>NW_026067976.1:9602009-9633432 GCF_014885135.2 Alexandromys fortis | reverse complement strand
CGTGGTCCTGACATCCTTGCTCGTGTTCTCCCTCCATCTGCTCCTCATTGGGACCTTGGGAGCTCAGTCCAGTGCTCCAGTGTGGGTCTCTGTCTCTATCTCCATCCATCACCAGATGAAGGTTCTATGGTGATATGGAAGATATTCGTCAGTATTGCTATAGGATAGGGTCATTTCAGGTTCCCTGTCCTCAGCTTCCCAAGCTCTGACTTTGCCTTCCACATATTCTTTCATTTGGATTCTGTAGCATCTTTAATGCTTTCACAGACATTCTGTAATATGTGTCTGTGTGTGCGTGTATGTGTGTCAAGCATTGCTTAGTATGCACTGCGTTATATGAGAGGTAATGCTAGGAAGTAGTTGAACAAAATATTCTTCCAATGGTCATCAATACTGAGTGAACTCAATAATATGTGGTAAATTAAAATAACATATTTGACATAGCTTGTCAATTTATTGTCATTTAATAAATTCTGACATTGTGGAAATGAATGCATGCATGACACCTGTGGGGATATATGTATACACACACACACATCTTGTATGCAAGACTCTGCCTAGATGCTCTATCTCACTACATACCCAGAATTAATAATGACATAGACTGTCAAATGGATCCTCTCAAACTATAAGCTAGAATCCACATTTCATCCCTTAGGTTAGTTATTTTAGGTATATTGTCACATGAGAAAAACCTCACAGCAAATGTATACTTGTTATTACTAGCTTTGCGTGTGTACATCAGACTTAAAACATCATCCTTTGAATGCAAATTTATTTCATCCATTGTCCAGCAAGTTTCCAGACTTCTACCCTAGGTGATGACTGCATCTTTGGTCTTGTTCTGGCACTGCAGATTCTTTTACTCACTAATTACTGGTTTTCTTGAATCTCTAGTTTTCAAACAGTCATTATAGTACTATTCTTATTTTGATGCATTGAGATGTTTCTCAATGGTGTTCGACAATTTTCCAAACTGTCTAATGGGTCTTTTATTATGGAAAATTATGTCTCATAAAGCACAAACCCTTGCTGAATCCAGTGATTTTAATTTCTTACAACAGAGAGAGATCTTAGAAAATTACGTGGTAAAGATCAATATGGAGAGGAATGACAAATTTCTGCCTTTCTAAGTAGTCCTTGAACTATTTCTTTCAGAATTTATTTATAAAATTCTACTTCAATCATGCACTAAGAAAATGTTTTTGCTTTTGTTTTCTGATGCTTTTCCTAAAATGAATGTACATGATGTTGTCCAAAGACAGAAAGAACCAAATGACTATATTTCATGTCTTACAGAAGTTCACATACTAGTATGGTCTAAAAAATAAATGATTTTTGGAAGATTATATCCCCTAGGTGTACATATTAACTTGTGTTATTTCTTTTCTGCACTACTGTCTTACAATTAATCATAATAAAATTCCTGTAGAGGACAACCTTGTTGAAGTTATCACATAATCTTTCATGTCTCAGAATATCTTACACTGAAGAAACATATGTGAGACAGTGACAATAAATTTATAATGGTCATTCCAAAGAGACATGAGTGGAGCTATACAATTTTCCAACAACAGATGGCAGAGAAAATGATTCCTTCTCTATCAGATGGCAGGGGCTAATTCTAGGAAAATATCCAATGCACACCTTTCAAAATATAGTGATGAAGACAATCTAACTGACTACTTAGGAAGTTTTGGGCACCACAATAATGACTCTCCAGTAATTAGTGACTGAGGGGGTTGTTTTAATCTATTACTTCTACTCTATTTCATGCTGTTTTATGAATCAGTCCCAGTTTTAGCTCATTCTAAATCAAGGATTAGGGCCAAATCTTGTAAGGTCCTGTCATATATCTCTTAATACTTTTTTCATGAAGAAAATTCTGTCTTAAACATTAAAGTCAGAAATATTTTTTTTGGTTAACTTTAAATGAATTATGAAGGAGAGAAAATATCACAAGGAGGGATGATTATTCCTTATCTTCCATTTTGGCAGGAAGGAAGCAAAAGGAAGAGATTCTAGTCCTGCAGAGATGAGCACTGAATTGTAAGAATGTTTCAGGAGTAACAGGAGATCCACACTGTATTCCACTTTCTCCAATCTTCTCAGGCCTACTTTGTCTTTGTATCTCTCTGTCTTCGAGTGTCTTCACAATGAGTTTACTTAAAATAACCTAGAGCTACTACTCCATTTTCATATTTCATAATTTCTCTTTTATATTACATGTAAAGTTTATCTGTAAGTCATGCTTTTAAAATAAAAACACATGAGAAATATCATTAACCCATACCCATACCTTCTCTGCTGATAATTTTCTGATGTTCTTTCATCATACACCATGACTTTCATCTTGTCATCAGTTTTTGGTACACTGTTCTTCCCTGAGGAATGTAAATAGCATTTATTTGCTTAATTTGGATCAACTCAAAGGTTTTCCTTATGTTTCAAAATAGTCCAAATTATGTAAAGATCAAAGAACACATTTTCCTCTATTTCCTGCCACCATGTCAATAAATAGGTAAATCAAATGATAGTAATATAACTGTAGAAATGTGTGTATAAAAATTATAGTTACAGAATACAGTCTATTGTCATATAAACCTGAAATTTAATTCTTATGGATTTTCTTCTTCCATAGCTCAGGCTAATATCAATTTCAAAAATTACCTGTCTCAGCATTCTGAGTGCTAAGATTATAGGCATATTGTGAAGCCGCCTACAATCAGAACCTTCCTCCTTAAGGTTGGGGTATTTACAAGAGGGTATTATTGTCTAGTACTGTAAACGTGGTCACATCTGAATGCTATGGAAGTCTTATGTACCACTGGAACCTACTGCAGTAATTTGGCTAAAGTATCATATTGATAAACTGCCTTCTAAACGCTTGCATTGATATTCATGGATTAATGCTGCTTTCAACTTTGGTCACAAGTTTGTTTTTGCAGTGGGAACCTACTTTGGAGAACAAGGATCTGAGAGTGATAAAGAATAATATGGGAGCAGGGAAGAAGATATCTTAATTAAGGGAGTCATTTTAGGGTTGGCAAGAGACTTGGCTCTAGAGTGTTTCCCAGGTGTCCAAGGGAATGTCCCCAGCTAGGTCCCTGGCAGCAGAAGAGAGGGTGCCTGAACTGGCCTTCTCCCATAGCCACACTGATGTATATATTGCATATCACCATAGAAAGTTCATCTGGTGACTGATGGAGATAGAGACAGATACACACATTGGAGCACTGGACTGAGCTCCCAAGGTCTAGATGAAGAGCAGATGGAGGGAGAACATGAGCAAGGAAGTCAGGACCATGAGGGGTGCGTCCACCTATGGAGACAGTGTGACTGATCTAATAAGAGCTCACAAAGGCCAGCTGGACTGGGACTGATGGAACATGTGATTAGACTGTACTCTCTGAATGTGGCTGACAATGAGGGCTGACTGAGAAGCCAATGATAATGGTACTGGGTTTTGATATATATAGCATATACTGGCTTTTGGGAGCCTAGTCTGTTTGGATGTACACCTTCCTAGACCTGGATGGAGGGTGGAGGGCCTTGGACTTCCCACAGGGCAGGGCACCGTGACTTCTCTTAGGACTAGAGAGGGAGGAGAGGAGGAGGGGGAAGTGGAAGGGAAATGGGAGGAGGAGAAGACGTGGAAATTTTTAATATATATAATATATATTATATATTATAATATATATATAATAAAAGGGACAGATCTCCTGCAACTCTTGACACAAGGCTCAGGAAACATTGCACAAAGTGGGGCAGAGAGAATGTAAGAGCCAAAAAGAGGACAAAGAGGAACAGTATGCAACTCTATCTTCACAAAATGATATGGCTATTGCAAGCATCATTTCATAGCAGGTGTGGTTGCTTACACACCACTTGAACAAGATTATGGCGAATGTTGTATTTAGTTTTATGAACTCCAATATCCCACTGCTTCCATGATTCTTTAGGTTGGGGAAGGGAATACCAAAGCCTCACAACAAGCTGATGATCTATTGGCAATTGGTGACTATGGGGGAGGGAAATGACAGTTCTTTAGAATTGTGGTAAGTGATAGATTATTCATTGTTTGTTATGGTTTAAAATGATATAACACTGACAAAAATCACCCTGATAGTGGTTGTTTGGCTTATGTTTCCACATCATAGGCAATCAATCAAGGAAGTTAGGGCAAGAACTCAAAGCAGGTAGGTACCTGAAAGCTGGTATCTGAAGGCAGTGAAGTAAAGCAGAAGCTGAAAAGAAATGGTGCTTTCCTCAATGCTTGCTTTCCTTGTCTTGCTCATCCTGCACCATATTCTTTCTAGATATGTCTGTCCTTGGGTAGCACTATCCCCAGAAACCTGAGCCAGCCACATCAATAGTTAATGAAAAAAAAAACAGATTATAGATGTGGCTACAGGCAAATATCTGAGAGAAATTTTCTTAAGTGAGAGTTCCTTCTTCCAAATGACTCTAGATTATTTAGATTTGAGACTAAAGTAACCAACAGATCCAGTATTGGATATTCCAGTGGATGACTCCACTTGCATATACATATAAGAAGTACTATTTTGATTCAATAAATTATAGAATGATGTATGACAGGGCCTCAAGTGTGGAGGAGGATGTTTATGGAAAGTCAGGGAGTGTTGGAGGGGAGAATGAGGAGTGGTTATAATCAAATTGCATTATATAAATGTATAAAATTGTCAAATAATGAACACAAATAATTAAAAAACAAATTGATTACAGTGATTACAGTGGATGACTGATATGTATGATAGTTTACATACCAAGGTACGTATAAATAGACTACATTTTATACCTACTTCAGCCACTGTTGTTAATTTTTTGATGTATTCTAATTTAATAATATTTTATTTAATTCAACAATAATTTAGGAAGAAAAACAGCTATTAAATATAAGAAAGATAATGGTCTAGTACTGCAATTTAATATTGACTCTGATACCATACATATTTGTTCATGAGACCTGAAATTCGAGGCCATTAAAGAACGCAGCAGACTAATGTCTATAGTCTAACGTTGTAGACCATTTTACTTCAGCTTCTGTGTACTTTTATACACAAATGGAACAAAGACCTCAGTGATCCAAGAAAAGTTGTTTAAGTTCAGAAAAACATGTAAATAAATACCGGTAAGCACATACTAAATGTTGAAAAAGCTACTCCTTCCCAAAACTTTCTTGTGGCAGACCAATTCAATACAATTACTTGGCATGAACCATAGATTATATTGGGGAAAACATGAAAGCAAGGTAGAAGGCCATATCTAGATTTAGGGCAAACTGATCATTGGGTTATATAGATATGTTATGACATACAACAAGAACAAGCATATTTTACAAATTAAATATTAATGTTTATCACAAGAGACACAAAATCACATCCAAGAACAATTCAGACAACAAAATGTAGCTGAGGTAAAAGGCCTTCTTCTTTTTCCCTACAGCTTCTGCCAGCTCCCCAAGGCATTGTTCACCATGTTTCATTGTTTTGACCAAATTCTAACAAATCTACATAAATGAAGCATGAACGTTTTTACCAACTGTACTTGAGTTTATGAACGCCAATATTCATTGCTTGTGATTCTTAACAAACAATTTATTCTAAGGAACAATCATCAAGCCAGTTTTCAATGTCTGAATTTATGAAGTGTAAGTATTTTTTATTTGAGTGTTTAAAGTAAACCTCTTGTCTCTGTGTTCACAAAATCATGTTTGGAAAAGTTGCAGCTCAAGCATGCCAGTCACAGACACATAAAACTTTTTACAATATTCTACATCATAAGAGTACCCAGTGCTTGGTATTTTGTGTGAAAAGTGTTAAACAGAGACAAATTAATGATTTTGATTCATAGCATAGGATAAATTTCTATTTGGAATGAGGTAATTTCAACTTTTAAGCTATAATGGATATCCTTGGTTGACAACTTGACTACATTTGAATTTAGTAAAACCCAAGTACCTGGGCACACATATCAGGGAATCTTTTCTTAATTGAATTATTTTAAGTGGGAAAACAAATATTTAATTCAATTTTTGGGGTGGGAAGACCCATCATTAATCTGTGCTATACCATTTGCTAATATCCAATATAAGGGAAATTGAAGAAGAGGGTGTTTCCTCTGTTCCTCTTTGCCTGCTTACACTCATTCTTGCTGGGAAGTGAATTTCTTTTGTGGCATTAGAGCCTACCTCTCAAGACCAGCTGAGACATCCAGCCTCATCAAATGAACAGTTACTGTATTCTTTGCCTTTTTATTGGTAGACAGACATTGTTGTACTTGCTGGATCACACTCTGTAAGATACTCTAATATGTAAATAAATGATTCTGTAAGTTCGGTTCCAGTTGTTTTTGGAAATTACATTCTCACTTTCATTTTCCTGTATAATGTTGCTTGTCCATATGTTTTCTAAACAGAACTAACTCAACCATATAAACATGTCAAAGTGGATGGGGAAAATACCATGAAGCCTCAACTCTACATGAAGTACTATGAGAAGACAGGAATGCTGAGAGTAGGGTAAACAATTGCACACCAATTGGTAATCTAATACTAAATGGTCTACCTAAAAAAATTAAATAAAATAATATTGTAAAAAGAAATATTAATCTATGTTTTAAGATAAGAATAAAATACTTCTTTTTGTTAAACTGTTCTTTTCCCATTTTATATATTATCTAATGCATGTTTTTATTGTCCCAATGCACTCTTACTTCCCTCTCATCCCTACTACCCCCTTGTAAGTTCTCTACTGTTCTTATGAGAACTTCAAAAATATCATCATGCTTTGAAATGACATTGCTCTGAAAAGATGCTGTAATAAATCAGACAAATGAAAACTCATCCTATTAATATTGTAAAAGAAATGGAACTATAGTGATATATAAGGTCCATATGTAAATATTATAAATTACTAACTAGTGTTTTAAAAGTTTTTGAAAATGCAATAGCACCATTGCATTCATTTTCTAATAAAGAACCTAGGATATAAATGACTTCTCTTGAGAGTAGTCCAGACGTAGAACTGTGGTTTTCTGTTTCTCACCCACACACATTTTCCTCACTACATTTCACCTACATGAGCTGCCTTTTATAATAATCTTGAACTAAATTTAAAAAATTATCAAAATGATGTAGACACCAGACTTTCCCTCTGTAGCCTCACTGATTTTCAAGGTTACATAGTCATTAATTTCTTGTAATGCCTTATAATACCAGGGAAATTGATAATAGCTTTTGCTACTTTGCATCTTGGGAAGTTACTGGTTCCAGTCTGCATGCTGTGTCTCTATTTATTTTCCTCTATTATTCCCTGGACAATTCATAATGAATTTTGTTCTACTCTTTCCAGTGTCAAAGCAGTGTTGTGTCGCAGGAAAATATACTGTCAGTTAAAATCATTGGTGTTAATGGAACACTTTTGTTTATGGCTCAAAATTCAAAAGGACAGAACACAGAGTTTTAAATCAGTTTTTAAATCAATTATATAAGATGTGCCAAGTGCCCTTTCATTCAGCTTCCATTACAACGTTATTGATTGCTTCTGTTTGAATCATCTAAAACCCAAGATGTGTCATGAGATTAGTTTCACATTTGACCCAGTGAGGCTGGTCAAGTATAAGGGCAATCTTTTGAAAGAAATATGGAGGTTATTTATTTCTGTTCACTGACTCACTTGTGCTGAAATGAAAGTGGAATGTGTCGTACTCATGTGTGTTTACGTGCACACATGTTTGTATGCTTTAAGGTTTGAAGAACTCTTGACTTCAAATGGGATATTGTTACGATATAACCTGCTGTTTAAAGTTTGTTATTATTGTAATATGTTGGTGATATTCACAGCGTATGAAGTGATAAAAAATGGGAAACAGTGCTCATTTCTATTGTTTTATCCTGCTATAATGACAAAAGAAAACCTTCTACAGAATGTTTAGTAAAAATAAAAAAAAAACACTTCAATATCTTTAATCCAAAGAGAAAAGGGAGAGGGAGAAAGAGAAAGGGAAATAGATGGAGGGAGAAAGGCCAGGAAAGAAAAGAAGGAGAGGGAGAAGATGGCCTATTTGCTATGGAATGAATAAATGGTCCCAAGTGTTGTTTTTTTTTTTTTTTTTTTTTTCTGGCGCCAAAGGGATTTCACTCTATTTTAATAGTTTTTTTCAACATTGAGTTATTGTCCAATGGGAATTAAATCACTGAGTAACATTGGCTGCTTAGAACTCATTATGCAGATCAGGTTGGCCTCAAACTCATAGAGATTCACCTCTTTAGTTTTCTGTGTGCTGAGATGAAAGGCTTGTTCTATCATATGTGGCTTATCTATGTGTTATTTTTTTTTTTCTGACAGAGTCTCAAATATCACAGTCTGGCCTCATAATTAAATAGCCAATAATGTCCTTGAAATTCTGATAGATCTTCCACTTCCACCACATGCTTGATAGCAAGGTTACAGATGTATGCTGGTCGCTCTAGTTTATGCAGCCCTGTAGCTTGAACCCAGAACCCTTAGTATGTTGGAAAACTCTTTGCCACCAGAGCTATACTCTCAACTTATTCTTCTATAATTTTTAAATAAACTTTTACATGATTGTTGTTTGAAAGAATGAGATACACTGGTGTACCTCCAGCCATTATAATTTAAATGTCCCAAAAATTACCAAATGATACATATTACTACCTTATTCTTTAAGAACTGATTCAAGAAACTGTCCCTCAGGAAAAGCACAGTTATAAGAAACATACTCCTGAAGACATGTTAACATGGAAGGAATCATTTTCCCTTAAAGAGGCATATATTTATACAATTCAAGCCTATAAAGTCATTTGAGTGCTCCTCACTCATAAGCCTTTGCACTTCCTGAGTTTAACTCATGAAGTATAACTTTTGTTATTCCTTCTTTCTATCTAACTCTCTGGACACTTGCTTAAATCATTTTCAGTTTGTCCTAGCATTCTGTATGATCTCCTTCTCTCTTAGAAAGCCACTCCCACCAGGCTCCATGCTGATCTCTAAACCTGTAACCTTTCTTAGCATCTGCCTCTTCCTAGCAGCTACCAAATTCTGCAGTTTGTCCCCTTGTTTTTTTTTTTCTTTCTTATCTTATATAAAATCAACTACAAATTTCCTACTGTATCTATTTTTAAATTATTTTGTCTATGGGATTAGCAGCCTACGAAAGGGATGCTGTTCACCCTCATAACACAAATGCCATGGGGAGTTATTGCCACTTTGCCCTCTGCCCAGCATGGTGGACTATATCACAGCAAAATGTAAATCAAATGAATCTTTCTTTCTTCAAATAAATTTTCTCGTGTATTTTGCCACAATGGCATGAATAATAAATTAAATTTCAGGTGGGTTAATTTCTGACATAAATTCACAATGGAGGTGAATGGTATTTAGTTATTATAGGGCCACATCTATCATTCTAGAAAGCTTTATTAGCTAAACTTTGTGCCCCTTCCCAAAAAAGACAGTTTATATATGAGCAAAGAACTGCTGAGGATGGTTATTTGAACAGGAAAATTTAGATTTTAAGGGTGAAGATTATAGCATGTCTTTGTAATCTTTCAATTAGAAAGATTATGTCATATATGTCAGCCAACAGAAATGAGCATGATTGCTTCCTTGTCTGTTTAAAAAAAAGTATCAACATGAGCATTGAATCTGCTTGCATTCCTCATTTGCATTAACAGACTGGAGTGGAATCCTGGATGGCAACTTCTATATTTGGAACACTACTGTTTTTATATGCTGTGTCTCAACATTTTCAAACATTTTGTTTTGTTGTTAAAAAATCTTCTGTATTCTCTTAAATTCCTATCTAGTTAACTTTGCTGACAATATCTAAAACTAATTTTCTAAACTATAAGATGCTGTTAACTTTTTTTTGTCACATGCTTTTTTTTATTTTTTTCTATGCTAATTTTTTATTTTATTTATTTATTAAAGATTTCTGTCTCTTCCCCACCGCCGCCTCCCCTTTCCCTCCCCCTCCCCCAATCAAGTCCCCCTCCCTCGTCAGCCCAAAAAGCAATCAGGGTTCTCTGCCCTGTGGGAAGTCTAAGGACCACCCACCTCCATCCAGGTCTAGTAAGGTGAGCATCCACGAAACTGCCTAGGCTCCCACGAAACCAATAGGTCCAGTAGAATCAAAAACCCGTTGCCATTGTTCTTGAGGTCTCAGTAGTCCTCCTTGTCCGCTATGTTCAGCGAGACCAGTTTTGACCCAGGCTTTTTCAGACCCAGGCCAGCTGGCCTTGGTGCGTTCCTGATAGAACATCCCCATTGTCTTAGTGTATGGGTGCACCCCTCGCGGTCCTGAGTTCCTTGCTTGTGCTCTCTCTCCTTCTGCTTCTGATTTGGACCTTGAGATTTCAGACCGGTGCTCCATTGTGGGTCTCTGTCTCTGTCTCCTTAACTTTTTTAATTAAATTTTTTAATAAAAATGTCCGCCTCCTCCCTGCCTCCTTTTTCCCTCCCGCTCCCCACAATCCCTATGCTCCACTCCCCTCCCCCTCCCTCTCCAGTCCAAAGAGCAGTCAGGGTTCCAGCCCTGTGGGCAGTCTAAGGTCCTCCCCCTTCATCTTGCATATCACCATAGAACCTTCATCTGGCGATGGATGGAGATAGAGACAGAGACCCACATTGGAACAATGGACTGAGCTCCCAAGGTCCAAATGAGGAAAAGAAGGAGAGAGAACTTGAGCAAGGAAGTCAAGACTACGAAGGGGGCACCCACCCACTGACATGGTGGGGCTGATCTATTGGGAGCTCACCAAGGCCAGCTGGACTGGGACTGAAAATGCATGGGATACAACCAGACTCTCTGAATATGGTGGACAATGAGGGCTGCTGAGAAGCCAAGGACAATGTTCCTGAGTTTTAATCCTACTGCATGTACTAGATTTGTGGGAGCCTAGCCTGTTTGGATGCTGTTAATTTTTGAGTTTCAGTTTGGGACACATCCAAAAAACACAGATTTTTTTTCTTCTTTGCATAAATTTTTAACAATAATAGCCATTCAAAAATATATGCAAAACAAAGTAATTATTTAATTTATCAATTTCCAGGGGATGGGGTGAAGCCTGAACCCAAACAGTACCTATTACATTAAGCTTATTTAAATTAGCATTCAATTATAGAGATATGAACTGCTTGGGAATATATGGCATTACTTGAAGCTATACATTGAAAAACTCTTCTGAAAACAATTAATTTACAAATAAAGAAATTGAAGTACTAATATAAAAGGATCAAATCAAAGGTCTTAAAAGCTGTAAGATCCAGGCTTAGATTTAATAATTATTACCAAGGCTTTTCTATCTTAATATATCTTAATAAATTTTTTTCTGTGTGTGAATTTATCTCTCTCTCTGTATGCGTGTGTGTGTCCTCATTCTGTGTATGTGTATCTATGTGATATATGTATATGGCATATGTGTGTGCTTATGTGTACATTTATGTATATGCAGACACAGATACACATAGCTAAGGATAATGTTAAGAGTTTTCTTTGATGATTTTTCTCTAAATCTCATAGTCTGGTTGTCACCCTGCTCTGATATTCCTTCTTTCCACCTCTATATTTCAATTGGGTTGTAACAGTACTTCAGCATTCTTATTCACAGAAGTAGGACTTTGTGTTATAATAATTATTTGCCGTTTAAATAATGTTACTCTGAAAAGAATGTTGTGCATTTTTGATGGAGGAAGGTCATTGGTTAATAAAGAAACTGCTTGGCCTAATAGGTTACAACATAGGTGGGTGGAGTAAACAGAACAGAATGCTGGAAGGAAGAGGAAGTGAAGCAGACTCTAAGCTTCCCCTCTCCAGGGCAGATGCAATGAAGCAAGCCGCCAGGTCAGACATGCTGAATCTTTTCCGGTAAGACTGGTGCTACACAGATTATTAGAGATGGGTTGATGGGGATATGAGAATTAGCCAGTAAGGGCTAGAGCTAATGGGCCAAGCAGTGTATTAAAAGAATACAGTTTGTGTGTAATTATTTCAGGGCATAAGCTAGCCAGGTGGCCAGGAGCCGGGTGGCAGGAATGCAGCCCACAGCTCTGTCAACACATTTTTATAAAATAAATGAATACTATTTTATAAAACAGAAAACAGATCAACTTAGAAGCTAGACTGGATCACTAAAAATATCATCTTAGCATATTCAAATAATCTTTTCTTATTGAGAAAAGGAAAAAAAAAGTTTCTGCCTCCTCCCAGCTTCCCATTTCCCTCCCCTTCCTCCCACCCTTCTCCCCCTCCCCCCACTCCTCTCCCTCTCCCTCTCCATTCCAAAGATCAGTCAGGGTTCCCTGCCCTGTGGAAAGTCCAATGTCCTCCCCTCTCCGTCCATGTCTAGGAAGGTGAACATCCAAACTGGCTAGGCTCCCACCAAGCCAGAACATGAAGTAGGATCAAAACCCCGTGACATTGTCCTTGGCTTCTCATGTAGATTTGTTTTACTACTAGCCTAGATAATAGTCAATCTTTAATATCATATATCTCTTTTCATGAGTATGCTTATTAAATTCCTCTAAATTATTATGATGCAGATGTAAACTCTACAGTTTCTTGATAGAAAACATAGTTATGTTTGTTTCTGTTATTTAAACTGCTAAGACATATGAACTTAGTGAAGTCGCACATCCTGTAGCAGCTTATATTAAGACTGAGACACAGTTTCACTCTTTTTAGTTCTAAGGTTCTCTCTAACAATCATGTTCAATTATCATCACATATTCTGTCTCTTTGACCTTTACAACCGAAGAAAGATAGTGAAGTCTTAGCCGAGTTTCTGCTCAATGCATATGGAAGAAATGACGTCATGGAATCAATGGGATAATTAAATAATGTTGTGGAGAAAAATGTTTGTTCAATTCATGTAACTACAAATGAAGTTTTTCTTTGTGTTCTAAAACTAATTATATCCATCAAAAATTGATTTTTTTCTTAGGCTCTATTGACCCTCAGCTAAATTATGTCTGAATGTTACCCAGTATATTTGTTTTGTTGATTTTTGTAGTTACTACCAAAAATAATCTCCATAATGATAGCCATCAATATCAAGGTTTAAAATAGTTTCATTATAATTACATCTTTGTGACAAAATAACTTTATTATTTATTTGTATTATTAGGACTATACCCACTATCGAATTATTTGAAAGGATTAAATATAACTAAACATGTATGAGTTATTTCTGTGGTTAATGTGATAGAATTCTCTGGGCAAAGTGATTTAAAATACAATGTTTATTTTGGTCCACAGTTAAAATGTACAGTTCCTCATGGCAGAGCAGCCTTAGCAATAGGAAATCAGGCAGCAGCTCGCATTGCAGCCATAGCAGAGTTGGACCAATGCTCAGCTAGCTGTTCATTTCTATGCTGTTTTAGACTTCAGCTATAGGAGAAGTGTCACAGCATCTAGAATGCATATTTCCATTGAAATTAACTTATCTGGACAAACTCTTACTGACATTCCTCAAGGATACTGAATTCATCTCTCACATATATGTCCTGGTTTATATTCTAGGTGATTCTAGACTCTGTAGTGTTAACAGTCTGTGTAATTTATACATCAGGAGGGTTTCCAGACTGATAATAGGAAAGAATTTCCATAGCTACATAGCTATATTTTATTGTTTTAAGGATAACATACTTGTCTTCATGGGTTTTTTTTTTAATTTCAATTCTACAAAATGCCCTAACTATTGTTCAGATAGTCATCTTATGTACTACTGAGATATATTTTGGGAAGTATAAATTCATTTCAGTATAAAAGAGGCTATTTTTAGATGATAGTATTTTTATTTTGATAATCCAAGTTAACTAGATAGTTAAACTTAGAGGATTGATCACCAACAAATTCAAGAACAAATATGTAAAAACTTTTATACATATATAGGCCATGCTGGCCATGTTTTCATGACAAGTTTCCTGACTTTACGTCCAGAGGACTGAGGTTATAGGCATAACCATTTGGCTCTTTTTGTCTCTTAGCTCCTGTGGACATACTTTATTTTATGAATCATTACTACAATTGATGTTTCTCTGAATGGAAAACTAATAAACATGCTTCATCTTTCACAGTACTGAGTTCATTTCATTTTTTATATATGCTTATATATTTTATATCAATATCCTTTCAGGAGAATAAAAAAAAGTGAGGAACAAATTTAATATAAACAGAAATATTGAAAATGTAATTAAAGCTATGTTATTCTTTTCTATTTTACAGTACAATTTCTGAGTAACAATAGATTGATCTTTAAAATTTGGAAGACCCAAAGGTGCTAAACTTGTCTAAAACGAAGCTTCATTTATTTGGATTAAACTTCATTTGTAAATTAACTTTATATTCCCCAAAATAATTTACTAGAAAATGATTGATGGTATTTTAAAACAAAGACTACTAAATCATACCTGTATGATTGTGAGCATTCTCAGCATCAACCAAGACTAGGCATTCATCTATTCTCTTGTGTAGCACGAGGGGTCTGCTTGTTGCGTTTCTGTCCTGCTCAGTACCCCACAGCCGGCAAGCCCCAAAGAAAATCATACAGAGGTCTCTATAAGTCATAAAGCTAATTGGCTCATTAGCTCAGGCTACTTATTAGCTCTTGCAGCTTATATTAACCCATTGTTTTTATCTGCATTAGCCACATGTCTCGGTACCTTTCTCAGCCGGGTAGATTATATCTTGCTTCTTTTGTGGTCTGGGCAGGACTGGAGTAAGAGCTTCCTTCTTTCCAGAATACTCCTGTTCTCATCACCCTGCCTCTACTTCTAGTCTGTTTGACTCACCTATACTTCCTGCCTGGCCAATCAGCATTTATTTAAAACATGACTGACAGAATACAGACAATTTTCCTGCACCACTCTTGTTTATGAATGTTATAAGGACACCACAGTCATCACCTCAACCTCAATAATGTTACACCAGTTCATGAAGTTTACACTTGCAGTTAATTAGAAAAAAAAAAAGCAGCACAAAAGACATAGCCTCAATGTGACAAAAATACTGCTACTTTAATCTTAAGAAAATTCTTTTCTTATTTACTATTTAAATAAATTTCCTTGAACCTAAATTTACTAATTCCATTTTGAATAAATACTTTTTTTTACCAGACAGTTATTTTATTCAAATCATAAATGAACACAAAATAACTTTGGGGAACAATAAATACACAATAAAATAACCCCCAAATTATATTTGTAAATAGTACAATTTTATTTACCACAAAGAAAATGTTAGCTATAATAGTATATATAATATCATGACATCAAACCAGATAGCTTTGGTCCACTTTAAATAGAATCTTTGAGCTTTCTTCATATTCTACTAGGGTCTGTTTTTGAGATTTCTTAGCATTTCTTTAGTGTATAGCCTTAACTTCATTCCCAAAGATTAAACAGTAGAAACATATAAATAGATCTTACCATAAAAAATAATTTTTGTGCTGTTATTAGTAGAGAGTAATTCAAAACCATTTTGATTCACTTTACAATTCCCAGGTGCAGTTGTTGGGATTCTGATCAGGACTGTATAAATACAGTCTCAGGTGTAAGAGCTGCTATAGAGACAACGCCAGAGAAAGACTGTTTATCGAGTAAGGCCTATGTGGACTCTCAATATTAAATAAGACCTTAAAAACATCAACTTATCAATAGACAACCTCTTATCTCATGTATACTAAACAAATATTTAACAAAAGGTAGGTAAAATCTACAAATGGTAGTTCTGAGGCTAGGACTTACTAAGTATGGACAAAATGTGCTTGAAAAAAATTATCAGCAAGCACCTCAATATCCTGACCTTATTTTATTCAGAAAAGACAGTAACTGTAATGTCCCATGACACTGTCAGGTAAAATGATATACAATATAAGATTTTAATATCAGAAGTCCATAATTGTTACTACTAGTATTGTATTGTAATACCCTGCCATATTTTATAATTAAATTTAGATTTATACTATTGTTTCTGCTTACCAAAGATGCATCATCTCTCTTCTCTTAGAATCTTTAGTGCATTCTTTACAATTACTACTACCATGAGAGGTATTCTTGTTATTACCAAATTTAAGTCATTTTATTGATAAGAATCTGTAGATTTACAGGTCTTTATTTTATTCGATAGGAAAAAATTACTGTAAGAAGTTTGCTTAGATTCTCAAGTTTTCTCAGGGATATACATTTAATCTTATCTGAATGTCTCTTTTGTGTTATTCCAGTGTTTTCTCACCAAAAACATTTTCCCAGGCTGGTAAAATGATAAAGCCAATAAAAAAGCATTTGTTATGAAAGACAAGCAACCTGTATTTGGACTCTAGATGCCACTGTAGAAGGAGGGAACTTACTCCTGAAAGCTGTCCCTTGAATTTCACTCTGTGATATGTTATGTACCTGCTCATACTCAATATAAAATAATAATAATAAACAATAATAATGATAATAAATTTTAAAACATTACCATGTTAACCTCAGAAGTACCGTTTATAGATATAAAACTAGTCATTTCTGTAGAGTGATTATCCCTTTAGTCGGTTTTAGAATTAAGGAACCAACCTATATAATATGGCCACTGATACTAAGCTACTACTTCCACTTCACTTTCTCTTAGTGGATGGGGGATACATTCACGAAGAAGCATGGATACCTCTATATTTCTTGACTTATCCATACCTTTAAACTATGAGCTCACAGCAATAATTCCAATAGTGCTGAACTGCAAGTTGTACTATGTAGCGCTCATTTCCATATTGTCACATCTTTCGCTGAGAATGGTATGCAAATATCTTACCACTTTATAGGAATTCTCACTTGCTCTCTCACACAGTAATGCTATATATCCACAGACAACTGAATGCCCAAAAGTTATGTATCCGTCTGCTCATTATTTGTCATTATATGTCCACACCAGAAAACAATTCTTTTCAGACTCCCTTGTCAGAACATTGGGATATAAGTTTGTTTTATCTCTTTGATGTGGGAGTAATTTCTTATTAATAAAGAAACTGCCTAGGCCCATTTGATAGGCCAACCCTTAGGTGGGTGGAGAAAGCAGAACAGAATGCTGGGAGAAAGAAGCTGAGTCAGGAGTCGCCATGATTCTCCCACTCCAGACAGACGCAGGTTAAGATCTTCTCTGGCAAGCCACCTCGTGGGCTACATAGATTATTAGAAATGGGTTAGATTAATATGTAAGAGCTAGCCAGTAAGAGGCTACGGATAACGGGCCAGGCAGCATTTAAAAGAATACAGTTTCCGTGTAATTATTTCTTGCATAAGCTAGCCATGCGGGTGGCCAGGTGCCGGGGATGCAGCCCCGCCGCTCCTATTACTACATCTCTTCTTTCACATGCTCTGATCAAATTACAAAATGACCCAAGCTGAAGCCCTCCTGATTTAATTCTGATTCCTCACTGGGAAACTTTATGTCCTTCATTCTCTACTTCTGAAATAGATGCACATGTGCCCTGTATAATGGCTTTAGGAATGATTTACCTGGGGACAAAAAAAAGAAAAGTGTGGGAAAATACTGGAAGTTATCTCTACTCTAATTTTGGCAACAGTTAAATAATAAAAATCTCTTCCAATGTGCTACATAAAACATGTCTTTAACATGGACAATACCAAGTTTGTTTTCTAACTGTAAGTTATCTGCAGCTACTGTAACACATAAATTTTATAAGGACCCTTCAGCATAAATCTCATACATACCATCGTGCCTCTTCAGCTTGTTTGGTGTAGAAAAAACACCCATCTTGAAAATATAAAGAATACACACACACACACACACACACACACACACACACACACACCTATTTACCCAAGATGGGGTGACCACAACAGAACAAAGGAACAGATATCAATAAATTCCAACTCGGTGATTAATGAGATTTAGTTGGGAAATTTATAGGATATTCGATTTGGGCTTACTTACAGCAGCAGTAATAACTTAAGGACAGCTTCATCACCAAGGCCTACTCCAGCATGGTTGAAAAAATTGAGAAACTTGGAATGTACTGCAAAGCCATTAGGCAAGTGACTCTGTTCTAAGCCTCTAACAGGAACTTCAGCTTCATTTTCTGCTTCTTCTAGACAACTGGTCTGGTCTCAGTATTCTTTTCAGTTATTCCTGCCTGAGAGTCTTCTTTGTACCTTGGCTTTTTTGGAGTATTTTGCTTGCCCTGGGAAGAAGGTGCCTAGTGAGTCTGATGAGATTCAGAGACTCTCTGAATATATTTAGAGTTGTTTGCCTCTCTACTTAAAGAGCTTCCCTGCAAGATGAACGGTTTCAAGTGAGAAAACTCTTACTCAACAACTTGTTTTGTAGATAAACTAGAGTTAATAAAGGAAACATTCTATTCATGATGCTTCATGAGAATATCTGGTTGGTCTGCTTCATGGAAGAGCTATTGAACTAACTCTATAGTGGTGAAAAGAAAACTATGATTTACAGGATGACAAAAATTAAACTTTGCTATGGTCAAAACAGAATAAAAAATTTGCAGATTCTGTAATACTTGTCAAACCAATGAGGTAAGTGTGTGGGTCATTATTAAGAATCATTTATAATAAGACTCCTTGATAGAATCTGGATTAGACAATAATTACCACCCACCTAAATGTTCAACCATACTTCTCTTTAGCTCAGAGCCCAGAGTGTTGAATTTAAGTAATATAATATTTATGGAGTAGTCTACTTCTTTCTGAATTATCTTTTACCGTGAAAATGAGGAAAAAAGTTAAAGTAAAAGTACATTTTTATAATAAATAGCAAATCTTTCTGACAGGCCCCACTACCCACATTCTATAGAGAAAAAAAATTATTTCTACATCTGAATTAGATTACAATCTCTAGTTATTTTAAGTTCTCAAAATAAATTGATTCTTCTTATTTGCAATTTCAAATAAAAGTCTAAAAACTAATTATCAGGCAGTAATTACTTAAAGTAATGTCTTGATGATACTCTGCACCTCAAGTACCATAGTTAGTATATCATACAAGAAAGTAATTATGCAATTAAAATTCATTTATCATTCTTCATATCAAATAAATGTTCCCCTAAAACAGAAAAGTACATAATGATAATGCGTACAACTTTTGCTAGAACAAAAAGTGAAATCAGCTTAATAATTGTAAGAATAATGAGATATATTCAGTGCTTTCTCTTCTGTAGTTGATATAAAGTAGATATGGGCAGATAAGTGTGAGGGAGGAGGGGATCAAAGGTCCATGCCTAACTGAGGCTGACAGGAAGAATTGTCAAATAAGGAATTAATTTTCCGAAGAAGTCATTTTAAGATCCCAACTTTGTTTTTTCACCTTCAGATTCCCACTGTAGGAGGACATTCCTCTGCTCCATAAGGCTTGAGTTGAAGACATCATATTATAAAAAGAGGGTGGGAACCCTCATAAACAACCAATATATTAGTACCTTCATCAGTGACTTTCTGAATTCGAAAATTGTGAGAAATGCATTTCTGTTATTTAAGAAACACTCAATCATGGAATTACCTTAACAGTGGCACAAGGAGACTATTTCATTTTCCTCTGAGAAAACACAAAGAATGTTCCAATTAACTTCATACTTAGAATATATGAAGGTCATAAACTTCAGTGAAAGAGTTTTGCAGTGTGAATTTTATTCATGTTTCATGCAATATGAATTTTCACTGTAAAAAATTTTGCATGGAGAGAATATGACCCACTATATATCCACCTTTAATTAAACATTTCAGGATGGGAATGGTGGTTCACTCCCGTAGTCTCAGCACTTGGAAGAAAAAGGGAGATGTGGTGAGCCCACAAATCCTCTACAGTAAATGCACAGCTGACAGATCTATTAAACTATCCACGGTAAGTGTGTATGTATACCCCACCAAGAGCAAACCATTTTTTGCAGAGCTGCGGGGACATCTGCCCTTTGAATAAGTCACTGTCTATTCGGCAGAAAGTTTATGAAATCATGACATTTCTCACTTCTATAGTATTGCAGCAGTGTATAAACCTGATTTTCCTGTAGGGCAACTAGATACAGAATGAAGCCAAGGTGTGAAAAAAATTCATTTGGTCAAGTCCTTGTTCTCATAGCCAAAATCTACATAAAAATAGTCCCCCACAAACTGACAGTATTCACTGATAATAAAGGAGCTTCATACAAGAGGTAGTATGTCTGCTGTAACAGCAGACTCAGGAAGGTGTGATCAACTGGTCCTATGCTCTGACTTAACAGGTTACGAATATTCTGTATATATTGTTTACCTTGATTTCAACTAACATAGGATCATAACCCAGGAAATTGGCTGTTTATACAGAAAAAAATGCCCGAGTAGCTAAAACTAGCTTCAGAGAGAAAAAATTCTCACCTGGGCTGTAACGGCGTAAGCGAATGCAGACAGATTGTCAAAATATAGACAGCTTTAATGGAGGAATAGACTTACAGAACCACTGTTCCCGCGGAGACCAGGAAAGCAGAAGAGAGCGCTGGGAGCACGCTCACCAATTTTATAGGAGAACTTTAGCCTGAGGCGAACACGCCCCCTAAGGGGTGGGACTTATCCCTACATCTCCCCCTTTTGTCTAAATAAGACAGAACTAAACCAAATACAACTATATACAATAATAACAAATAAATATAACAAACAATATTGAGAATCAAAAGTTTTGCTAAACATTCTATCTCAAGGAGTCTAAATAATGTAGAGAGTAACTACAATTATATAATCTTCAACTCCATCAAAGATCCGAGAAGGCAATAAATATTACTTAACAAACGATCCAAATGTGTAACAATTGACAAAGACAACTGACTACCTGAGCAATCACCCAAAGTCTCGTTTGCAATGTTGAGTCAACCAACTTTGGCTAAGGCCTAACATAACTGACATACCATTATTAAAGGCAAGGAACTTTTCAAAACTATCTTACCCTGTCTTGGCAGGATATGACAGTCCTGTTGTATCCATTGATGCACGCTCTGTATCTTTGTCAGTGGTTGAGGTATGGGCTTTTCTTAACCCAAAGGCCAGTTCTGCCAAGAAGACAAGCTCCCAGTGGAGTGTCTTTGGTGCTCAACGTTCTCTCGGGAATAGAGCGGTGTTGCCAGGAGCAATTGTGTCTCACTATCACGAAACTCTGAGTTATATTAAAGGCCATATTCTACAGCTCTCCAAAGAGGTTGAAGATTATCTATCTATACTGAGTATAATCTCTATATATCTAAAGAACCTGATTAGTCTAATTACAAATGACAAACTTAGATGACTATTAATCTATATAATTCTCAATATCTATCTAACTTAAAGACTAAAACAATAAACAACTGTGCAATATATGAAGACAATGATCTTCATCTGTAAACAATGTCATTACATATCAAATGTAAACAATGTTATTACATAAATAGTATCAGAGGTAGAAATGTACATTGTGATATGGTAGATGTATCAATACAATATAAGCATATTCTTATACAAAAATAGAGGTAGGAACACTCACATTCAATATTCAATATGTCAATATACAGAAAACAGTACCAATACAATTTTCTAAAAACAGTAACTCACAAATACCAATCATCCCATCAAACCAGTTAATCCCCCCCCCTTTTTTTTTTTTCGAACATACCCCTAATTCCATAAAACATCTCCCCATCCCCTCAACCCCAAACCAACCACTAAAAGATGTCCCTAACCCTGAGGGCAAACTCTGTTGGGAGAGGGGACGTCGTCCTCTAAGATTGCTTCAAGCTGACATGGGGGCGATGTTCTCCTTAGGGGCTCCTGTGAAAGCAAATGATGGTAAAATTCCCAAATTAACCTTTGACCTAAGAAAATTATAACTAGTCCCTGAGCACTTTGAGAAGGTCCGGCCAGAGTGTTGTCAAAAATGTGCACCATTCGAAATTGTCTTGTGCAGTTGGTACCAAAAAACAGGTCTCATATTAGCGCGTAAAAAAGAGAAAAAGAAAAAAAATATTCATGACGTCATAAAAACCAGGTTGAGTTGATGTTGTGGGGCCCCATCTTCATCCTGGAAACTTCAAAAATTACTGTAGGGAAATTTGTTGCTTGTTATGGGAAATTTAAACATTAACAACAAGGACATATTCTGACATATAAAGAAAGACACAGATATGAGGAAAAGCAAAGAAAGTTTATCAAGTATATAATTATCCTCATTCTGTCCCATTTCAT
Source organism: Alexandromys fortis (assembly GCF_014885135.2). NCBI lineage: Eukaryota > Metazoa > Chordata > Mammalia > Rodentia > Cricetidae > Alexandromys > Alexandromys fortis. The sequence goes on along the minus strand of NW_026067976.1, from coordinate 9,611,197 downwards.
GGCTCCTGATCTGAGACAGAAACTCTGAGATATCTCTTATCAACAGGCTTGGAATTGAAGAGGGACTGAGCCATAGTCCAACTCCAAAACCAGCTCTACATATTTATAAAGAAGCGTTCAAAGAGAAAAAAGAAAATATATATATAATCAATACTTACTCATGTTACTGTTGAGTCTTAGTGGGTCGTAACTATTTTCCATCCATCAGTTATTAAATATTCAGGGTCCCTTAAATTCTTTGAAGATCAGTATTTTCCTGTGGAGATAAAAAAAAAAAAAAACCCTGCCCCCAACCTACCTGAATTCCTTACCATCAGTATGCTCGCCATCCTTGTGAATGAATTGTTATTTATCTTTTCCAAATGGCTTTTCTTCTTCATACCGAACCTTTATTAATTTTGACGGTATCCACAATTGTTCCTCACCTGTGGAGATAAGAGCAAAACCCCTTCCCCAACGCAGCACATCTCCTGGCTTCCATTGTGAGGTCAGCACATCCTTGAAATAAACTGGTTGATTTAGTTCAGTAGACTTTTCCATTATCCAATGTCTTTCTGCAGCCGTTGTCCCCTTCTCATTAGCGTTAAGAAAATTCAAGGTTAACAAAGCATTATGTAACCTATTTCTGGGGGTGTTTTCCACCCCTTTCTGTTTATTCAACATATCCTTTATAGTTCGATTTGATCTTTCTATGACTGCTTGACCTGTAGGATTGTATGGTATACCTGTAACATGCTTGATATTGTAATAGTCAAAAAACCGTTTCATTTTCCTAGAGGCATAAGCAGGACCATTATCTGTCTTTATTTGTGTAGGTATACCCATGATAGCCATGACTTCTAATAAATGAGTGATTACTGAATCAGCTTTTTCTGAACTTAAAGCAGTTGCCCACTGAAAGCCTGAATAAGTGTCAATGGTGTGGTGAACATACTTCAATTTGCCAAATTCTGCAAAGTGAAACACATCCATCTGCCAGATTTCATTCCTTTGGGTGCCCTTTGGATTAGCCCCTGCAGGCAGTGGCGTTTGGTTATAGAAAGAGCAAGTAGGGCATTTCTTTACAATCTCCTTAGCTTGTTGCCATGTGATAGAAAACTCTTTCTTCAAACCTTTGCTATTAACATGATGTTTTTTATGAAATTCAGAGGCTTGTAGCACACTACCAATCAATAATTGATCAATTTCTGCATTACCTTGTGCTAGAGGACCTGGCAGACCCGTATGGGATCGGATGTGTGTTATGTACATAGGGCAAAGCCTGTTCCTGATCAAATCTTGAACCTGGATAAACAATGAGGTTAGTTCTGTATCATCAGGTATAAATTCAGCAGTTTCAATATGTAAAATAACTCTTTCTGCGTATTGTGAATCAGTAACTATATTAATAGGTTCTCTAAAATCCCTTAGCACCATAAGAATGGCATATAATTCTGCCTTCTGGACAGAATCATAAGGACTTTGTTCCACCTTACCCAAGTCTTCCGATTTGTAACCTGCCTTCCCTGTTTTATTGGCATCAGTATAGAATGTACGGGCTCCAGTTATTGGAGCATCACGGACGATTCGAGGAAGGATCCAAGAAGTTCTCTTTATGAAGTTAAGCCTCTTGCTTTTTGGATAGTTGTTATTAATGTCTCCCAAAAAATTAGCACAAGCTCTTTGCCATGTTTCATTATCTTCCCATAATTTCTTTAGTTCATCAGCAGTGAAAGGCACTATAATTTCTGCTGGGTCTATGCCTGCTAGTTGACGAAGTCTCAGCTTGCCTTTTATAATTAACTCAGAGACTTTTTCCACATAAGTTTTCAGTTTTTTACTTGGTTTATGTGGTAAAAAGATCCATTCCAAGATAATATCATCTCTCTGCATTAAAATTCCTGTAGGAGAAATTTTGGATGGTAATATGACGAGAATACAATCGAGCTCTGGATTCACCCTGTCCACATGTGCCTGTTGTAATTTTTCCTCAATTATTGTCAGTTCCTTTTCTGCTTCAGCTGTTAATTCTCTGGGACTGTTTAAGTCTTTATCACCTTCCAAGGTTTTGTTCAAATGAATTATTAGATCAGGTGTTATCCCAACAGCTGGTCGTAGACTGGAAATGTCTCCTAACAGTCTTTGAAAGTCATTAAGAGTCTGTAGGCGATCTCTCCTAATTTGTGCCTTTTGTGTCTTAATTTTTTGCAAACCTATTTTATAACCTAAATAATTAACAGAATCTCCCTTCTGTATCTTCTCAGGAGCAATTTGCAATCCCCATTTAGGTAAAAGTATCTTTATTTCTTCAAACAGTCTGTTCAAGGTATCCATGTTTGAATCGGATAACAAGATGTCGTCCATGTAGTGGTATATTATAGATTTGGGAAATTTCTTGCGTATTATTTGCAATGGTTGGTTCACAAAATATTGGCACAAGGAGGGGCTATTTAACATACCCTGGGGGAGGACGGCCCAGTGGTACCTCTTGGAAGGTTGAGAATTGTTGTAAGTAGGCACCGTGAAGGCAAATTTTTCTCTATCTTCTTTTTGTAAAGGTATGGTGAAAAAACAATCCTTTAAATCAATAACTATAAGAGGCCATCCTTTTGGTAATAAAGAGGGCAAAGGGATTCCAGATTGCAGAGGACCCATAGGTTGAATAACCTTGTTGATAGCTCTGAGATCTGTCACCATTCTCCATTTACCTGATTTTTTCTTAACCACAAATACAGGAGAATTCCAAGGGCTGGTAGATTCTTCTATATGTCCAGCATCTAATTGCTCTTGTACCAGCTGTTCTAAAGCCTGTAACTTTTCCTCAGCTAGAGGCCATTGCTTTGTCCATATTGGTTTCTCAGTCAACCATTTTAGAGGCAAGGCTGTTGGTATCTCTGAAGGGGCTTCAATTACTTGTTCTTGTATGGCCCGAATGGCCGGTTTTCTCCGTTTGTAATATCTTTTAATATTATTCTCAGAAATATAGGCTCTAGAAGTAGCAGGAATGTTAATTTGGGTATTCCATTGTTGTAATAGGTCACGACCCCATAAATTCATTGCAATATTGGCTACATATGGCCTTAATTTTCCTATTTGTCCCTCAGGCCCTATACATTCAACCCATCTTGTGCTCTGTCTTACTCGAGATAGGGTTCCAATTCCCAGGAGCTGAACATTTACATTCTGAAGAGGCCAATACGGATGCCAAGATTCTGGGGTAATGATACTTACATCAGCACCTGTGTCCAGCAGGCCAGTAATAAAAATGCCATTTACACACACTCTCAGCTTAGGTCTTTGATCATTTATAGAAGTTTGCCAAAACACACGTAACTCATCTTTCTGCTCATTATCGTTTGTAACAGTAGGCATGAGGTTTCCTAATTGTCCTGACGAGGCACGTTCTCTGCAGAAACTGGAAATGACTGAACCATGTTTGCCATGGGGGCCTGTGAGGCCCCCCCTCTCACGTTTCCCGTCTGTATCAGGTTGCCTTGTCTATCTCTTGTAGACCTGCATTCATTCGTCCAATGTCTACCTTTTCCACATCTTCTACATAAACCTGAAGGCTGAGTCCTCCTATTTCTGTTATTTCTAGAAGATGCATTATTATTATTTCTGAAGATCCGTTGTTTACAATTCCTTTTCATATGACCCATTTTGCCACAATTAAAACATTTGGTATTCTGGTGTCTCCTTTTACCATTGGAAATTGCTTCTTCTACCCATGCTTCAGTGCCATAATCAAATGTATCAACATCCAGTGTATGCAAGACCCATTCTTCCAAGGGTGCTGATCTGAACCTTAAAGGCCCCAAAATCTTTTTGCATTCCACATTTGCATTTTCATAAGCCAAAGACTCAATCATTATACGTCTTGCGTCAGGGTCAGGTATCCCTATTTGCACAGCCTTAGTAAGTCTTTGTAAAAAATCACTAAAAGGTTCTCTCAGACCTTGTTTAATTGTGACAAATGATTCCATTCTCTGTCCTGGGTCTTGTACCCTGTCCCAAGCCCTTAAGGCTGCTGTAGTGCATATGGAGAGTGTGTTTTCGTCCAAATTAGCTTGTTCCTGAGGGTCAGAAAAGCGTCCTTCACCTAGAATTTTATCTAGGGAGATGTCACTTCCCTTCGCCTTTTCTTGCTGTTCTAAAAGTCTAGCCTCTTGCCTGAACAAGCATTTCCATTTTAAGTGCGGCCCACTCTCAAGGACTGCAGAGCTCAGCTGGAGCCAGTCCAATGGCGTAGCTCTGCTTGTGGATGCCCAAGACTTTAGCATCTCTTTAACAAAAGAGGAATGCATCCCGAAAGTCATGACAGCCTGTTTAATTTCTTTGAGATCATTCATACGGACATGCTCCCATGTATCTTCCTTAATGACCCTAGGGTTTCTGGAACCAATCACCTTCTCTGTTGTTATTACTGGAAAGGCAGGTAGAGCTGTAGGTAGAGATTTGTGGAAATTGTCCCGGAGGGATTTACCCACAGATGTAGTTAAAATTTGCCTTTCTACCGTTTGTTCTTCTTCATCAGAATTTAGAAATTCCTCAATCTTTTCAATTCTATTCACCATTGCCTTCTGCAATGTCTGTATCTCCTGTCCAGAATTATGTTCCAAAGCCTTCATTGAGGATTCTAAAGTATGAAGTTTGTCCATTAGAGATAAGTTCTCATCTTTGGACATAATTTTTATGGCATAAACCGTGCCTTCTTGTATTGACAATCTTTCTGCCAATCTGTCATAAGCTTTAGACAAAATCCGATAGTCACATTCAGCAGTTTTGATTCTCTCAGTTACTATTTCAGTTCCTACAGAAAGGGACTGAAGCTTACAACCCAAATCAGCTGTTCCCTCTTCCATAGTAATGAGTTTCTCCTTAATATCAGCCACTAATGTTTCAGTTCCTACAGAAAGGGACTGGAGCTTACGATCCAAATCAGCTGTTCCCTCTTCCATAGTAATGAATTTCTCCTTAATATCAGCCTGTAATGTTTCAGTTCCTACAGAAAGGGACTGGAGCTTACGATCCAAATCAGCTGTTCCCTCTTCCATAGTAATGAATTTCTCCTTAATATCAGTCTGTACCTTTTTTAAATTTTCCTCAGTTGATCGAGTCATGTTAAACAAAGATCTGTTCTCCTCCTGGAGAACTTCAAACTGATTCTTGAGAAGATTGTTGTCATTCTCAATTGTTTTTAAGCGTGCAACCTCTGCTCGTAAAGACTTTATCATATTTCTATTATCAAACCATATAGTGCCAAGGAAAACTACGAATCCCAGAAAGATCCATAGAGGTGGGGTGATAGACACCTCTTGTAAAATCTCCCACATGGTACAATTAAAAAAACTGTTAAATTCTTGAATGGTAACGTGTTCAGACATTTTAATTATAAAAGAAAATTTTTTCTCTTACCTGCAACGACTGGTTCCTGCCGGTGGTGGTCTCTGTGGTTTTGGAGCCTGTCTTGGAACTAGCTCTTGTAGACCAGGTTGGCCTCGAACTCACAGAGATCCGCTTGTCTCTGCCTCCCGAGTGCTGGGATTAAAGGCGTGTGCCACCACAGCCTGGCCGGCCTTGAACTCACAGAGATCCGCTTGCCTCTGCCTCCGGAGTGCTGGGATTAAAGGCGTCTGCCACCACCGCCTGGCCGGCCTTGAACTCACAGAGATCTGCCTGCCTCTCTGGATATTATGGGCCTGAAGGCAGAGTGTATCTGGGACTCAGCCCTGGGGCCCGAGTCATAAACTAAGAAAATGACACCCGGGAGCGTGCTGTGTTAGCTAGCAGGCTACGCGCTTGAGTCGGGGGCAAAATAGCCCGACGTTGGACGCCAAAATGTAACGGCGTAAGCGAATGCAGACAGATTGTCAAAATATAGACAGCTTTAATGAAGGAATAGACTTACAGAACCACTGTTCCCGCGGAGACCAGGAAAGCAGAAGAGAGCGCTGGGAGCACGCTCACCAATTTTATAGGAGAACTTTAGCCTGAGGCGAACACGCCCCCTAAGGGGTGGGACTTATCCCTACACTGGGCACCCTGCTGGAGTCAAAAGCAGGGTCCCCAGAAGATATTCCTTTTAACTTATCCTGTTAGATGGTAATGCAAATCAAGCACACTTGTCAGTATTGCTAATACTCCCAGTCACAGTATTGCTAATACTTACAGCCACATTGGCTCTGAGGTGCGAAGCACCTCCTTACCAAATCCACCTGTTTCTTTTTAATCTGAAAATGCAGGATTGATGCTATTGTTATCACCTATGGGATTGCTAACTTGTCTGCATGCCTATAGAAGCTAAAGGTTTGTGGAGATCACCCACATTTTAACCTTTATGCCTGATGCCATTATGCTTTTTTTTTCTTTATTTTTTTCCTTGATTTTTTTTTATTTCTAGGGGAAAGATAAAAGAAGGGAAAAGAAAATATAAAACTGCTATAATCATTATGCCACCATGAGGAAATAAATTATCATTATCACATCGTTTTTTCTATATTGAGTCTAAGAATGAACTGCAATTAGCAGAAGGTAGAGAGGAGAAAGACATGAGAAATGAGCTCAGATGCACACTTAAAGTGTAACATGCATCCAAATCCACACGTACCACGAAGTTTTTAAATTCATAAGTTATAATCTCAACTCAGGGAATTATTTTTCCTTTAAATTGAACTTTCTGTCACTCACAGTTTTGAACAATGTAAGAATCCATATTGGCTCTAACCCTGTTCTGATTTTACTAGTGGCACACACATACACAAACTTCAATATACACAGGTAACTCTTCACTGATCAGTGTGCCAACATGCTTCATACTCATGTATTATAGAACATTGTGAGAAATACTAACTTAGGGAATTTTCTTAAGAAATACAAAATTATCACCCAAAATATTTGGCTGTTTTCCTCAATTTTTCCTCATCTTAAGTCAGTTCTGTTACCTTTTGCTTCACAAGGGGAACACAGCCTGAACCTGTCTCACCCAAAAAAAAAAAAAAAAAAACATCTACACTGCCCAAGGCATGCTGAACTTATTATAGTTGGTGTCACTTATTTTTTTTTTATTTTCCCTTAGTTTTTTGTTGTTGTTGTTGTTGTTGCTGTTTTGTTTTATCTAGATAACATTTTAGACATATGGGCCCATTAAGAAGTTTGAGTGACATTAACCACTGGCCTTAGAGACATCCTGAAACCTTTTACATTTATACAAAATGGTTACTTGTATGGTAGGAGTGACAGGTTAAAGAATAAATTCTTGGTTATTAGAGACAGTGTACAGGATTGAAAACATGTCGCTGTATTTCCAGAGAGAGAATTATATCATAGGATATCTTGTCAGGAATGAATCAAATAAATGGTTTTGCCTTACTGTAGTACGAGGAAGAAAAGAATCGTGGAAATAACATGCACATGATGCTGCTGTTCAATTGGATGCGGAGCACAAACACTGGTCCTTTCTCCCATAATGTTACTCTCAGCAATGAGAAACATCAATGTGTAGCTCTTTGAAAGTATGGTCTTGTTAAAATGCAGGGGAATTGAGAACTTAACACCAAAACAAGGATCTGCTAATTAACTGACCTTCTCAGACCGATAACTGACACACATAACAAATAACTAACACTCTCTCTCTCTCTCTCTCTCTCTCTCTCTCTCTCTCTCTCTCTCTCTTTTACACCTATGGAGTTGCAAGTCCTCTGTTTCCTAAGAAGTCATGGTATGCTGTAATTGCCTTTCATTTTATGGTTTGCTTACCTAGGAAAGAAAGCTGCTCTTAAAAGTGACTTGGGAAAATTTGCTGCAACAGCTGCTTTGTTAAATTTTCTATTACTTTAAAGAAATATTATGACTATTGCAACTCTGATAGAGAAAAATATTTAATTGGTGCAGGATGACTTATGGTTCAGAGGTTAAGTCCATTATCCTCAAGATGGAAGCATGACATCATTCAGGCAGACACGATTCTGGAGGGGTAGCTAAGACTTCTACATCTGGATCATCAGTTAGCAGTAAAGACAAGTGAGCCTGGGCCTGGCTGGAGCACCTGAAATTTCAATGCCCACCCACAGTGACATAGTTCTTTCAAAATGGCCTCACCTATTCCAACAAAGCCACAAATGCTAAAAGTGCCACTCCCTATTGACTTCTTAGGGCTATTTTTATTTAAACCACCGCGTTCCCCTCTTTGGCCCCCATAAGTTTATAGCCATAAAATAGTCCTGTTTGGCTGGGGGCTTCCCCCCAGCTCCTGGCATAAGCTCTCTCCTCTGGGAGTTACCTCAGTCCAAACTCCACCTTTGAGAAAGTCTGCCAAATGGTGACCACTCCCCAGGAAGGGTCAAGAAAGCCCAACAAATGGTAATCCTTCCCCAGGGAAGGTCAAGACCACTCTCACAGGCTATGTAAACTACCCCACAGAGAATAAACACGTGTTATCCAGGTTTTACATGGTCTTTCCCTCTCCATGTTTTCCCAGAGCCACCAAGGAGTAAGGTCATCTATTAAACATAGGTGTTCTTTAATTTGGTTAAATTTAATTTGATTTGCTTTATTTGCATCAGTAGAGAGGTTGGTCTAAGAGATAATACTTAACAAGCCCAACTTCAAAAGTCCATAAATTCTATGACAATATCAACACTGTTTAAACGTACAAAAAGTAGCTTCTGAGATTCATGCAATTTCTTCTTTTTTTTTTTTATTGAGAAAAGGAAAAAAAAAGTTTCCTCCTCCTCCCAGTCTCCCATTTCCCTCCCCCTCCTCCCACCCTTCTCCCCCTCCCCCCACTCTTCACCCCCTCCCTCTCCATTCCAAAGAGCAGTCAGGGTTCCCTGCCCTGTGGAAAGTCCAAGGTCCTACCCACACCGTCCATGTCTAGGAAGGTGAACATCCAAACTGGCTAGGCTCCCACAAAGCCAGCACATGAAGTAGGATCAAAACCCCGTGCCATTGTCCTTGGCTTCTCATCAGCCCTCATTGTTCGCCATGTTCAGAGAGTCCAGTATTATCCCATGCTTTTTCAGTCACAGTCCAGCTGGCCTTGGTGAGCTCCCAATAGATCAGCCCCACTGTCTCAGTGGGTGGGTGAACCCCTCGTGATCCTGACATCCTTGCTCATGTTCTCCCTCCTTCTGCTCCTCATTGGGACCTTGGGAGCTCAGTCCACTGCTCCAGTGTGGGTCTCTGTCTCTATCTCCATCCATCACCAGATG
>NW_026067976.1:9597905-9600015 GCF_014885135.2 Alexandromys fortis | reverse complement strand
TTCATTCACTACCTAAGCTTTAGAGTACCAGAACTCCCTCTGTAGACCAGGCTAACCTTTAACTTAAAGATCTGCCAACCTCTAATGTGAGATTTCCCCTCTGTATGCTACCAATAGGATTATTTAATGAATAAAGTAACTGGCTTGGCTTGATAGGATAGAATAGAGCTAGGCAAAAAAAAAAAAAAAAAAACTAAACTGAATGCTGGGAGAAAAAAGGCAGAGTCAGAGAGAAGCCATGTAGCCCCACCAGAGACAGATGCTGGAAATTTACCTGGGTAGCCACAACCTCATGGTGATACACAGATTAATGGAGATGGTTAATTTAAGATATGCGTTAGCCAGAAATATGTTTAATCTATTGGCCAAACAGTGTTGCAAAAAATGTGGTTTCTGCATGATTATTTCAGGGCTGAGCAGCTGGGAATAAACAAACGGTCTCCGACAACAAACCTCTGTCTTCTAAATGCTGGGATTAAAGTTGTACACTACAATGCCTGGCCATAAGATTTTCTTTAATTCCTTTTTAAAAATTGGAAGTTAGGCTGAGTGGTGTCTTGGTCTGAAGTCATCACCATCTTCATTCAACTTAACATCAGGCTTTTCTTTAATCTCTTTATACTTCTAAGTGTCTTTTTCTCCTCAAACTGTACATTTTGTATTTTTTTCTTTCTCAGCTTGCTCCTTATCATTATCAATTGTATAAGCCCATTAGCATAACCAATAATAAACAAGAAATGCAGACAATACTAGTCTGTTAATCCATAGCTTTTCAATTTAGGCTTATGTAGACTTTTTATGGGAAGAAAGCAGCCACATTCTTTGCCAAAATATCACAGGAATGGTCTCTAGGCCACACACTAATGTCTTCTACACAGAAACCTTTGACTCAGGACCCCACAGTTCAAATCACTCTCAGAACTACTATCTTCCATGATCCTACTAGCATGACATATTTAAGCCCACTTTAAGCATTCTGCTGCTATTCTAATCTGAAGTCTCAAAGTTCACATTTCTAAAAAAAAAAAAAAAAAAAAAAAAAAAAAAACATGGTGGCCACTCACATTATAGCAACGACACGCCAGTCCCTGGTACCAACTACCAACTTCTCTCTGGAGTTTCTATTGCTGTGTAGAGACATCATGACCATGGCGACTCTTACAAAGAAAAAATTTAATTGAGGCTGGCTTACAGTTCAGTTGTTTACTACATTTTTCTCATGGTCAAAAGCATGGTAGTAGACACGCAGACATGGTACTAGAGAGGTACTACATGGTACTAAGGTTTCTATATTTGGATTATCACTTAGCAGAAAGAACAAGTAACACTGGGTCTGGCTTGAGCATCTGAAACTCAAAACCTGCCTACAGTGACACACTTACTTCTGTGAGGTCACACTACACCAACAAGATCATGCCTCCTTATAGATCCACTTCTATGGGCTTATGAAGGTCGTTTTTGTTCAAACCACCTTAATAGTCAACAACACAAGCAAATGTAAACATTTATGAATGAATACAGAACCTTATCCAAATTATATTTCTTCTTTAGGTGTCTTTTTTCAATTACGAGTTTTTGTTTAATTTTGAAATTATATTTAAATTACTCCATTTCTCTTTTTTTCCCTCCAAAACCTGTCATGTTCTGTTGAAATAGGAGCGGCAGGGCTGCGTCCCCGGCACCCGGCCGCCCGCATGGCTAGTTTATACCCAGAAATAATTACACGGAAACTGTACCATAGAATTGTGCCTATAAACGTGGCTACAGCTTGTATCTCCGCCATGAGGCTGGAAAGCTAAGGAATGGACTGGATCTATCTGGCAAAGCCACGGCTTTAATCCTACTCATATTGTTCAGTAATTTAAAGGCTCATGTGGTCAGAAAAAGAGAGATATACAGTAAAGAGAGATTCAAAGACAAAGAAAATTTTAAATGATTTACAGTGTTAAAAATGTATGCAGACTAAAAGTTAAAATTCTTAAAGTAGAAAAAAAAAGTAAGAAAAAGAGAAGTTGTGTGTGGTAGTACACGCCTTTAATCCCAAAGCTTGGGAGGCAGAGGGAGATTGACCTCTGTGACTTCAAGGTGTGGTAGCACACGCCTTCATTCC
>NW_026067976.1:9591153-9591993 GCF_014885135.2 Alexandromys fortis | reverse complement strand
GAGTCGCCATGATGCTCCCACTCCAGACAGACGCAGGTTAAGATCCTCTCTGGTAAGCCAGCTCATGGGCTACACAGAATATTAGAAATGGGTTAGAACAATATGTAAGAGCTAGCCAATAAGAAACTGGACCTAGCCGGGCCAGGCAGTGTTTGAAAGAATACTGTTTCTGTGTAATTATTTCTGGGTATAAACTAGCCATGCGGGCGGCCGGGTGCCGGGGACGCAGCCCTGCCGCTCCTATTTCAACAATGTTCTTCAAATTTTTGTTTTTTTTAAGAGTTGTTTAACAACAAACAGTTTTTAGTACATGTATATATGTATTTGTATAGTCACACATATTCTCAAATATAACTTGTGGAGTTCATACAATATGGTCTATAAGCAGCTTCTTCACTATGAGAATATATCTAAGTCTTTTCCTCTGGTTATTGCTTATTGAATTAATATATTTACATGATAATGATTAATTTTAATGCTTATTTATTTCAACAGGACTATAAAACTTAAATGAAACTTGGCAGATTGATCAGACATTTAGCATATGTTTTCTCTACAATTGCTCCAAAACGAATGTTTTAGAATCCCCCATTAATTAAAACAATCAATTTTAATCTATTTAAACAATTTTTACATTTTCTTCTATTTAATTTGATAATCCTATCTTAAATTATGTCAACAGTTGTATTTTTCCATATTTTGTCATATATTTCAACAATATTTTTCTCTATGTTAAGTATAATTAGACGTGATTTCTTCAAGTGAACTTTCTTGAAAAATATTTTTTTTAATATAATTTTTTTATTGAAAAAAAAAAAAAGATTTCCACCTCCTCCCCGC
>NW_026067976.1:9574456-9584944 GCF_014885135.2 Alexandromys fortis | reverse complement strand
TGGAGCCCAGGCTGAGGGTGCAGGGCTCTCTTACTGGGGACCTTGAGGCTCACTGCTCTGGGTGGGTAGCCTTAGAGTAGGAGCTTAAAGTAGGAGCTTAAAACTGTTGTTGAGCACTGGTCCTAGCATACAGCAGGGCAGGGTTGGGGGTGGGGTGTTGGGATTCTGGATTGTGGTAAGAAAGACAGCCCTGCAGAAGGAGCTGGGGGAGGGGGCTTTTTGCTCTCTTCCGGGACTATAGCCCCTGGATAGCACACACTCACCCGTCCAGATGGAACTCTTCAGCACCTAAACAGGGCCGCCTGGTAGCCCAGTCTTGATAAAATATTTCTATCTAAATTTAGATTCACAAGAGTTTTATTATTCGGTTAAGCATGTGTTGAAATCATCAAATGTCTTTTGCTGTCAAAGATGATCACATTAATTTGCTAATGTTAGATTACTCATAATCTCTGTTTTAAACCTTATGAGTTACACCATTGAACTCTTTACCACAACTCTGTTTTAAATTGCTTATTTCATTTGAAATATTTTTATTTTTAGATGCGTATGTATGCACATATTTACACAAAGAAGGCCTGTCATGAAACATACTATCATACTATACTAGATTGATTATTTGGGTTATGTAAGTAATATCTCCTAAGTTCAAATGTTTTCCTCTGCTGTATTTATTTAAAAATAGATAATTTTAGTTCGATGTTTAAGGGAAGCATAAATATTTGTGGGGATTATTTAGGTCAATAAACATTGAAATCTTTTTTTTTACAGTTGAAAATATTTATTTATTTATTTATTTATCCATTCAAAAATTTACACTTCCTTCCCTTCTCCCATTCCTTTTCCATTCCCACTTACTCTCCTTCTTCCCCTTCTCTCCTTCCCTGCCCTGTGGGAAGCCCAAGCCCTCCACCCCCATCCAGGCCTAGGAAGCTTTGCATCCAAATAGACTAGGTTCTCAAAAAGCCAGAACATGCAGTAGAAACAAATCCCAGTGTCTTATCAATGGCGTCTCAGTCAGCCCCCATTGTCAGCCACATTCAGAGAGTCCAGTTTGATCGCATGCACGTTCAGGCACAGTCCAGCTGGATTTGGTGATCTCCCATTAGAACAGGCACACTGTCTCAGTGGGTGGACGCACCCCTCTGGTCCAGACTTCCTTGTTCATCTTCTTCCTCCTTCTGCTCTTCAACTGGAGCTTGGGAGCTCAGTTTGTTGCTCTGATGAGGGTCTCTGTCTCTATCTCCATCCGTTGTTGGACGAAGATTCTACGGTGATATTTGAGATAATCATCAGTGTGATAGTGGGGCAACGCCAGTTCTGACACACTCTTCTCTGCAGCCCAAGGACCTAGCTGGGGACATCCCCGTGGACACCTGGTATCCCCTCTAAAGCCAAATCTCTTGCCAAGCCTAAAATGGCTCCCTTAATGTAGATATCTTCTTCTCTGCTCTATATCTGCCCTTCCTCCATCTCCACCCTCCCACTCTCACAAGCTCTCTTCAGTCCTTCCTCTCTCCCTTCTCTCTCCACCTCTCCCCTTCCTTCAATCCCACCCCCACCCCTAATTCCACCCTCATGCTCCCAGTTTTTGCCCAGCAATCTTGTTTGCTTCCAATTTCCAGAAGGATCTATAAAACAGACCCCAAAATATGAATATGGTATGTATTCACTCATTAGTGGATTCTCGCCATAAACAAAGGACATTAAGCCTATAGTTCGTAAGCCTAAACATAGAAATCTTTAGAGTGGAAATTTTCTAAAATTTCCTTCTGGGTATTGCTTACTACATATATTTTTAAATTATTGTGTTAATAGTTTTGCAAATTATTAGTGTAAAATTCTACATAATATTTTTTCTTAGTTTATATATATTATTCGCTTAGTTTATATATATTATATATATATTATATCAAACTAATGTTGATCTTATTTTTATCTATAATTTTCATTAACGAAACAAAGTAAATGTGTCTTCTTTTCAAAGACAGATTCAAATTAATGTTCAAATTGACTCTCTTTTCAATTTAATATTGCTTGTGTTTGTTCTTGTAAATCTATTATTTATTTTAGATTACTTGTTAATCATGGTTTGAAAACATTAACATTTAATTAATTCCCCTAACAAACTTACTTTTTCAGGCCTACAGAATCAATGGTTCTTATGTAAATTGAATGTTTTTCAGTGGTTAGATGTAATTCTAATGTTGTAAACCAAGAGACCAGCTTCTAGGACTGCATTCCGGGCTGTAGAAAAGAATGCCTCAGAGCAGTGAGGGTTAGGAAAATTTCTTCTCCATCATATGGCCAGATTTTGTATCTGATAGCAAATAAGAAAACAAATGTTCTCTCATGGCAACTATAAAAGGAACAAGTGCATGCTTTCCTGATGGTAACCTTCTCTTGTACTTCATCTTCAATAATCATTCTTTTTTTTTCTTTTTTCTTTTTCTTTTTCTTTTTTTGTTTTTGTTTTTTGTTTTGTTTTGTTTTTCGAGACAGGGTTTCTCCGTAGCTTTGGAGCCTGTCCTGGCACTAGCTCTTTTAGACCAGGCTGTCCTAGAACTCACAGAGATCCGCCTGCCTCTGCCTCCCGAGTGCTGGGATTAAAGGCATGCGCTACCACTGCCCAGCAATCTTTCTTTCTTGACAATCTCTCTACACAATAAAATCTTTTTACATATTGTTACATATCTCTCTTCACATATACACATCTCTGTTCTAGAGAGCCACACTCTATACATAGTTACGTCTACTTTCACAGTTACATTCTCCATATTCTTGTGATTCACACTCCACACAGCTCCATACCTTCACACTTTTTAATCAGCTACATCATTCCTACATACTTATCTCACTTCCATACAGCTACATCTTCTGTATCTACCTTATCACCCAGCTACATCTCTCCCTACTTCTCTTTCTCTCTGCACATTGAGCTGCATCCTTCTTTCAGCACACACACACACACACACACACACACACACACACTCACATTTTTCACCTAATTCTTCTTACATCTCATATCTCCTGCTATAAACTCAGCTGGATCTCCTTTTTAGCATACACAGTCACTTCTCTTACATTTTCCCCTTCCTACTTCTCAGCAAAATCCCTGGGTCACACAGCACTTCTTGAGTAAAGAACCAGAAACAACACAAACTGATCACACAGTGTCTTTCTGACTAGAGAGGTTGTGCTGACTGGCTGGTGATTAATGCTTGTTCATTCACATAGCTCTAAGTGATCAGATTTACCAGATAGAAAATAATGTTAAAATTCAGTACTTAAACAATAAACAGTTGGTTGACTGAACCTTAAGGTTAGGAGTTCATGCAGAAAGGTCATTGCTGAGAAAGCTATGACTGCTGAAGTTACTTTGTGCCTGAGCTTGAATCAGCAATAAACACCTGGGAAATTGGCCTTGAATAGTAGCCTCCAGGGGCAACTAGATATTCATCTCTAAGGGCAACCAGTTTGCTTTGAATTCGTTCTGAAGCCGAAAATTAGATGTCTTTGTGACTGAGTCAGTCTGAATAAAGAAAAACATCCAAATATGATTTCTGTTCATCAGAATTAGACAGCTTAAGCAGAAATTATCACTGTGATTACCTACAGCTATATGTGTGACCAGTAAATGGAATATACACATGAGATAAACATACAGGCAGTGGGGAAAATACCCATAGCTTGTTTGAATGACATCAGAAAAATTACAGAGGCAAAATTATACATAGGCAATGGTATTAGAAGTCTTACTTCACAAGTTTCTCTCCATCAGATAGTTGCTAGTCTGGTAGAATGACTTTATGTATATCAATTGTCATCTGTTGTATATTCTCAGTGGCCTGTAGTAACACTACTGTCACCAAAGCTTTCAAGGGTATAGTACACACTCTCTTCTACAGTTCACTAAATTAAATGTCTGAGTTACTGTGTGTATTAGTTAAGATTTTTTTCTATGATGAGATACTATCACCATGGCAATCTTAAAAAGGAAAATATTAATTGGGCCTCTTACATTTAAGAGTTTTAGTTCATTATGATCATAGTGGCACATGGAAGCCTGCAGTTAGACATAGAACTGGAGATGTAACTAACAATTCTACCTCTTGAGCAGGCAACAGGAAGTGAACTGAAAACTGGAAGTGACTTGAGCATATATAAGACCTCAAAGTTCACCCCTACAGTAACACACTTCCTGCTATTCCAGCAAGGTCAAAACTACTGCTACAAAGCCACATCTCCTAATAGTGCCAGTTCCTCTGAGTTTATGGAGGACTATTACATTCAAACTGCAACATAGAACTATGATTTAATTATTTTTAAAATTCTTTTCTGCTCCCAATGTCTGTTAGTTTAACTACTCCAAGGGTTTTCTTCTTACCTATATAATTTAGAGATTACTGTATCTCCTAAAATATGATGCTACCATTTGTATAATGGAAATAAAGTAAAATTCCTTGATTATTTTATTCAGTATCCTACCCTGTTATGAGTCCTCCTGTTTGTTCCCAGCTGTTCAGATCTGAAATAATAACACAGAACCATATTATTTACAATAATGTTTGGGCAGTAGCTTAAATGTATTTCTGGATAACTCTTATATCCTAAACTGATCTCCACTAATCTGTGTATCGCTACATAGCTGCAGCTTACTGGGTAAGTTCTAACATCTGTCTCTGGTGGGGTTACATGGCCTCTCCTAACTCCTCATTCTTTCTCCCAGAATTCAGTTTAGTTTTCCCCACCTAGCTAAGCTCTGCCTTGATATAAGCCAAAGCAGTTTCTTTATTCATTAACCAATAAAAGCAACAAATCAACAGAAGGACCTCATAATTTCACCTTTTCTGCTTAAATAAAAAAGGAAAGTTTTAACTTTAACATAGTAAAATTACATATAACAAAATAGTTATCAAGGAAGGATTTAGTTACAATATTTATATCTACTTTATCTTTCATCATAACTAAGAAAAACTATATCTATATACTCTTCAACTCCATCAAAGACTTCAGAAAGATATAATATTACTTAATAAACAGGAAGTGCATTGTATGTGACTTCTAAAACTCTGTAACTGACAGAGACATCTTGCTACTTAGACAGTCACCCAAAAGTCTTCTGTAACCTTGTTGGTACCCATCTTCAGCTACTGGCCCAATATTATCTGGCAGACCTTTCCATGAAGCAGTAATTTCAAAAACAGTTTTGCCTATACTGGCAGTTGGTCAATCACTTTTTTCTGTGTCCAACAGAATGTCTGGCAAACTATTTCATGAAGCAGGAACCCTGAAGGATGGTCTTGCCTTTCTATGGCAAATTTAGCAGTCATTTTGCTGTGAGTCCCACATGTCCAGTTCATACAGCATGACATCAAGCAGTATAGGCAAGATAACTTTCTTGCCCAAATGGCTAGAAAAATCCATAAGGAGTCTCACTGATGCCCATATTTCTCTTGAAGTAATTGGTGCTGCCAAGAGCAGATATGTCTCATTGTCATAAAAAGTCCTAAATTCTTAACTTTTTAAATGCTATATTTTGAAGGTCTCTGAAAGATATGAAGAATACCTATCTAACTGAAATATATCTCTGTATATCTAGAAAACCTAACTAACTTGACTACAAGCTTGAGTATTATAGATAACTATTTAGCAACCTGTATTTCTTAATTATACATTACATTTTTAAATGATGAACACAAACACAATACCTATATCAAGAGTAGAAACAGACATATAACAAAATTGATCTTAAATTTATATTAATAAACCAAGATTCATACCAATGCAAAGTATTCAGCTGTATAACATATATTTGGGAATATAGGTGTAGTTCTCTCCAAACTGCTTCCTGCTTTTTGTTGGATGATGTAATTTTTGGGGGCGTTCATGGTAACCTTTCTGAGGGTCTGGGTCTGTCAAACTACATTAGATTGTAAAGGTTTCATACATTCTCATCCTCTGTGGAAACAAAAGAGGAACGACTTTTCCAAAGCAATATATCCTTAGACTCAAATTTTGGAATCAAGAAACCTTTAAAACATATATTTTGCTTTAGCTTAGCAGTCCCCAGAATCAAATGTCTCTCAGCAATCAAAAAAATTCAAAGAAAATACAATAGTATACATAATCTAGACTCTCTGTGTCTATTCCTTCTTTACGTGACTTTTTTTTACTCCTTTTAATCTGTCTGTACTCTGTCTCTTTAAAGAGTGTACCTTCTTTAAAAACCATTTACTTCTTTTTATAACTCTTGATATTCTTTTTCTTCTCTCTCCCAAGCCTATGTACATTTATCCAACACCGTGATCTGTTTAGAGGTCTTTTCCATCTAAATTTGTGTACCCGTAAACCTTTTCTGACCAGGACTACTTCTTAAAATGCTAAGTATTTCTTAAAAATCTAAGCACAGTATTGCTAGGGCAAATATGGCCCTGTCTGCTTGCTTTTCCCAGTCTAACATGGCGGAGACATGTTCACTGCCTATGAGAACCATGCACATTGTCCCATTTTTAGGCACATAGAAGGTCTATATCATCATTAAGCAAATTTGCCCGCAGAACCCATTTAAATCTCCATAGCTGAACCACTGAAGGAGATAAAGCTGTTTGTGTTAGCATGGCCTGGGAAGCTGCCATTTCAAAAGTGCATGATTTTTTTTTTTTCTGCTACTGCTAAATCAGTAAGACCTCTCTTAAAGAAACTGCAGTGTCCCCCTTTTAAAGACTGTTAATCACCCTTCCATATACACCATTCTTCAAGAAGATAGGTAAATGTAAGACATTATTCTATTTATAGAACTGTGGGACATTTTCTTAATTAATTAATTTCTTCCATAACCTCTGTATCAGTTCCTGCCTTGAGTTATGACACTGTCTTCCCTTAGTGATGAATTCCAAGTTGTAAGAAAAATAAATCTTTTCCTCTCTCCAAAAAAATAAAATAAGTGAAAGAATATTTTTAGGATGGAAATTAAAGCACAAGTTGAGCAAAATCAATCAAAGTTCATAAAACCCACCACCAGATTTAACAAAGTATTTCTCACTTTACAAGCATATATGTTACTAAAATATGCTATAGCCTGAGATTTAAATCATTAACACTACATTTACCTTTGTCTTTAATGATAGGTAAAACATTCTATTATAGGCTTGTGGTTTATTGTTTAATTTCTAAAGACTTTTCTCAGTGATCAAAACAAAGTAGGTGCTCAAAATTATCTGAATTTGAATATGTCTTTAGGAAAAATAGACACAAGTCTGCAATTATTAATGATTATGCATAGCTATGCAGATTCATTTCAATAAATGTTGTGAGTATCATGTACCTAGCAAGATTCAGCCTCCAAGCTGAGCAAGATATTTCTTTTTAATATGTTACAGTCCAATGTGAGATATGACACAACCAATTCCAATGAAAGACAGAATTTATGAAGCATAATTAGAACATACTGTGTACCTTCTTGTAGATTGTACATAAATGAAAAAGACTCCTTTTCTGTGAGCTGTTTAACTTGATTATTATTTGCTTTACTGTAAAGAAGCTTTTTAGTTTTATGAGTTCCTCCTTCTCAATTCTTAGCATAATTCCTTTATTTGTTTTGTTTTAATTATTATTGTTTCAAAGAAAGCAAACTATTATTTTTCATTTAACATACCAATCATAGTTTTTATTCCCTTCCCTCCTCCCATTTCCATCACCTATACCCCTAACCCACCCATATCCACTCCTCAGAGAGGGCAAGGGACATTGCTTTAGGGATGGTCCAAGGTCCTCCCTGCTATATCTAGGCTGAGAAAGGTATGCATCCAAAGAAAACTGACTCAAAAAAAAGTCAGTATAAACAGTAGGTATAAATTCTGGTGCCAATAACAGTGGCTCCACCGTCTGCCCAGCCATATAACTGTCACGCATCTTCAGAGGGACTAGTTTGGACCTATGCTATTTCCTTCTTTGTCCAACTGGACTTGGTGAACTCCCATTAGCTCAGGTAAACTGTTTCAGGGGTGCACCCATCATAGTCCTGACCTTTTTGTTCATAGTCTCACTCTTCAGCTGAACTTTGTTAGCTTAGTCCAGTGCTCCAATGCAGGTCTCTACCTGTTTCCATAAGTTGCTAGATGAAGGTTCTATGGTGATACTTAAGATATTCATCATTTTGACTATAGTACAAAGCCACATCAGGCACCCTCTCTCTATTGCTTAGGGTCTTAATTGGGATCATCCTTGTGGATTCTTGGGAATTTCTCTAGATCCAGGTTTTTTGATAGCCCCATAATGGCTCCCTCAACCAATATATCTCTTTCTTTGCTCTTATCTCTGTCCTTCCTTCATCTCAACTATCTTGTTCTCTCATGTTCTCTTCCCCCTCTTTTTCTCCCCTTGTATTTACCTTCTGCCCTGTCTATTCTCCCTACTCCCATTCTCCCAATTTTGTCAAATGATCTTGTTCATTTCATTTTTCCAGGTGGATCTATGTATGTTTTTCTTAGGGTTCTACTTGGTATTTAACTACTCTAGGATCATGAACTAGACTCAATATCCTTAGCCTTACAGCTAGTATCCACTTATGAGTGAATACATACCATGTCAATATTTCTGGATCTGGGTTACCTCACTCAGGATGTTTTCTTTCTAGTTCCATCCACTTGCATGCAAAAGTCAAGATGTCATTGTTTTTTTACCACAGAGTAGTACTCTAATGTGTAAATGTGCCACACTTTCTTTATCCATTCCTAGCTTGAATGACATCGATGTTATTTCCAGGTTCTAACTATTACAAATAATGCTGCTATGTTCTGTGGGACAAAGACAAAGAAACCTCTAAACAGTTTACAGTGTATTTAAAAATATATGTAGGCTCAGGAGAGAAAAGAAAAAAGTATAAAGTCCTTAAAATGAAAAAGAAAGAGTTGTTGGGTGTGGTGGCATACACCTTTATTCTCAACACTTGGAAGGCAGAGGCAGATAGATCTCTTTGAGTTCAAGGTGTGGTGATATACACCTTTAATCACAGTACTTGGGAGGTAGAGGCAGGCAGATATCTGTGAGTCAAGGACCACACGATCTACAGAGTGAGTTCCAGGACAGCCAAAGATACACAGAGAAACACTATCTCAAAAAGCTAAAAATTAAAAAAATAAAATAAAAGAATAGAGTTTAAAATAAAGCCACCTAAAGATGAAAACTACACAGAGAGTCAGGATGCTGTATGTTATTGTTCTGTCTCTAAATTGTTTGATGGCTGAGGAAGGAGCAAAAACTGCTAAAAGATATTTGATTGTAAATGCTGCTGGATTAATCCAACATATATTTTTGAAAATGCCTTGAATTTAAAATATAAGTCAAAAGATACTCAAATCAACACATTAATAAGATAAGACTTAAGTGACTAAATGTGAGGATTAAGAACAAATACAAAGTTTGATCTACATGTTTTCTTTCTTAGTGGTATGTTATTTGTATTTTAATAAATAAATCTTGCCTGAATATCAGAGGCAAAGCTAATGTTACCAGAAGTCAGTTATTGGTGACACATACCTTTAATCCCAGGGTTTGTGACACAGAGGCAGATGGATCTCTTTGATTTCAAGGCCACCCTAGGCTACTTAAGATCCAGTATAGAAACAAATCCAAGTGATGGTGGCACACCTTTAATCCCAGTATAAGGGAGTCAGGGGTATTAGGGAGTCAAGACTTTAAACCCAGCACTAGAGGGAATATAAAATGAAAGGAGAGAGAGGCTTAGTTGGCTTAGTCTGTGATCACCCAGCTTTGGTAGAGGTCAGACTTCTCTAGTGGCTTTAGCTTTGCCTCTGGACTTCAGGCAAGATTTATTTATCAAAATACAAATAATATATGACTACATCCCTTTCCTCTCTCTAGTCCTTTCGAGGTACCTTCTCTTTAAATTCTCTTATGTCTCCTCCCACCAATATCAGTTGACATCCGTTTTCTTTGATTATAATTACACATACTCAGAATGTATGTATGTGCTTGTATATATGTATGCATAAATATAGGAATATAACCTATTGAGTCCATTTTTATTGTTTGTGTGTATGTGGATTTAGGGCTATCCACTTTTTATTGGCTAAGCAATAAGAAGGCTTATCCCTCCTGAGACAAGCATTCTCCTCTGCCAGCAGTCATTAGTTGCCTGTTGTTCATTATCTAGAAGTGAGACCCTGAGAATTTTTCTCTCTTTTACTTCAGCACGTCTATTTCTATTTCTATTGTTCAGGTAATGTTTATGCAATCACTTCTAGGAGAGACTGTTCAACAGCAGGCCGCCTGGTTTTCCAGCTCTTACAATCTCTTCCGTGATATTTCCTGAGACAGAGATGTATGAGCTGTAATATAGATATATTCATTATTTGTTGATTTCTGCATTGTATTCAGTTGTGTTTTTCTGTGATGGTCTCCATTTGCTATAAAGAGAAGCTTATTTGATTGGAGAGAGGAACAGTAGGTAAGGTAGCTACATAT
>NW_026067976.1:9552403-9574393 GCF_014885135.2 Alexandromys fortis | reverse complement strand
TCTCCATTTGCTATAAAGAGGAACTTATTTGATGAGGAGGGGAGCAGTATGTAGCTATACTACCAGTAGATATAAGAATCAAATTTAGAATGTGGATATACTAGTCTAGACAAGGAGAGGTATATTCTTTTTTAGGGCCCATGATCCTACTAGGCTTGGAATGCTGGAGAGTTTTCCAGTACCAGGCTTGGAGGCAGGCATATAATTAAACATTATTAATATTTTCTAATGAAAGAATGAGATGCTACTGGATACACATACATGGTTCTACTATATCTAATATCAGAATGTGAGATTGAATCCACATCTCTTGTATTTGATGAGTTCCAGGAGAGTAGGAGATCCCATGTACCAAACAAGGTGGATGGCTACATGTATCCACTGAGAAGCAGTCTCCAAGGTACACTCTAACTTGTAAACATGCAAATGATTCAATATGTATCTTATTGATTGCTCATTGATAATGAATACATACCCCTTAAGAAGTTATCAAGGGCAATGGCCTATGAGAAAGTAACATTATCAAGTGTTGTTCCTTTCTTCATTTGTCAAATTCAGGGAACCTTGGTTTCAATTACTTAGATTTTATCTAAAAATAAAAGAACTATAACTTTTATTTTAGCAGACATTTGTCAGAGGTTATAAACTTTTATTGTACCTTTACAAATATGTTTTGTATTTTACTGAACATTCTTGTAGTAGTGAGAAGTAAATATTCAGAATATCACCAATTCTTAAAATTAGTGATATACTATAATATTTGCTGTTTGCACTATAAAATTGAGTGTCTTTAAATGAAATAAGTAAAGAAAGAAAGAATCCATCTCTTTTTGTGTCCCATGACTTTTTCAGCTCAGAGAACACACACTTCTTCAGATTTTATATATCACTAATTTTTTTTTTCTTTTGGTACTATGTTTGCTTTTGGAAAGGAACTTTGCCTTTGCCATGAAATTTCCTTTTATTGGAAAATGACAGGGTGATTTACAATGCATTATATCTGTAGTGTAAATCATTTAAAAATTATGACTCAACAAATTGCTCACAGGTCAGGTATCTTTTGACAGTTCAAACACTAAAGAAGAGCCGTGACTTTGCGTATCACCTTGCAGTGAACTGATAGCTGTGCACAAGTTTATAGGGCATAGATCATTGAAGATCTGTATTTGGGAAGATCATAAAAGTGTGAACTACATTTTAAACTTCTCTAGTTGGACTGTAAATGAGATCTAAATTCATGCAACATTATCACTGTGTGTTTTATTTCCTGTCTAAACATTTAAACTGGCATTTAAACTGCAATATTGTATATTAAACGACAGCAGACATCTGCAAGGCAGTCTTCAGCATTTTAACAGCAGAATCTCCCATCGTCATGTCAATTAGTTTGACATGTATTTCAGAATTAGGACTCTGTGGGCATCATTCCAACTCAGTGTAATGGTAGTAGTATCAACAAAACTACATAGTACTTAAAGTGGATTCTGGTTCCCCATTTGAAATGTTCAGCATTTTAATTTCTAGAAGTAAAAATAGTAAATACTGACATCTAACTCCATCTATCAATTAATCTTATTCACCTATTCAAATTATTTTATATACCTTCAAATTGTTTCCATTTACATAAAATAAATTTCCCTTTGTAGATATTTTAAGTAACTATCTATTCTGAACACTTTTTTCAATTTAAAAATATCACATTTTCTTAATAATATTTCATCCAGTCGTGGTCTCTTTTCTTCAAGTCTTTATTATTGCTGAATCTACCAGTCCTTTGTAGAAAATACACTCTTTGCTTTCTTTTTATTGTCCCTGTATTTGATGATGCCTTTGCAGATAATGACTACATCAGTAATCAGTTCTGATCCATGTACTTAATGTTATATCACCCAAAGCATGTATTCCTGGTGTTCATGATGAATATGATCATTTTATTTTCTAAATTTTTAAACATTTCATATAATCACTGGCCTCAAATGATTACATAAAATAATGTGAACTTCTTTATTATAATTTATATGAGTTTTCAGAAGTATCTGAATATATTAGTAGTAGGTATTTCATTAAAAGAATTGTAATCAAGAAAGCATTTGCAAATAGTGTGTTTGTGTGTATGTGTGATGAGTATTGTTACCTGTGATAAACAGAAAAATCTGCCAGGTCCCATAGAGCAGGAAGGAAAGGCCATTGTTATAGTAGACACATAGATATAGTAGACACATCTGGATACAGTAGTCTCACCCATTCATTAAAAAATATTAGTTATGTTTAATTACAAGTCTGCACCCAAGCATGGTACTAGAAAACTCTCCAGCATTCCAAGCCTAAAAGGATCATGGGCCCTAAAAAAGAATATACCTCTCCTTGTCTAGACTAGTATATCCACATTCTAAATTTGATTCTTATATCTACTGGTAGTATAGCTACATACTGCTCCCCTCCTCATCAAATAAGTTCCTCTTTATAGCAAATGGAGACCATCACAAAAATAACACAACTGAACACAATGCAGAAATGAACAAATAATCTATGACATATGGATGATGGGAACTCTTTTCAGACACTGGAAAAATAGCAAGTCTACTTCACTGCTGAAACATATCTCTATCTCTCTGACCAAGATTTTCTTAAGAGCAATGCCAATGCTTATATTTTAAAACTTTATCTCTACAGAACCTGTCAAAAACCATTTTGTGGGATTCCCCTCTGTATGCTGTGAATATCATTTGTTAATAAAGGAACTGTTTTGGGCCTATAGCAGAGGTATAGGGGAACAGAGCTAGTAGGGGCAAACTAAACTGAATGCTGGGAGAAAGGAGGTGGAGTCAGGAAAATACATGTAGTCCTGCCAGAATCAGGTGGAACTTTAGCTGGTAAGCCACAGCCACGTGGCTATACACAGAATACAAGAAATGGGTTAAAATTCATGAGGAATATACATGCAGTTTGTTAATGTTTTAAATGCAACAGACATGATTTCAAAGTTACTGTCTCTCACTTGCTTTAATTCACAAGGCTCAATTGAAAATAAGGTGAATAAGAAATGAGGCCAGCTTGGGGAATATGACTCGTAGCTCTGCTTCCCTTAGATCCTATAAGATAAAATCAAACTAAATTCTGATTGGACATGAAAATATGATATTTCAATTTAAATTTGGGTGTAAAACTTTATAGTTATAATTTTAATTTGTAATATTTGATAGCTTTCTTCAGTGTTCTGAAAAATGCTAACCAATGAAAATGCATAACAGTGAAACTGTCCTTCCATAACTGAACATTGTTGGTGCCAGGACCTCCCCAGATTTTTTTTAAAAAAAGCATGACCAATTCCTTATTATACAATGGCCTAATGTATCCTCCCATATGCTTAAACTCATCACTGCATAACTTACAATACCTAATTGTGGTGGTTTGAGTTAAATGGCTCCCATAGGTTCATAGGGAGTTACATTACTGGAAAAGATTAGGCCTTGTTTGAGTAGGTGTGGCTTTGTTGGAGAAAGTGTATGACTAGGGGTGTCTTTAAAATTTAAGAAGCTGAAGCCAGGCCCAGTAGCTCGCTCTCTCTCTCTCTCTCTCTCTCTCTCTCTCTCTCTCTCTCTCTCTCTCTCTCCCTCTCTCCTTCTCCAACACTATGCCTGAGTGTTTCCCACCTGTGAACTGTAAGTCAGCCCCAATTAAATACTTCCCTTTATAATAGCTGGTGTTCCATGGTCTCTTCAAAGAAATAAATCCCTAACTAAGACAGTAATATAATGTAAAAAAAAAAAGAGAGGCGGAGTAGAGACAGTCATAGATTAAAAGGCATAAAGAAAAATAAGCCATGTAAAAATGGAAAATTCACAGTGAGTCTGGATTACGTATATTATTGTGTTTGACTGCAGAGAAACATTTGATTCTGGGGATGGTTAAGCTAAACCATATATACTTTAGAGGTATGTTGATTTCAAAATATGGATTTAAGAATATGTTGCTTTGGAAAAGAGATTCTTCATTTGTTTCCACAGAGAATGAGAATCTGTGGATTCATTCCAGGCTAATGTGATTTTATAGGCTAAGACCCACTGAAAGGTGGCCTTGAACACTTCTCAAAACATTACTTCCCCTAATAAACAGCAAGAATAAGTTTATACACAACTAAGCCCATATTCCCAAGTATGGTCTATAATGTTTGTTTACACTTAAAAATGGATATGCTATAGAAATGAATAATTAGCTTTGGTATATATCTTGTTTTATTGATAAAAATTTAAGGTCAATTTTGTTATATGCATATATGTATTTCTGATCTTGATTAAAGTATTATGATTGTGCTGCTCATTTAAAAATGTAATGTATAATTAAGAAATATAGGTTAATAGATAATCATCTATAATAATTAAGCTTGTAGTCATGTTAGTTGGATTTTCAAGATGTACAGAGATATATTTCCAAAGGATAGGCATTCTTGAAACCTTTCAAAGACTACATAATATGGCATTAAAAATGTTTTAAGAACTTAGGCCTTTTCATGACAATGAGACACATCTTCTCCTGGCAGCACCAGTACCTTCATGAGGAAGATGGACATTAAAGAGGCTCCTCATGGAGTTTGTTAGCCATTTGGGTAATAAACTGCTCTTGCCTGGACTGCTTGATACTATGTTGTATGAATTGGATATGCAGGACCCACAGAGAAATGATGTCTGAAATTGTCTAAAGGAGAGATGATCCTTCAGGAATCCTGCTTCATCACAGAGTCTGCCAGACTTTCTGCAGGATACAGAAGAAAGTGACTGAAAAACTGCCAATATAGGTGGAACTGTCTTTGAAATTTCCTGCTTCATGGAAAAATCTGCTCAAAACAATAGGCCAGGAGGTTGAAGATAGATGCCCCAATGGTACAGAAGAACTTTGGATGTCTCTGTCATTTCTAGAGGTTTGGAAGTTGCTTACAATAAACTTATTATTTACTTAGGTAATATTATATCCTTCTGGAGTTTTTGATGGAGTTGAAGAATTGATATAGTTTTCCTTAGTCATGATAAAAGATAAAATAGATATAAATATTGTAACTATCATTCTTGCTTGATACCTATTTTGTTATATGTAATTTTACTATGTTAAAATTGAAACCTTCCTTTTCATTAGACAGAAAATGTGAAATAATGTGGGATTCCCCCTGTATGCTATAAACACCATTGGTTAGTAAAGAAACTGTCTTGGTCTAATAGGGTAGTGTGGAGCTAGGTGAAAAAACTAAAGAGAATGCTGGGAGAAAGAAAGCAGAGTCAGAGCAAGCTATGTAGTCCTGCCAGAGATAGATGCTGGAACTTTACCCGGTAGGCCACTGCCATGTGACGATACACATATTAATAAAAATGGGTTAAACTAAGGTATAAGAGTCAGCCAATAAGAAGCTAGAGCTAATAGGCCAAGCAGTAATTTAATTCATACAGTTTCTATGTTGTTATTTTGGTTCTGGGCAACCGGGATAAACAAGTGGTCTCCTTCAACATCATGTCATAATAATTTTTGATGTTGATTGGTTTGGAATAAGTGAACAATGAGTTAGTTATCAATGGATGACTGAATTAAATATCGATTAAAAATTTTTGATCTAAAGTAATGAACACTGAAGATAAATGTAGGTCAAACAAATTTTTTCTCACTTATACACCACACAGATAACTGAACGATACTTTGTGTTAATGACATAACACTTCCATACTTTGGAATGGAATGATTTTTCAATCATAATTTAAGTTTTAATTAAATAATGCAAAAATGATTTTAAGAGAGTAAGAAAATCAGTAACTTCTTTAAATTGAATGCTGCCTATTTTGACATTTACTTTAATAATCCCACAAAATGGAGGTACAGATCTGACTGCAGTACTGTGCAGTCAGGTACAAAATACAAGGTCCAGGCCTGTTCTACTTGTAATATTTTTTACTATTCCTTTTTTTTTTTTTTTTTTTTTTTGGTTTTTCAAGACAGGGTTTCTCTGTGTTTTTGGAGCCTGTCCTGGAACTAGCTCTTGTAGACCAGGCTGGTCTCGAACTCACAGAGATCCGCCTGCCTCTGCCTCCTGAGTGCTGGGACTAAAGGTGTGCGCCACGACCGCCTGGCCTTTACTATTCCCTTAATTTAATATACTGTCTTTATTTTTTTATGTGCTGTTAATAGAAAGCAAATCTGAGAGGCCTTTACACAATGAATCAAAGAACTGTTTTGTCTTCTGTCTTTAGTATGTGTGCTGCATTTGAAGCTAACAAAGCATGGCTTCTGAGTTCATACTTTCATAGAAGAAAGAGATATCATGTCACATCTTCTCATTATTTCATCAGCTACTCAGAGCCAACTCACAACCATTGATTTCCATATAAGTATATCAGTTTTGACAGATAATAGGCATTGTTCTTGTTAACTTTTTCTGATAGCCTGCTACCAAATGGTACCATATTAGGTATTAACTATGCATGAAGTTACTAAAATAAATGGTCTGTGGTATCAATGGTACATAATGTAAGTACTGGAGAGGAAATAATTCTCATTACTAGATACAAATGTAACAGTATAAAAATGTTGTTTTCATGTGTGATTATATATGAATCTTCAAAACTAGTATAGGTTAAAGTATGTAATCCTTTCCATTGGAGAGCATTCAAAAGAACAAGTCACTATGACAGATCTCCTTTCATCACAGTGCCCAATAGCCCTACTGTTGACCAACAAAGTCAACAGAATTTAATAAAATTCAAAATATTAGATAATTAGATAATTAATATCTGGACAGTAATGATAGATAAGAGTTATTTTCTCTATCATTACTGTCCAAATATTTGAACATACGCTTTAAAATACTTTTGGTCAGTTTTAAACTTTCAAAATGCAAATATGAAAAATAAATTTCTGAAACTACTTTATTGGGTACAATTCTAAGATAGTAAAATTATTTTCACCATAGTGAATTTCTTATTTAAAGTAAAAATAAGGTGTTAGACTAGAACTCAAAAGTTTATTCTAGTCTTGATAGATCTGTTCTTTTTTATTAACTTAATTCATAAAATGAGATATCAAACTTTTATTATAATTCTCAAATTAAATAATTTTAAATTATCCAACACCACTTAGTCCATTAGCTCAGTTTAAAAAATAAAAGCACAATAATTCAAAATATTCAAAGGTATGAATATGTGCTCCTTGAAAAGGCTGTCATATCAAATGTAGCCTTCTTCATATGAAAAATCCTTGAAATTACTTTTTTATATTCATGTCATCATACCAGATAACTAAATCTCTACCTCCATTTTAATAAATTTTGTAAATACTCTTAAATTCATAAGAATAAATCTTAGCAGTCACTTAATGTTTTTATCAAGTTTTGTATCAAATTTTCTGTAGAAATGTCCTTGGTAAGCCATTCTAACTTATCATATGACTGAGTACCTTGCTATTATAATAAATATTCTTTTCAATTTTTGCATATGTTTGTTATTTTAAATATCATGAAAATTACATTCAAAACTTTAGTCAATATAGTAAGCTATCAACTATAATTTCAATACTTATCATATCTCAATGGACTATTGAACAACAATGTTCAGATTTTGTAAGGATTCAATGCCTCACTCTAATCTATTATTTCCCCATGTTTTGTTAAATTATATACTCAAATCAACACATAAGTAAGATGAGATTTAAGTACCTAAAGGCAAGGATTAAAAACAAATACAAAGCTGGATCAACCTGTTTTCTTTCTTAGCATTTGTAGGGTCTACAAGTTTTATATTTATGGTATAAACAGTTAATAGGAAAAGTCCATAAATCTTCCTGAAAGCAGTTAATAAAACACATTACAAACACAGAATAAATATAGTGTAATATTTTATCTGTAAGAAAATTATTTTGTGTTTTAATTTTGTAAAAGTCATAAAACATATTCATAATACAGTCTTAAACTATACATAGCCTTTACTATATATAATGTACATTGTTAGTAATCCTTACTGATATAATATATATAATTATGGTGGGAAAATAATATTAAAAATAACTATTTAAAAATATAATTCCATGTAACCAAATTCTGAATGGTTAATTGTTTCTATTTTGCTTTTTAGGACAAAATGTGTTTGAGTTATTTATTTAACATTCCACAAATTCATAAATTAAATCTAACTTACCTAAATATTTTGATATATCCACAATAAAATCTTATCAACTAAAATATATGGTTTTATAAATACAAAAGCATCTGAAGAGATAACATATATATTTTATATATAACATATGATATATTATATGTGTGTATACACACACAAAACAAATATGTTTATAATTGTGTATTATATATAAAGTCTAACTCATCTTCAAGGTTTTGGTTAGTTAAATCATCATAAAACCAATCATTAAGCCTTATTTCTACTGTAGTCTTCACAAACACACTTCATTGTGTTCAGTGCAGTGCAAGTAGCATCAACAAGTGTGTAGATATGCATAAGATGTCCTAAGGTACTGTGCGCCAGCTTTATCTCCGGAACAAATCACTGTGATATTCCATTTAACACAATTATAAATAAATTCTCTCTTTACATATTTCTAAAAGTGGTGAGCATAGGAAATTGACAAAGGAACTTGGAAGAATTTCAAGGTCCAAAGAGAGACCAGAGCAAAGAATGGAGAAGTAAGTGTGTTTCAAATGCAGTACTAAGGTCCCATTATTGATGTAATTGACCCTGCAGTGTATTTTGTTCTATATGCAACTTTGAATTTCTAGAATATAAAATAACTGATTATTGTGGTATTTTCAAAGCCTTGTAAGATTAAGCCGATGGAGGTAGCTGTAGGGATGATCTTGATGGACAAGAAGTGATAGGAAGGCAAATAGAATATTATAAACCAGAGGAAGAAATCACATTTGCCGTGGGGCTCATTGATTTCACTTCTTAAAACCATAAAAGAAACAAAGGTAATCTCATAGACCGTGGCCTTGTGTAATATCAGGAGAGGTGACTAAGGACTCGTAACAAGTCCTAATAATGTTTCTGCAAGACAACTGTGAATTGATGATTACATATGAGATATAAACTCAAAATTCCAGTGTATCCCAACACTTCACATTCTATTTTCCATAAAACACTATTGATTAGGGGCTTCTTTTTCTCCCACAAAGCATAGTATAGATACTTTCTATATTTAAATTCTAATAGTATAATTAAATGATAAGCAAATATTTGTTATCACTTTTCCCTAATGTGCTCACTAAAACTTCTTAAAATAATTCATCTTCAGAATCAGTTTTGATTTCTCTAAGTTGCAAATGAATATACATTTCCAATGGCTATCTGATCCCTTCAATATTAGCATTATACAGAATTTGGAACATTTTTAAGCACACTAGATTAACATAGCTTTTGTTCTCCTGGACATAAATTTTATCAGAGTTTACATTTTCTCCTTTGTTAGGTCTCCAGATATTTTTCTCCTCCAGGATTCAAACTAAGGTACAATATAAAAGGTTATTTTCCCCTTTGTTTCTATCTAAGAATTCCACAGAGATGATATTGCCTTTAAGCCAAACATAATCAAAGATACCTGAGACCCAGCTGGCCTTTCCCCAGTGATATTAACCTCTGCTGCTGGGATGGCAGTGTTTGCCAGGCTTCTCTACAGGAAAGCAATTATTTTTGTCTTCATACACACATTTCTTCTGAAAAAAAAAATTACTCAGTTCAGGTCACAATCAAGGGAAGAGTAATTAAGGTCTGCCTCCTTAAGATGGGAGTGGATACATGTGACAATTTTAATACATCTTGATCTGTATTTTAGCCAAGTGAGTGTCAGATCGATCCAGGGCTACTGAGGAAATATGCCATGTCTTACAGTAGCATTCCTTTAAAATTACAACACAGATCAATTATTGTTAAAGTAAACACACCCAAAAAAGGGAAATCAGGCCAGGAGAAATGGAATCATGTTAATGAGTCAGAAAGTTTTGAATTTTATGCCTTGTCAATTACTAGTTACAGGACAAGAAGGTTCTAGTATTTCAAGAAACAATGATACGAACACCATAACAGTATAGTGAATATTAAATGAATAATATAAAAATCTTAGCTTATTGTCTGACCAATGGTAATGTTCAAAATATAAGAACTGGGTATGATGTGTCAAGTAGCACTCTTTCTAATGTGACATTCCCTTCCTCTCTTAAGTTTTCACTTCTTAAAGTGCTCTCTGCCAGTTTGAGAAGTGGATGTCACAGGACACATGTAAACTCCATTTCTGTGAAAATATGACTCTACAATAAGTTTTTCACCTTGAATCATATAAGCAGTGCACAGGAGAAAGATAAGCAAGTTGATATATACTGGTAAACATCCAGTGTCTCCTGTCGTCCTCTGCTTATGACATTTCATTTGTGTGTTGCGTGTAACAGGGCAATGTACATGTTTCTCTAGGTGGGTGTGCATATGTGTATAAGGGTCAGAGAACAACCTTGGATGAAGTTCTCCCGTGATGTCCTGACCTATATACGACTGCATCTTTTACCTGCTGGGAATCTCCAAGTGGTCAACATGAATAGTCTGTGAGCCCTACAAATCCAGCTGTTTCCATCTCTCCAGTGCTAGGCTTTGAGTGTGCACCAATATGTACAGCCCTTTTTTTCATATGTTCTGGTAAGTGAGCTCAGGTCCTCATGCTTGTAACTCAAACATTATAAAAGTGAGCTTTCCTACCTAGGTATCCTTTAAATAAGATACCTTTAATTATTAATCGTATTATAGAAATTTATGTCTAATCTGTCCCTATAGGATTCTGTCTTTAAAAAGAATGTAACAATTAGAAATACTTAAGTTAGGGCTGGGAATATGGCTTACTACATAAAATGTGCACTAATGAGAGCCCAACTTTGTGCTCCAGCACCTACAAACCAAAGTTAAATGTGGAAGCACACACTATTATCCTAGCATTGGGCGAAGAAGAGACCAAGAAACAAGGGAGTCTCTGGAAAGAAAGTTTAATAAATCACTGAGCTCCAGGTTCAGTGAGAAGCCATGTCTCAAGTCATAAAGTGGATAACCATAGTAGACAGCTGCTGCCAACCTTTGGTCTCAGCATACGTGTGCTCAGGTGGATGTGCCTTCCCTGTTTACACACAAAGTGCACACATGCATACAAGTATGTACACCACAAAACATTTTTGATAATGTGTAAATATTGTATTTTTAATATTTTAAAATAATTGTGTTTCAGCGTAGCTTGGTCAAACAAGTATAAATATACGGAGCACTTAAAACACTTGAACAATTTTTCCATTTAAAAAGTTAAATGCAAAAAGCAATATTTCAAAAGATTGCTCACTGTAAATGCCAGGAAACATAAATAATCTAACAGAGGAAAATGAGAGTTTTATTAAACATTACTTTGTGTAAATAGCGTCCTGCCGATTTGTTTCAAGACAATTCATCTTCAATGAGAAGCAATGGGGTAGGTTTGTAAGTACTAAAGACTCGTAACTGAGACCACTGATTATCTAGAGCCACCACAGCTTTTGACAAATCATCAATGAAATAATAAACAATCCAGGGGCATGCAGAATATGTATATGTATGTGAGCGTGCATGTGCGCGCTTGAGTGCATGTGTGTTTGAATATTGTAAAATGAAAATTGAATTAAATTGTGAAAAGAAAATGAAATTGAAAATCCCTGAGCTGTCATGTTGTGCATATTAAGTTCCATCTCACAAAAACTTTCAAGACTATTACATAATTTGTGATGCTTTCAAGACAAAGAAACTAACTTAATGGTCTTCCTGAAAATATATATTTATACTGGAATACAACTGTTGACTCATTTCAATTGTATTTTAATAAATAAAGACGACTGTCTGAACGTCTGAGAGTAAAACAGTTTCACTGGTCAGCCATAGAGATCAGGTTGTGGTAACACACACCTTGAATCCCAGTAGCCATAATAACAGGCACCTTTAATCTCAGTAGCCACACTAGTTGCCATAGAAATAGAATGGTGTATTCCTTTAATTCCAGTGGTGTACACCTTTAATTTCAGCCTTAGAGAGGAATATAAGATCTGGTGGAGGTTGGGGTAGACAGCTCTCAGACACAGTCTCATTCTGAGATTCTGGGAGGCAGGATTGCCATTTTAGACTGAGGTCGAAATAAGAGCCACTGACTGATGGTTTTGCTTTTTGAATCTTCAGGTTGAACCCAAATTTCTGCCCCTGAGTTTTTATTAATTGTGCTTCACACAACGTTAGGGTGGTGGAGAATTATGAGGTGGGGATTATGAGGCCTCTCTGTGTCCAATAATCTCCATAAAATTTTATTTCACATAGTTAACAGTTAGTACAATATTCAAGTGAACATATAGACAGTGTTCTGAGAAACAAGTGTGAGGTCTAAGTTTACTAGGATTCAATAACTTTAACATTAAAACAAGAAATAACTTGTATTTGTTTTCTAATGCAAGAGATAGAGCTGTTGATGCTCCTGTAGTGTCCTAATTGCAACAAGGACGAGTTATATGACTGAAAACAGTTCGATTCACAATTGCTCCACTCATGGTATCTACAAGTTAGTTATATTTGAGAAAAGACTTCCTATTTAAACCAAAATAATTGTAATTCTTTACAAAGGTAAATTGTATTTGCTTATTGGTTTCTTGGTTTGTTTTAGCAATTTTGTGTTTAGAACTCAGGCAGACACTCTGTCAATGAACTGCACTATCACACCTTGGATTTCTTAAAATAGTATCTTTCTGTAGTCGTTTGTTGCTCAAATTGGCTTTATAAGGACAAAAATGCCCAACGATTACCATAGAGACTATTATGATAGGACCATCCATGAAGCTAAGCTTTTCTTTGTTTCTACCCTGTACTATCCTCAATTTCTACTATCATTTCTCACTGGGAAATGGTCTGTCAAGCCTATTTTCAATTTTGAAAATTTGGTAACTTTTAAACTTTTTGTAATTTTATTGACCTCATATGAAGATCTTCATTGCAATAGGTTTAAATTAAATGAATATGCATTATGCTTATCTAATATATCTAAATGAAATGAATAGATCTTAACATTTATGATGTTTATATATTATCTTATAATATTGTTGTATCAACTCTTTGATATACTGATTGTCCTTCAACTTGCTATGACATAATACCTTACAGAAGCAACTTAATGGAAACAATAATTTTATTTTCACATGTGATTTGAGGAAATAAACTATATCACAGTGGGAAAGGCATGACAGGGGTTGTCATTGACTTGCTGCAGTACATCTAAAAAGCAAAGAGGAGGGAGAGCTTTACTCAAGTTTTCTTCTTTTGCTCACTTTATTCAGTCAATAGGATGGTGCTACAAATGTTTATAGTTCTTTTTCTTCTTAGATAGGCTTCTCTGTAAACATGCCTATAGATGTACCAGTATATCTTTTTTTTTAGGTGTTTTAAATGTAGTAAAGTTGGGAATAAAGAATAAACCTACACATCTATCACATGTCAATTTAACTTCCAAACACAAGACTTTTAAGTTATAACATTCTATTTCCGCATATATTCATAATCATCTTATAATATAAAATGCATTCATTCTGGCTTCAATTATCATCATAGTCTTAACCAGTTTCATTACTATTCAAAAATATAAAATCTCCTCCTAGTTTTAAGTCAATATCTTAAAAGAAAGATTATATGAAATAAAAATAAGCATTTATACTATAAAAAGCTACAAAATAATCGTTGTTCTTTCAAAAGGAAGAAATATCGCCACTAAAATGAAAGATTAGATTCAAGTCTGATAGAAATCAAGCAAAGAAACATCAGTCCCTGAAGCTCCATGTCTAGCATCCAAACTTTCTGTGGCATGACTTGAGTTCTAATATCCCTTGTTAGTCTTCTCCCTTTCATTCTGCTATCTGAAGTCACGTAGCCTCTCTGCACAGCTGAATTCACATAGTGCCTGCAGTTTTCCCTGATGTAAACTCATGATCCCAGCATCTTCCACATATTTGGGACTCCATTGCACTCTAAGTTTTATCTTCATCACTTCATTCAGTAACCTTTCAGAATCTCCTTGTAGGGGCTACAACCATGCCATAATTTTCATTGTCTTTGTGGCTATCAGAAAAACCAGTACTAATAGGATGATACCGTCAGGATCTGCCTGCTTGTGGTATAGTCTTGCCCCCTTCTACCATTATTGGCTTTGCTGTTCTCTGAGGGCCTTAGCTGCTAAACCTGGAGGGAGACCGCCCTAGATATTTTATCTTATTTTTATATTGTTGTTTTAATACACAATGAACACCTTCATAGTAGTTTTGAAGTTCAGTTTCTCTTATTTCAAACAAATTCACATTTTCCCAACAAGATCTTATGTATGGTCTTATTCTCTAGACACTTCCTGTTGCCCAAGTGTATGTGAAAAGTTTTTCTTTTAATAGTGCTACTCTCTTAAGAATCATGTGTGATTTATCAGCCCCTCCTTCACAGATATTTTTAAATTGACTCTTTGTCTTATCCACTGAACATTCATCATCTTTTCTGTCTCCACCCACTGCTCTCACTCAGTATCATTCTGGTTAAAAGCAGAGACTAATATTCATGCCACAACTGTAATGCTATGCTACCTGAAAAGTACTATGACAAATCAGTCAACTGATTTTAATTTAACCTTTTTGTGGGTGGGTGGGGTCTCAGGACATACGCAGAGTGACTTCAGGTTATTTGCCATAACATAACATGAAAGGCCTCTTGCCTAATTCAAAGTATCTTTTCCTCATCTGCAACTATGTGTGCAACATCACAGTCCTTATTTCGGTAGGCATTCTAGTCTTCACACTCCTAACAGAATGACACAGTCAGCTCTGTTAACAACATTCGAGGGCTTCTGTAGCCCACAGGTCCAAATGTATCCAAATTCCTCCTGTAAATCAGGAAAGGGTTATAATCCCCTTAGTTAGATAAGGAAGCAGTAACCCAAACTGTTGGTACCAATTTTTGATATTTACTACATTTCATTATTGTAACAGAATAACTGATACAATCAAAGAAAGAAAGAGAGACTTATTCTGCCTCAGGCTTGTGGCATTTTTGAAGGATAAAAAGAGAAAAATGATATGACTTGTCATACTGTATGTGCACTCACAAGGCAGATAAATATGAATGTTGATACTCATCATATTTTATTCAGCTTTCATTCATTATAAGCCCTTATCACATGGAATGGTACAACTCATGCTTATTGTATGTCCTCTGAATAATTTTATTAAATCTTATTTTTCAACTGTTAGCCTTAATTCTTGAATGAACACAGTTGAATTCAGAAAATCCTTACCTACACATATATTATCTA
Source organism: Alexandromys fortis (assembly GCF_014885135.2). Lineage (NCBI taxonomy): Eukaryota > Metazoa > Chordata > Mammalia > Rodentia > Cricetidae > Alexandromys > Alexandromys fortis. Next base: position 9,559,033 of record NW_026067976.1, on the reverse strand, counting down.
GGCCTCTTCTCATATTTTCTTCTAGCAGTTTCAACATTTTGTTTCAGGTTTCACATTAATATCTTTGGCCCTCTTGTGTTGCTTTTGTTGCAGGATCATAGAACAATACAGATCCAACTTCATTCCCCTACATGGGCACATTCTATTTTCTAAATATCATTTATTGAAGATGTTGTATTTCCTCCAATGTTCACTTTTGGCATATTCGTCAAATATTAAATTTCTATAGTTAAGTATAATCAAGATTTGGTCTTTATATTGTTCCATTGATTCAGCCGGCTTGTTTTATTTAAGCAAAAGACTAGTTTTGCTGCAATAACTGTGTAATATGGTTTAAAATATGATAGGGGAATTGCCCCTGCAAAAATTTATATTTCTCAAAATTGCTTTGTGTCTCTTGGGTATTTTGTGCTTTTATATGAATTTTAAGAAGCCTCAGTCTTTTTTCTCTGAAGAATTTTGCAGAAAGTTTGATGGGAAGGTGACTAGAACCATGAAAAGAAAAGGGAACATATGACAGAGGGAGAGGAAGAAAGATAGATAGGTAGCAACTAAGAAGTTTGAAAAATCCATGAGGAGACATATCATTTTATAAGCTTATTTAAAATACAGTGTGCAACACAGAGTGATAATGCTCACCCCAAAGAGCCATATAATATCTAACAACATTCAGTACCAAGCTTAGAATTTGATATGTTGCCCAGAAGACAACAGTTCCACAAGTAACGCATTTCTTTGCTTTTGCCGTTGGTTGGTTCCAAGAACTTGGAAGTAAGACCCAACTGCTGAAGAAACTATACACTTTAGACACAGGACCTAGAGGTATTGAGCTGAAATTGACCTGGATGTCGATTCCTGAGAACTTTCCTAAAAATTAACTCTCATAGTATCATAAGGGGTTATGGCAGCTTCAGAAAGAGAAAATCAATAGTCCTACAAAGCTGTATTACCATAGGTATATGGAATTTATTAAAAGACTTTACAGCCTGTGGTCCTATAGTAGTTCAAGAATGAACAATAGATGCCTCCTGATGAAAGGGAAAAGGTTACAATGGCTTATAAGCCCACTATATGGGACTGGATATCTCATTGGTCCCAATTTGGTCATAGATTCTGAGGAACTCCAGTCTACATAGGAGCCCTGAGGAAGTAGGTCTAACATCAGAGAAGGAATGCCTCAGGAACAGGATAGATAAACTTACCAAGGAGAGAAGGCTGGTAAGCAAAAAGAAAATTTCATTTTTATTGTCTTTTTATGTAGACTCACCAGAAGGAAGATTTCGCATGGGCCTTCATACAACAAATGATCAATCAATACTATCCTTCACAGGTTTTCATTGCTGCTTATGGTATAGTTAATTCCAAACATAGTCAAGTGAACAACCCAGATTAGCCACTGCAAATTCACCTCTTGTCAGCTTGATACACAATCATATCTTCTTATGCCATGCTTAATTTTCAAATGCAAAAACTAATCAGGTCATTAATCCTCCAAAATGACATAATTCTCTCATATGAAATCACCAATGCATTATTTATTTTAGAATGTGTAGCAATGTTTCTTGAGGGGCGTCTTTTTATTGTCTCATTATTTAAATGTAATACCTGATACTGTCTCAATCAATGTTACCTTACCTATAGTTTTGTTCACCTTAATGATCTAATCAAAATCCTTCAGGCATGACAAGTTTGTTAGATTTAGTTTACTACAGTTGCATTCAAGTTGACAACAAAGATTATTCATCATATCAGATGTAACAGAAATAGAAAAAAAGCATAAATAAAGCTTAATGAATATGAATGTATACAAAATCAATGTTCTGAACAAAAACTAAGACAAAAATAATGATGTCATTCATAATTTACACCTCTGTTCCTGATCAGGTGGATTTGTATGTATTTATAACTATTTTATCCATTCTTTATTTCATCAACACCCAGAAAACACTGCCAGAGGTTTTGATTCTTTATGTATGTATGTATGTATGTATGTATGTATGTATACATTCTATATGTATATATATAGTCATTAATTCAAAGCATATACTTTATAGAGAACCCTGCCCTAGCCCTTTAGAATGCTGCCACATAATTGGTACTGTAACTGTCCCTTCAAAATGCCCATTCCATCATTCTATATTTTCAGCTGCTTCAAGGTGGTGGGGAGGGGAACATGAAAATACAAATGGATTCCATGAGTGGAAGCTTACTTTCACACTTGTCTGTAAAGTGATTTCTTTGGTCAGAAGCAATGCTGTGTGCAATAACATAATGATGTTTCTGACAGAAGACATTCTGTCAATCCACGGATAGTTGTTTTGACAGAAGCATTATGTGCAGGAAAGACAAGTCCATAACAAGAATAAAAGTCTATTACAGAAGGAAAAAGGTCCTTTCAATGAAACATGTGGCCCAATATATCAATCTGCCACCTGGTTCTTGCTTATTTAACCCAGGGAATAGTGTCATATTGGGGAGACCACTTTATTAGAGTGGTTTACAGGTTGTGGCACAAGTGATAGAGAGATCAAGTTTCAGCATTCCCAATGAGGTCTTCTAGGTCCAAGGAAGTCCTAGAGAGATGCCAGTATGGTCTATATTGAATCTAGAAGAGGATTCTAACAACAGTGAAGGACTGCCTCATAAATAGGGTATATAAAAATGCCAGTGAGTATGAGGGCATGTGGGAAAAAAGTCAAAGGTTCCTTCTTCCATGTTCCTTTATGTGGGATGCTACCAGAATGTGTGGTCCAGATTTAGGGTAGTTTTGCTCACCTTAATGCTCCTTCACAGGCATGCCCTGTTGGTTATATTTTAGTTTACTCCAGCTGTGTTCAAGTTGACATCCAAGATTACCCATCATACCAGATGTAAAATCTATTAATCAAAGCAATGAGTAATCCAGCATGGCTTATCTAATAATGCAATAATGGCACATATATTTTGGGAGTAACCAATAGCTATCTAATTTGTCTTAAGGAAAATTCAATAGAAAGACTTCACTGGTATGTTAAACTTAGCTAACCACCTATGGCTATAGCAGTAATTGACCCTAAATTAAAACCTGGTACTGCAAGTTATCCAAATGCTTGTCCTTATATACATCTGTAAGTGTAATTAAGCATCATGAAAAAAGAGTCTTCTCTTTGCAATATGTGGTCACTCTCACAGAGATCTATAACCATTCAAAATGAAGACAAAAAACAAATGTTGGATGACATACCTTAACCAGAATGTCTACAAGGGACCATCTATACCTAATGCTCAACAAACATTGCAAAAGTAGGGCCATGAATATTTTAAGTGCCAATGGATCAGGATACCTGCTTCATGCTAATGTCTTCTAGACAAGAAAGGAATCTATACCCATGATTTTTCAACAATATTGTTACTTAAATAAAATATGTGTAATGAAAACTACAGTGGATATTTCAATGTGAGTTGGGAATGTATCTCAAGACCCAAATCCTAGATGTAGAGCTATTAGTAATCAGTGACTACTGAGAAAAGAGTCAGTATTGACCAGGAATAAAATTGCCTGAAAGCTTACCCAGTCTAAGTATTCTGCCATAAACTTAGCACTTAAGATCCACACTGTGGACTTGGTAGGTTTTATATATATATAATATGTGACAGTGTATAACACATAATAATGATAAAAGGAGAGAGCATAAATTTGAGAGAGTATGGGTGTTATACAAGTGGTTCGGGTGTGCACAGAGGTAAGGAAGGCAAGCACATGGAAAGAGAGAATGAGGGCTATATCACTTTCTCTGACAGATAAATTTTCACAGTGTGTAGATTACTCAGAAAATTATACAATGCAAAAGTTGACATTGGAGGTAGGCATCATGGACCAAGACGTCTAAAGTCAGAAAACAAAAGGAATATGCTAAATATCCTCAATTTGTGGCCATTTTATTCAATGATTGTGGCATGCCAATGTTTATTCAGTTTCTCTCTCTTGTGTTTGATAAGTACTTAAAGTCCAAACTGTATCTACTACCTGAATGTTCACAGAATTCACTTATAATTCATTCGATGCCTCAAGCTCTTTTACACAATTCTGCTAAAGCTGCTCTCATAATTATCTGAAACTTATCCCCTTTGAGAAAAATCATTGACCTTGTCTCTGCTATTATCTTACTCCAACACACTGTGCCTTCTTTTCTGAATGACCACTAGCTTATTTAATAATTCATAGGTAGATACCATATTGAATTATCAAAATATTCAGGAATAATGTCAAATCCAACTGAGCATGATTCATCAGTTGAACAAGTCATGCGCGAAAGAATAGACAAATGAATAAATCCCCCAGGAGAAATTCATAGTTAATTATTGCAACACTTTTTTCTGTATTTTCCAGACTCTTGCTGACACTTATTACTTTTTTCCTATTGCCTCACACCTATCTTTTGCCCCCCCACCCGGCTGTGAGTTCCCTAACAAAATAATTTCTTCTATTTGGGCATCCTATTATTACATCTGATCTGGGAAAATCCCCAACATTTGTCCCAACCTGATCTTTGTAATAATTCAGTTTCCAATACCACTGAACCTCCACATTCTTTTTTCCTCAAATGTGTTATCATGAAGTGGATCAATAAAATACAGTGATATTTTATATTTTTCATATTTTCATACCCTGACACTAAGGATGCCATTCTTCAAAGTAAACAAAAAATATGTTTGTCATATAATGCATTTGAGCCGGCTTCTTCTGCCTTAATAAAATGAAGCACAGAATAATTTTAAGAAAGAACAGAAATTTATTTTTTAAGCTGCTGGATGCTAAGAGGTCCAGTATAATGGCACTGCCAACACCTCTGACTAGAGAATATTTGCCCTGTCTGTCCTCACATGGTAGAAGAATGAAACGTGAACCCCTCTCTGTAAGGTTCTGCAAGGCACTTATCACTTTATATAGGGAGAATTGGGATGCTAGAACAATTTTAAGAGAAAATAAAATGATCTGATATAAATTTTTAAGTCTACAAAAATTTTTCTACATATGTATCTGCCCATGTCCACCACTTCTTTATCTGGTGCTGAAGGAAGCCAGAAGCAGAGCTGGAGATCTTGTGATTGGAGACAGAGATTTGGGAGCTAGGAAACTCATCAAGTGCTCTTAAGCACTGAGACACTTCTCCAATCTAGAGATTTCATAACAGACCAGACATAGCTGTGGGTACCTGAAGTTCTGTATTTGGGAAGTGAGGACAAGACTATCAGAAGTTTAAGGTCATCATATTCAAATATTAGATCAAGGACTGCCTGAGCTACATAAGAATATATCAAAAAGGAAAGAGAATTAAAGAAAGAATGGGAGGTAAATAAATTTTACTAAGAGAATTAGATATTAATGCAATGCTGTTTAATCTGTTTATTATCTGCAGTTAAAATTTTTATTCAAAGTTTTATATTTTGAGAGTTCCTATAACATAATTTTTTGGTTTTCATTTATATAATAGTTCAAATTGTTTTTATTATTACATACTGAGTATATTAGAAATAAATTCAAATGTTTTTAATAGAAAGAGAATTCACTTCATTCATGTAGATATCAACACTCAGAAAAGTGTCTGATATAAATTAAATTGATGACACTAATAAATAATAAAATTTTATTTTGACATAAATTTAATTTTGTCTTCCTATTTTACCAAATTGATAAGACCTCTAAATATACTGAAACTACACAAAGTATGTTATAATTTTTGTATACTTACCTTTCTAGTATAAACAAACTGAAATAAATTATATAGTAATCCTGTTATTTGTCTATTTTGTTGATTAACATCTTTGATATCAGCTTCTAAAAAAAATCAAAGTCAGTGTATTTTAGGGATCCATTTGAAAATTAAACATTTAAGGGAAAAAGTTGTGCAGATCCAGTGGGACTGTGTTCCTGCCTATTTCATCTTCAACTGAACTAACTTTGATGGATGGGCTGCCCTCGAAGCTCTCTGATGAGGGATAGAGACAGACAAAGATGGGGCTGAAGAAAGGGGAGAAGCCTAAATATGTGCTTGGGACCAACCATGGCCATATGCAGGGCTAATGTCATTCATTCAGGGACCTGGTGACTGGCTGAGACTCATTACCAAGAATCAAAGAAATATAACCACAGTATTAAATTAGAAGTAAAGTTATTTATGCAAAAGCAAATATATTATAAATAAACTGGTTATTCATTAAAATAAAATGTACCAGGCTTTCTTTTGGGCCACCAACCAGCTCCCAAATCATGACATGAAGGTTTTTTATTAGTTATGAATGCTCAACTTTAGTTTATGCTAGTTTCTAGCTAGATTGTTTTTTCTTTAAATTAAAATGTTCCTCCTCTTCTGTTTTACCTCAGGCCTTTTTAACTTACTTTCTATATGTCCTACTCAGTGTCTGCTGGTTGTCAGTTGCTTAGTTGGCCCGGGGCATGTCATTCTCTTTCTCTTTTATTCTCTCCTTTTCTTCCTCCTCCTCCTCCTCTTTCTGCTCCTTCTCTTCTTCTTCTTCTTCTTCTTCTTCTTCTTCTTCTTCTTCTTCTTCTTCTTCTTCTTCTTCTTCTTCTTCTTCTTCCTCCTCCTCCTCCTCCTCCTCCTCCTCCTCCTCCTCCTCCTCCTCCTCCTC
>NW_026067976.1:9535361-9552067 GCF_014885135.2 Alexandromys fortis | reverse complement strand
CCCCTTTCCCTCCCCCTTCCCCAATCAAGTCCCCCTCCCTCGTCAGCCCAAAGAGCAATCCAAACTGCCTAGGCTCCCACAAAACCAATAGGTGCAGTAGTATCAAAAACCCATTGCCATTGTTCTTGGGGTCTATAACTTCTACAACATGAAAATAAACAATGATTAAAAACTATAACAAAGATACTGTATATGAATACATATCAATCTGTGAGTCTAAACAAATTAACATACATTAAAACATGATACATGAATACATATATAACATGTGAATTAGTTAGGGTTTCTTTTATGTGAAGAGATACCATGACCACAGCAACTCTTACAAAGCAAAACATTTAATTGAGGCGGCAACATGCAGTTTCAGAGGGTTAATCATTTATCATTATGGTGGGGAGCATGATAGCATGCAGGAGACATGGTGCTGGAGAAATGCCTGCTACATTTTGAGATGCAGGCAACATGAAGTAGACTGTGAAAGTGGGAGTAGTTTGAACATAGAACTCAAAGTCTAAGCCTACAATGAAATACTTCCTCCAATAAGGCTACACCTCCTAATAGTGCCTCTCTGATTGGGGGACATTTTCTTTCAAGCCACAACTTTCCACTCCCTGGTCCCCAAAATCTTATAACCATATTGTAATGCAAAAATGCATTCAGTTCTACTTCAAAAGTCCCCATAGTCTGTAACAGTCTCAAACTTCCTTAAAAGGTAAAGTTCAAAGTGTCTCCTGAGATTCATATGATCTCTTAACTATAATCCTGTCTAAAATCAAAATCAATAAGCAGATAACATACTTTCAACATATAATGGCACCCGATATACATAACCATTCAAAAACAGGGAAATCAACATAATGAAGATATACTGAACCAAAGTTAGATCAAACACCATCTGGGAAAACTCGAAACTCTCCATCTTCTTGTCTGATGTCTAAGCACTTGTCATATGTCTACCCCCTTTGATCTTTGTTGACTGCATGATATTTTTTCCACTGGGCTGTTTCCAGTCCCCGTCAGCAACTCTTCTCAGCTGGTATCCCATGGCTCTTGCATCTGCAACATTGGAGTCTTCAATGCAGTCCAAGATTCAGCTTCAACAATTTCACACAATAGCCTTTCTAGGCTTCCATTCAGGGACACCCCTGATACATGACTGGCCTCAGCAGCTCTCCTTAGGCATAGATCCAAATTCCATAACCCATTTCCTGTATGCTTAACTCTAAACCCGGAACCATGTACCTGAAACTGACAAGTTCTGCCTCTTACTGGGACTACAACATGCCCCATTCCCTTATTCAATTACATCTTCACTAGCTTTCTGTTTATGATTGCTAGCTTCAAAGCTTAAGCTTGGCTGTCCTTGAGCTTGCTATGTAGACCAGGCTAGTCTAAAACTCAGAGACCCACCAAACTCTGCCTTCTGGTGCTGGGATTAAAGGTGTGCACCACCACTTCCTGGATCTAGGTTTTTTGGTAATTTTTTTTCCACAAGTTGGAATTTTATCTTGCCCTGACATCACCACTCCCTTTATTTATTTTCTTAGTCTGTTTATCATCTTGAACAAAGGATTTAGTCCTATTCCATATCCTGGTGCTCCTTTTCTCAATCTGTAAGTTTGGTATTTTAATTGCTGTTTGTTACTTTTCATCATAAATATTCATCAGGGCTAATACTAATAACCACATGACAGAGTCATTACTAGTCTGTTTTGAGATTTTTCTCTACCATCAGAATTATATCAAAACTCTTCACTTTAGCCTCAGGCAGATTTTTGGGGCAAGGACAGAAACAGCCACATTATCTACCAAAACATCACAAAACCAGACTCTAGGCCAAACTAACATTCTTCTCCTCTGAAACCTCTTGATCTTCGCAGTTCAAATCATTCTCAACAACAATAAGCAGTGCTTAAAATATCCCACTGAGTTCCTAACCCAATGTACCAAAGTCCAAACTCTTCCAAAGAAAAACATGTCTAGGCCTCCCACAGCAATACCCCAATGCTGGTACAAGTTTCTGCCTTATTTGTGGTTTTTATTGCTATAAAGATATACCATGACCACAGAAACTCTTATAAAGGAATATTGAATTGAGGTGGTGGGTTGCAACTTCAAAGGTTTAGTCCATTATCGTCATGGTGGAACATGATGGTATGCATACAGACATGGTGCTGGAAAAGTAACTGCTATGTGTCAATATTCAGGCAATAGGAAGTAGACTGTGACACTGGCAGTAGCTTGAGGATAGGAGAATCCAAAGCCTACCCACACAGTGACACACTTGTTCTAACACAGTCACACCTACTGCAACAAAGCCACACCTCTTAATAGTGCCACTCCTTTTGGCACTATTTTCTTTCAAGCAACAACAATATGTATTAGAATACAGATGTGTATATATGTACATGTGTATTTAAAATTATAAAATTACTATCCAAATAGTGTTATAGGATTTATATTGATTGTTGTTAGTGCTGCTAGTATGCTCTGCCACTTATAATCTAAAGAACTCATGAGCTGGATGTTATAGAATGACCCATAGAACTCCTCAATAGAGGAAAAAATATAAAGAAGAAGAAATCAAAAGGCAGGAAATTGTAAATAAGTTGAGATTTTAAGGTCATTTAGAATTTGTAATTATAAAAGGAGGGTTAGTCGGGGAGGGAAATGGGAGGAGGGGAGGAGGTGGAAATTTTGAATGGTATTATTTATAAAGCAAAAAAATAAAAAAAGAAGATGATAATAAAGTTGAAACAAGTTCACACTCCGTAACTCAGTCTGGACTAAATATCACTGTGTTGCAAAGACTGGCATGACACCCATGCAGCCCTCTTACTCATCCTGCCTAAGGTTTGGATTATAGGCAGGTACCACCATGCTTAGCTTCTTACAACAAAAAACAGCTAACAAAATGTATATAATACTCGATATATAATTTTCAATGTTCGCTTCTAGGCATGATGGCACATATGTATAAGACTGGGTTCAGGTTGCTTCCTAGGTAAAGACATATGTCACTTAATGATGGGGGCATTTTCAGAAAAAATAGTGCATAAAGTAGTTTTTTTTAACTTTATGGATATCAGGATGTACTACTAAAAATGTTATAATCTATGTTACTCTTGATCTATACAATCCTGTTATCCCTAGAATAGAAAACAGTAGGGCTTGGGCCTGGTATCAACAGGATATTGTAAACAACAGGAAAATGGTTATTTGTGTGTCTAACCATATTGAAATATATATGATAAGAGCTTCATCATGAAACTCAGGACTTTGATAAAGATTCATACTTACAGAATTATACAACCTGTGTCTCACAACATAATTGCTAAATTATTTCTAGCATTAATGGAAAACTATAGTGTTTTATGTAATGTTTTAAGGATGATTTTTAATTTATATTTTCCTATATGTGCCAAGTATCATACTCTCTTTATGTAGATAGATGTACAGTGAATAAGAACCTAAGTAAACCATATGTACAGTTAGCTGAAGCATTATAAGCCACAATCTGAAACAATCTGCAAGGAGAGATCCAGGATCCCACGTGGTTGCTCTCCCTTCTTTCTTTGTTTTAGAAGTCTCTTAACAAGATTGTCTGCAGACATATTAATCTTTCTTCTCTCTCCCAAAAGAGTCCAGTAATAGAGCAAGCTTATGTTTCTGATCAAAGATGAGCAATGTTTCTGTGGACTAAGGGGTTTGCACTTCATCTTCAAGTAGATTGTTCTTGTTTGCTTGGCTCACCACAAATTTAGAAAATGTAAACATGAACAATCTTAGTTCATCTTACCCTTGGAAAGTAAGTAAAATAATGAATGTGAATTCATTAAGTGCGAGTATGATTAAGTGTGAGGGAGTTTTGTGTGTGTATATACACTGAGTCCTATGCTGTTAATAATTATCCTTACAATCAAATGAAATAATTACAAATTAATACCAATTCAAGTCGAGAGGGTCCTTTTAACCTTATTGTTGCTTGAAATACAAAAAAAAATGTTATTTCATATTGAAAAATAATGAAACAAAGTATTCTTAACATTTCACTTGATTTTGCTTCTCTTGTCCCTTAGCCATATAATACTCACAGAAGACTGACAGTAGACCACAAAAAAGCCAGATGATGTTGTCACTGGGCTTTGCTAACAGGAGACTTTGAAATGGGATAAAAGGGACATGTATTTATCCCCTGCCCATCTTTCCCAGAAACAGTTTATTGTGCTTCTAGGAGAATACATTCTACTGGGGTACTGTATTTGTCTGATCTTAGATCAGAGTCTAGATTCAATAAATTGTCTAAACATAACAATTTAAGACTCAGATATTTTGTTGTTCATAATAGTGTACCACAATGACCTTGTTGAATTCCCCAAAACTAGCACACACTAGAAAGGCAGCTCGGTATCAGGTATTTACCTTGTTCTTCTGGAAATGAAATGAAACAGTCATTACAGAGCTCTGTCACAACCCTGAAATCTTTTCTCTGATGACCACAAAGAATCGGAAGAAGTTAATACATGAAACATTGTTATAAAATTCCACATATTTGTTTATTAAAAATACATTTTCATATTGTGTGTGATATTTATATTAGAAAATGGAAGGAACAAAACCAACATTAAAAAGAAAATACAAGGGCCCTTTAGTTCAGTACACACATGTACACACAAGATAGGAATCAGCTTACACAACTATTTGTATTTTAACAACAGATATGTGTTAATGAATCTGAGCAAAATGAGAGGCAAACTTCTGATTGCAAGTTATATTTTCACATGTTTGTGAATGTCTATGGCAAGCTACCGTCAAAAGTGTCTGTTGTTTGAAAAGAGTTGCAGGTTGTGTCTATGAAACTTGACTTTGTAAAGATTGTACTACATCAATGCCTTCTGAGATTGAAAAACTCATTATTCTTCAGTATTTTGATGCAAAATAAAGAAAACAGTTGGAGGTTGAAAAAGCAGTATAAGGAAAATCTGATTTTCACTTGATGTTTGTTGTATAGAATACAAATGAGAGTTTGTCTAACCTCAATGGTCTGAATCTCTTACTTGCTGTTTACTGGGAAGATATATGCACATATATCTCTACACTCTCTCTTCCTTTATAAAACAGCAAGCATATATTAGAGCTGACAAATAGAAAATCCTCATTCTTCAAACCCCTAAGAAGAATTACTGTTATAAAGGAGATATTGCTTAGCCGGGCAGTGGTGGCGCACGCCTTTAATCCTAGCTCTTGGGAGGCAGAGGCAGAGGCAGAGGCAGGCAGATCTCTGTGAGTTAGAGACCAGCCTGGTCTACAAGAGCTAGTTCCAGGACAGGCTCCAAAACCACAGAGAAACCCTGTCTTGAAAATCAAAAAAAAAAAAAAAAAAAAAAAAAAAGGAGATATTGCTTGATTTTTATGTTGGAGAGCTTCCAAAGATGGTGGGGCTATAGGTTCAAACCCTACACTCAAAAAAATTACAAATTAATAAAATTAGCATATTAAAACAAATGAAATTCACAGTCTCAATAGAATAAAAACTGTAATATCTATATTCATGCACAATCAACTTGAAAAACATTTAGTATTGCATGTATCATAACCTGGTAAGTTATAGAATCCTTCCTCCCCACTTATGGTTTTACTTGACTATGACTATTACCTGATGCTGCAGGCTTTTTTTTCCCTTTGATGCCACAGTTTTACTCCTCCAAAAGAAGAAAACTGTGCCTACTCGCACTTCTGTAATATATTCCTGTTCTTCAGGACCTTCCTATAGCAATTTTTAAAAGTAAAAATCACTGGTCTACTCCTAGGGAAGATATAAATCATCAACCACAGAGAAAAATAGGAACATAATCAAGAATGTGAAAAAAGCAATGTTTAGAAAGTGATTGTTATGAAATCAGGATTGAATAAAACCTCTTTTCGCAGACTAGATAACAAAGCATAATTTATTAAAACAATGAAGGCTTGCCACATTTTAATACCTACATTCTACCTGCTGTAGCACATGGTCTTCCTATTCTCTCAATTCTATATTAATTGTGACAGTGATATTTAGATTCTCTTCATACGATAATATCATCATGCATGTATCTTGCAAGCCAGCAAGAAAGAATTCAAAAAGCAAAGCAACTTTTATATGGGCTAGGCTAAAAAGTGGTATAAATTCCCTTTGACAATATCTTCATATCTTCTTTGTCAGAACACTCAACATGAACACAACTCATTTATAACAGAGAATGTGAATTTTGCCATTCCTTTCATTCTATGATGAGAAATTAATGCAAGACTTAATTAATGACATTGATGGGAGTCATTTTCATTTTTATTAATTATGTGTCCTATTATATGTTTTGTGCACCTGAGTACAGTGTCCATATAGGCAAAGAGAGGTTACTGGGGACTCTGGAGTTAGAGATGCTTTCAAGCTAGTGATATAGGTGCTGTGAACTGAAATAGGATCCTCTACAGGAGTACTATATATTCTTAATCATTGGGAATTTTCTTCAGCTCTGTGAGTGGGAGCCTTAGTCCCACTAATACATACATAAGACAATCATTTATACAGAGGTATTTGATAGAAACATCATATATTTATCTTTGAAAAGGTTGTCTTTGGATATGGGATGGTGTCTCACACCTACAATCCCATCATGGGGATGGCTGAAAAAAACAAACCATGAGTTGAAGGTTATCCTAGGCTTCACAAGTGAATTCCAGCTCATCCTATAGAAGAATGAGACCTTATCTTAAAATTACAAAAACAAAATAAATAAAAACAACAACACCAACGAGTTTATCTTCTTAATAGGGAAATGCAATATTTTGTTTTTATCGTTTTGAGATATTGTAGAATCGATGCTAAAAAAATAAGCCCATGCTTTTTTATTATTTTTGCCTTTGTCATATGGCTCTTTTTATTGACTACTCCATACTCAATAGAAAAGATTTTCTGTGTTATTGTACATAGTTAAAGTAATTTGATTTGAAGTGAGTAACTTTTTGGTAACTCCAGGAGTTAGTTCTAAACCCAATATTATTTTACCTTATAAGGTCAGCACCCACAGAATGAATCCGTTTCACCTTCAATAAAGGTCAGAGATTTTAGATATATTCTTGCTCATTTAACCTTATATGACAGGATGCTTGACCTCTTGTATAGTTACATGCTATTCTGTCTAGACAAAATGATATTTTGTTCTAGGGTGTAGTTACAGTTACTTGATGTTTGTAGATACATGGAGGAGTCTTTTGCCTTCCTCTGTCTTTTTTTTTTTAACTTGGGTATCGAAGAACTTTGAATAATAAACTTGAGGTGGATCACAGTATTCACTGGATGACTTGCCAACTCTGTTGTCTCTTATCTATTTATTTCAATCCACCACCTCCTCCCTGGAATGTGCATACCCATTAGGTCTAATCCAACAATATTCTACAATATATGGTTACATTACTGTTAAACTAGTGGTATTGTATTTTAATCAGATCTATTTTTGAAATCTTTAACAAATTAGTAAATTTAATATTCAGCAATCTATAAGAAAAAATGGAGTTATAGTCAAATTAAATCTTAAGAGACAATTGCCTGGAAATAGGTTCCATGTATATATACACAAATGTGTGCTTGTGCACACCAAATATAGCAACATATATACACCGATACAGTACAGAAGTGGATTTGCATTTAAATTGAAGGGTCTCTCTTTCTTTATTACCTTTTATTCAACATGGAATTTTTCAAGCAGTGTAGTCTAAATACAGTTCCTCTCTTAACACTCCTCTAAGTTCGTTCCCAACTTACCTTCCTTTTATATCCAACCCCTTTCTGTCTCCTTATAAAATAAAAAGGTATCTAAGGGATTAAAAAAATAAACCAAAACAAACCAATCAGAAAAGGATAAAACAACAAACAAACAAAAGTATAAGAACCAAAGGAAAAGCAAGTATAGGAACATGTTTTCACATACAGACATCCTATCAAACCTCAAAATTTGAAGATATAATATATATGCAAAGACTGGGAAAAAAACCTTGGCATATTATTACGAGAAAAAAATCACTCTGAAATTTCAATTGAGTTTGTTTTCTATTGTCCATCAACTGCTGGGATTGGAGCCTACTCTTAAGAATAGTTTCTTTCCCAGAGAGTCCTTTGTCCAATGTGGGGTTGTTGAAGGTTTTCTTTCCATTCTGTGGGTGGCTGTTTTGTCTTGCTGACTGTGAACTTTGCTTTACAGAAACTTCTCAGTTTCAGCAGTTTCCATTTATTAATTGTTGCTCTCAGTGTCTGTCTTTGAAACAGCCCTAGTTCTCCTGGAACTAGCTCTGTAAATCAGCCTGGACAGAACTCACAGAGATCCAACTTCCTCTTAGTGCTGGGATTAAAGGTGTGCAATACCACCATCTGACTGTTTTTTAACAGTTGAGTTCTGTTGTCTCTTTGTACATTTTCTTTGCCCATTTATCAGTTTCTAATTTGTTTCTAATTTATGGCTATTTTTAATAGAACTGCAAATAACTTGGCTGAATAAGTGTCTCTGTGGTTTGATTGCAGCCTCCTTTGGGTGTATGCTATGAGGGCTATAGTTAAATCTTGAGGTAGTTTGATTTCCATCTTCCTGAGGAACTGACATGTTAATTTTTATAGTATGGATACAAGTTTGCAATCCTGCCAGAAATGGATAAGTGCTCCTTGTACTTCATATTCTCACCAGCATGAGCTGTTGTTTGTTTCATTGATATTGGTCATTTTGACTGTGCACAATGAAATATCAAAGTAGTTTTGATTTGCATTTCTCTGAAGACTCGGGATGCTGGAAGATTAAGTGCTTGTCCATGAGTTGAATTTTCTCTTCTGATATCTATATCTCATTTCTTAGTTAATTTGCTTTTTTATTTGAAAGCCAGTATTTTTAGTTCTTTACACATTTTCTCAGTGTGTTTCTACTCTTCCTTCATTTTCCTGTGTGGATTCCACTAGGCCAGTAATCCTAAATTTTAGTCATCACTAATGTATAAAATTAATTTTTATTTATTCCTAGAATTAAAAAAACCTAACTGTACATTCATATGTACAGTATTACAATTTGCTGTAACAGCAAGGCTTTTACTAAAATTCAGGAATCAATGGTACACCCTTGTGATCCCAGTACTTGGGAGGCAGAGGCAGGCAGATCAGTTCAATGTCGTTCTCAGCTACATCTTTTCTTGTAAATGTATAGTGAAGAAACAGTCTTTTAAATCAATAACTTTAAGAGGCCACCCTTTATGTAATAGAGAAGGCAAAGGAATTTCAGATTATAGTGGGCCCAAAGGTTGAATTACCTTGTTGATAGCTCTTAGATCTGTCACCATTCTCCATTTTTCAGATTTCTTTTTAACAACAAATTCCAAGCACTGATTGATTCTTAAATATGGTGAGCATATAGCTGCTTCTGTACCCGCTGCTCCAAAGCCTGGAGTTTATGTTCTGTTAACAGCCACTGTTTAACCCATGCTAGTTTCTTAGTTAACCATTTTAAAGGTAGTGCTGCTAGTATTTCTGTAGGTTTGTTCATTGTTTTGTGTTTTTGTACAGCCTGAATGGCTGATGAAATTAGTTCATAGTACCCTATAATATACTTCCCAGAAACATGAAATTAGGGGACTGTAGTAATGTTAATCTGGATATTTCATTGTAGCAACAGGTCATAACCCTAAAAATTCCCTGTGGTATTACCCATAAATGACTTTAGTCTTTTTTCTGTGTTTTTGGTTCTATGCACTCAACCCATCTCATCCTTTGTTTCACTTGAGACAGCTTTTCAGTTTCTAGGAATTGAATATCTACTGCTTGAAGAGGTCAATTTGGATACCAAGATTCTGGAATAATGATAGTCACGTCCACACCCATGTTTAGTAAACCCTCAATTACAATGTTATTTGATATCTTAGCTTTGGTCTTTAAACATTTATAGAAGTCTGCCAAAATATACTCTTCCTATTTCCTGTTGGATTTTTTGACACATCCTTCCTGTTTATTCCATCATCAAGAACAGTATGGATTATTACAGTAGGCAGGGGATTTTTTTAATTTTCGTGGTGAGACATGTCCTCTATAGCGACTGGGAATAATTGGAACACGTTTGAATTGAGAGTCTGCAAGAGGCCCCCTCAAAGAGTTTCCTGAATATATTGGGTTGCCTGGCCTGTCTTTTGTTGATCTACATTTGTTGGTCCAATATCACCCTTTGCCACATCTCCTACATAATCCAGAAGATTGAGACATTCTATTTTTGCCATTCCCAGAAAAGACGTTGATTCTAGGAATTCCTTGTCTATAATCCCTTCTCAGATATTTTACCACAATTAAAGCATTTGATATGTTGATGTCTCCACAAACATTTGGAAATTGTTTTCCTACCTAGGCATCAGTATTATAGTAAAATGTCTCAACATTCATTGCATGCAGGATCCATTTATGCATTTGTTCTGATCTAACCTTTAAAAGCACAAGTATCTTTTTGCATTCTAAGTCGGCAATTTCAAAAGCCAGAGATTCAATAACAACTTATCTAGCATCTGGGTTTGTTACTCCTAAATGTACAGCCTTTCTTAATCTTTGAAAAATGTCATTAAGGGTTCTCTTTGGCCATGTTTAACCCTAATATATGATTCAGTTCATTTTCATGGTTCTTGAGTTTTGTCCCAAGCATTTAAGGCTGCTTTGTGGCATAGGGACAAGACGTGTTCATTGTAAAAAGCTTGATCTTATGGGTCAGCATAAGGGCTCTTGCCAAGAATTTAATCTTGGGAATCCTTTTGCTTTTCCCTGTTGTCCTCAATTTTTTGTCTTTTACACAATACCATTTTTACAGTAGTTGTGACCCATGTTTTGGGACCACTGAAACTAATTGAAGCCAATAATTAGGGGAGACCTTTTGCTGGGACCCCATGTCTTTACCATCTCCCTAACAAATGATAAATACAAGCCATATTATATTACTGATTGCTTAATTTCTTTTTGATTTTTTATAACTATAGGTATCTATCTACAGTCTTTGAATATTTTTGGTCATTTATGTCTTGTTGCTTTTCCGAGGTGATTACAGGTTAGTAGGCTAAAACACTGAGTAAGTAATCTCTGACTCTGACATGTATTGATGATGTTAAATCCTGTCCTTTTACCTTCTCTCCCTGCTCATCATTTTTGATAATTTCCTCAATTATTTCAAATATTTTTAACACTGCCCATTGTAAAGTCTGAATCTCCTATCCTGCATAGAGTTTTTGTGCCCTCATTGATTATATAGCTTCTGGTCCTTATTGTGCACATATGATTCCAAGTTATGAAATTAGTTCAGTAAAGATAACATCTTATCTTTTGATATTGTTTGGATGATGTGCATATTGCCTTCCTGGAAAGATACTTTTTCTGCTCCCCTATCATACCTTTTCAACAGATTTAGTCAAATTTAATAGTATTAGTTCTTTCAGATAATTTCTCAGGACCCTTTGACAAAGATTAAATTTTGCCTGTGAAATTAATGTTACCCATTTCAATAACATTAATTTTTCAGGTACCTATTTATTGTTAGTCTGTAAAGACTGCATCATTTCAAAAAGTGCCTCATTCTTGGCTCTGTTATCAAGTTATCAAACCATTTTTTTAAGGATACAATATGATAAACAAAGTTTAGTCCCAATATCCTATAAGTGGATGTATCAGAAAAATCATATATGCCTTGAAGAATACCATCCATGGTATAAGCAAATGGTTACCAAAGTCCTGAATGGTAATATTGTCTGCCATTTATTCATTTACTTACCTTTGTTAGGATATTTCAGTAAATTGTTGTAGGTGTAATAATCTTTATAGGCCATCAGGTGTTGAGGTTGGAGCCGCATGGCAGAAAGTTGTGACCAGTGGCATTGCGGGATTGTTCATGTCATGTAAATACTGACAAATATTCTTTGCTTGGAAAATTTAGAGCTTACAACCAGGGAACACAAAATGGAAGTTGCACAAGTCGCCACAAGGCAATGGCATTGTGGGGGGAGGCAAGCATGCGCAAACATGGAAAATTGCCAAGTTGCCATGTGGTAGCTCCACTGTGGATGCCACAGGGTTTTGAGTAAAAGCGAAAAGCCACTTAGTAGGTGAAACCAAGTCCAGCAGCCAGGAATGAGCTGCGGACATTTTGGGGCCTATTCCTTTGGGTGTGGAGTTGGGATTAATGTGGGCACCAGATGAAGATGGACATTATAAAGTAAAAGTAATACCACCCTAGCTCAGAATTAGGTATAATAAAGGGTTATCTATTCAGGGGTAGGCTCACAGATTATAGTCCTCTGAATGAACAGGAAACATGAACCAAATCCAACAATGGAGAGAGAGAGAGAGCGTGCACTTTATCTCAGCATTTATAGTATAAGAGGTCACACCCAGTAGGCTAGTATCTTAAAGCCTACTGGCTGGAGAAGTTGCCAGAGCACAAAATCACCAAATCTTTTAACTAATATTTTTTTCTTGACAATGCACATTACTTCCTGGATGAATTTTGCAAAGAGTCTCTCTTGATGTTTCATAGACATATTTCAAAATTTATTAGTTGAGAAAAAAAATCACTATTGTTATTATGACTACTTGATTCTCAAGTTCTTGAACAGTGGACAAGAATGTCTGGCTTCATTAATATCTTCAGGAAAAAGCAGTAACCAACATCTCTTTCTATCTTACTATTGGTTTACATTAAACAGTACCTTCCATTCTACTTGGTAATTACTCTGCTTGCTTAGTAGTCCGCCTATCTTACATTTAACAAAAAGAAAAAAAAAACATCATATTTAAGCATAAATTTATGATTCATTGATTTCTGTCATTTCTTCCCTTTCCTTTCATTGAAAACTCATCACAGTCTTTTTCTGAATTATGGCATTTACTTTATTAAGATTAAAATTATACCCTCCCCTCCTAAATATCTGAACAAAGTCTTTTTATCTCAGATTTAGTTGCTGGGCAGCTATGATGATTCATATATATTTCCATAATAGCCAAACATGTGTATTCTAAATTATTATTCTACAAAAAGGAATACACTAACTAGTCAATTTGTTGCTGCTTAAACTCCGAAAACATGATCATATTTTGAAGTATTTTATCTTTCACTGATTTATATAAGAAAGCTGAATCTAAAACTATGTCTATTTTTGCATTTTATTAACAGAGCTTTTATTTTAATGGCATGTAGTTCTACTTATGATTAATAATTATGTTATACTAGAGTACAAGAAAAATAATATAAAGATAAGAGACAATATCTATGTATGACTATTTTTTAATAAATTTTTGAGCAAGACAGGTCATGAAGTATCATAGACCACTTTTAAAAAATGAAGATTGAAGAAACCCACGTAATAGATGCAATTTCTCTTCTTTGTTTTCCTTTCACTAAACAAAACTTTCTAAAAATACATTCAAATACATGATTACAAATAAGTGATTTTTAAGCAAACAAAAAAACTAGCATTCTGGAAGCATAAACAGGTAGGTATTTATGAGTTCAAAACTAGTTTAATGTACATGGAGAGTTCAGCCAGCCAGGGTTATGCAGTGATACTTTGTCTCAAAAAATATTTCTTATACATAAGTCCACATTCTGGGCTTATACTTTTAAGACATGCTGTTTACATCAACCTTAGACAATTTTTAGGATCATATCATCGGGCTAGTTAATGAACTGGATAGCAACACACTATTCAGCAGCACACTCTTAGTGACAGAGAATAAAGTACAAAAGGAGTGTAGTGAGTGTTCTATTCCGATAGATTTTGTCATGAAAAATCACAAACACATCTCTGAAACTTCACAGGCCTTTGTGAAAGGTAAGACTAGGGAGGAAAAACATGAGATGTACAGGTTTGTAAGGTGTTTTTTCTAAATGTAACCCTTATGCATAACATAATAGAAATGCATTGTAGAAGTAATGAAATTAAGCATCCATTGTAACGTGAAGCCAAGTTACTTCCCTTCATAGTTGGCCTGAGTTTTCAAAGTGTACTTCTTTAAGAACTGTTCTCCATAATACTAAATATCCCTCCAAATACTTTTTCTTCGTGAAATATGTAAGAATAGAAGTAAAGCTACATTTTAAAATTCCAAATCAGAAACTTTCAAGTTCTATATCTAGAAGTCTATTTTTGTAGGCTAAATGTGTTCTAGTTTCATAGAAATTTGAAACTGTCTTTATTTCACATGGATTTAAAACAGTTTCAGCTTTTATTCCCTCTGTTTCTCAAATATTCAAATAGAAAAATAAGCAGTCCTGTTTGCTTCAACACTTTCAGTTGCTTGTGTAGAATCTTTAATGTTGTCTGAATTAAAACTTACAATCTCATTGCAATTAATTCTTTTAGACACCTTTTGTTGAAATATGAGCGGCGGGGCTGCGTCCCCAACACCCCGGCCACTTGGCTAGCTCATGCCCGAAATAACAACACACAAACTGTATTCATTTAAGAACTGCTTGGCCCATGAACTCCAACCCTTACAGGCTAATTCTCGCACCTGGACTAGCCCATTTCTAATGATGTGTGTAAGCACCCCAAGGTGCGCTTACCGGGAAGAGTCTAGCCTACATCCATCCTGGTGTCTCTGCTCCAGAGAGCAGAGTTGTTGAGTCTCTCTGGGAGAGCTGAGCATGGCGTCTCTGCTCCCGAGCTGTCGGCTCTCTCTGGGAGCAGAGCAGAGTCTGACCTCACTTCCTCTTCCGCCCAGCATCCTATTCTGTTTTCTCCTCCTACCTATGCTTTAACCTATCAGGGCCAGCCAAGCAGTTTCTTTATTGCTCAGCCAATGAAATCAACAGATTGATATGACACTCCCACATCAACCTTTAGAAATCACAATTTGTGTGCTCACATATTCTTCATTAATGGATAATACAGTATATCTTTTAACAAAGTTTTAAATTAAGTACTTGGAAAGCTATTAAATCCAAAGATGGGAGGGGAATTTGCAGCCAGTGAAAAAGAGTAGAATTGGGTAGTATACACAAAGTACAAGTGAGATGATTTGAATTCAGATCTCCACACCCCATATAAACTTAAAGAACTAACTTATCTGCTATCCCAGAACCCCTGGAATAAGAAGGAATGTGGAGAGAAAAGAATCACTGGATGTTATGGTCTAGGTAGATAGGCATTGATAGTGGGAAACAAGAAACTCTGTCTCAAAATGTTAGAAGACAACAGCTGACACCAAAGATTATTATATAACCCTTATATATGTGCACACCATGAAATGTGTGTGCACAACTTCATACATATACTTGTTCCTCACTCCATGATCAAAGATGGAAATAGAAAAGTAAATAATTATGACTCTAAGGGAAGATATGTATAATTCTCATTTGTGAATTTTGAAAATATGTTAATCTTTTGATTTTCTCTAAGCTGTATATGAAAGCCACATCATTATTGCAAAACATAAATCAAAATGTCATGCATAAATTTATGGATTTCAGGATAGATATGCTTTTTACGTTAATGTCTACCAATCAAACTTTTCTTAAGCTCATTTTATACAGTCCTCTCCTCCTTTCCTCTGCCCTCTCCTCTTATCATACTTTCCTTTCTTTCCCTTCTCTGCACTCTGGCTGTGATAACTATTGTTCTAATCTTTATATCTAGAACATCACTTGTTGAACTTTCTTTTATTATAATTATTTAATTAAAATTTTACATACTAACCCAGTGACCACTCCCACCTCCCCCCTACTTCTATCTACTCCTCAGAGAGGGTAAGGCTTCCCATGTGGAGTCAACAAAGTCTA
Source organism: Alexandromys fortis (assembly GCF_014885135.2). Taxonomy (NCBI): domain Eukaryota; kingdom Metazoa; phylum Chordata; class Mammalia; order Rodentia; family Cricetidae; genus Alexandromys; species Alexandromys fortis. Next base: position 9,536,255 of record NW_026067976.1, on the reverse strand, counting down.
GCACATTTCTTTGAGGGAGGACCAAGCCCCTCCCCACTAAATTTAGGGTGAGCAATGTATCCCTCCAAAGAATATGGGCTCCAAAAAAGCCAGTTCAAGTAGTAAGAATAAATTCTGGCCTCACTGCCAGTGGCCCCATAGACTGCTCTAGCCACACAAGTGTCACTGACATTTAGAGGGCCTAGTTTGGTCCTATGCTTTCAACCCAGACTCAGTGAGCTTCCATTAGCTCAGGTAAGCTGTTTCAGTAGGGATTCCCATCATGGTCTTAACCCCTTTCTTTATATTATAGCTCCTCCCTGCTGTGGGACAATGATCATGCACACTGTAAAGTTTTATCAGTTGTATTGCTTTAATGAAATACTGATTGTTCAGTAGCCAGGCAGGAAATATAGGTGGGGTGACCAGGCAGGAAGTAGAGGTGGGGCAATGTGAACTGGAGAATTCTGGGAAGAAAAAAGGTCACTTTGCAGTCAGCTTGCTTCATGGCAATATAGATTGCTATGTGCCTGGAACTATATATGGCTCAGGGGCACCAAATGGCTCTGAGGCAGGAGGAGCTCAGCTCTGCCATGCTGAACTGTGCTGGTCTCAGGCAGGAAGTACCGTAATTACCATAAAAATAGCACAATTAAGGTTTAAACTGGGCAGGACACAGGGAATACCATATTACCTGTACATAATGCAACTTAAATTTTTAAAAAAATGCTTAACATTTAAAAAAATGCTCCTGAATAATAAAAAAATCACAAATTCACAATAAAACAAATTCAGACACTGTTGGATAAATGTACGTAGACTTGGGAGAGAAAAAAATATAAAAAAATAAATTTAATATCTTAAAAAAAGAATAAAGTCTTTAAAAAGACAAAATACAAAAATACAAATAATTAT
>NW_026067976.1:9525067-9534693 GCF_014885135.2 Alexandromys fortis | reverse complement strand
TATAAATGTTCTTTTACATTTAAAGGGGGATATGATATAGATATGAATAATTTGCATTGGTATGGATTTTAAGGTCAATTTTGTTATATGTATTTCTGATATTGATTAAGGTATTGTGATTATGTAGTTCATTTAAAATGTAATGTATAATAGAAAATATAGGTTGCTAATGGATAATTATCGAAAATAGTAAAGCTTGTAGTCATGTGAGTTAGATTTTCTAGATATATAAAGATATATTTCAATTAAATAGGCATTCTTCATATCTTTCAAAAACTACAGAACATGGCATTTAATGTTGTAATAACTTAAAGTTTTTCATGACAATGAGACATGTCTGCTCCTGGAAACACCAATCTACTTCAAGAGGAAGATGGACATGGAAGAGGCTCCTTATGGAGTTTGATAGCCATTTTGGCAAGAAACTGCTCTTGCCTGGACTGTTGCATAAACTGGACACAAAGAACCCACAGAGAGAGGACTGCTGAACTTGCCTAAAGGTGAGATCATCTTTTGGGGTTCCTGACTCATGAAAGAGTCTGCGAGATATTCTACAGGACACAACAAAAAGTGACTAAACTATCTTTAAAATTTCCTGCTTCATGAAAAAGTCTGCTGGATACTATGGGCCTGAAGGCCAAAGATGGATGCCCCAACGGTACAGAGGAACTTTGGGTGACTGTCCAGGCAGCACGATGTCTCTGTCATTTCTAGAGTTTTCTTATTTCTTGTTTACTTAGGTAGTATTATATCCTTCTGGAGTCTTTGATGAAATTAAAAAAATAAATAGATAGCTATAGTATTCCTTAGTTATTATATAAGATAAAATAGATATAAATATTGTAACTGTAATTCTTGCTTGATAACTGTTTTGCTATATGTAATTTTACTATGTTAAAATAAAAGCCTTCTTTTTTGTTTAAACAGAAAAAGGGGAAATGATGTGGGAGTGATTTCTTACTAATAAAGAAACTGCCTAGGCCCATTTGATAGGCCAACCCTTAGTTAGGTGGAGAAAACAGAAGAGAATGCTGGGAGAAAAAAGCCTAGTTGAGGAGTCACCATGGTTCTTCCTCTTCAGACAGACGCAAGTTAAGATCCTCCCTGGTAAGCCACCTTGTGGGCTACACAGAATATTAGAAATGGGTTAGATTAATATGTAAGAGCTAGCCAATAAGAGGCTGGAACTAATGGGTCAGGCAGTGTTTAAAATAATACAGATTCCATGTAATTATTTAGGGCATAAGCTAGCCATGCGGGCGGTCGGATGCTGGGGACACAGCCCCGCCCTTCTTATCACTACAGAGTGGCTCCCTCTACAGACACAGAGGAAGCAAAATAAGAATGCATTGCTAATAAAATGTACCAAACCACATGGCTAACACAGACAAGAATTATGGGATAATATAAATTACAAGAGTTAGCAAGAAGCCTGAGCTAATAGGCCAACCAGTTTATAATTAATATAGACCTCTGTGTGTCTATTTGGGACTATATGGCTGTGGAAGCTGGTGGGACTGAAACCTCTGTCAACACTACCCCAATTCCACTGAACTTTAAGAGCTCAGCCCACTGCTTTGCTGTGGATCTCTGCATCTGCTTCCATATCTTGCTGGATGAAGGTTCTATGATGACAATTAAGGTAGTCATCAATGTGATTACAGAGGAAGGCCAGTTCAGGCACCATCTCCACTGTTGCTTAAGGACTTAGCTAGGATCATCCTTGGAGATTGCTGGGAATTTCCCTAGAGCCAGGTTCCTTGCTAGCCCCCTAATGACTCCCTTTATCAAGATTTCTTTTTCCTTGATCCCCCACTCAGTCCTTGCTTCATCTCGTCCTTACCATTCCTTTATTCTCTCCCCCTTCTCCCCTTTTCCTCTTCTCTTACTTTTCCACCCTAATTAGCTACACCAACAAAAACACAGGCAACTGATCATCTCACACCATTAAACCCCAAGTAAGGGAAACACAAAAATACTACCACTGGGGGCAGGAACAGGAATTAATAATAATTGGTCATTAATATCTGTAACACCAAAACCGGGTACAGGACAGACAAAACACGCACGAAAGGAAAATCCACAGCATGCACCAGCCGCTCAGGTACCCATATTGGATTGTCAGCATCCTGCGGGAAAACACAAACAGCCCCTCTTCCCCACACCAGTACGGGATCTGGACCATACCAGGTGCCATCTGATAGATTCTTCCATTTTACATGAGGCATCCTGGAAGAATCTGGCCGCCAATGCCTGTCAGCGGCGGTATGAGATTGAGCATCCACAGTCAAAAAATTTAAAATGTATAAAATAAAAGATAAATGCTCTCGGGGGGTGGAACCATATTCCCCCTTTTTTGTTTTATGCAAATAGGCTTTGAGCGTATGATGCGCTCGCTCGACTATAGCTTGTCCTTGAGGATTATAAGGTATTCCTGTTTTGTGAGAAATTGAAAACTCAGAGCAAAATTTAGCAAAGCCAGTGCTAGCATAGGCAGGTCCGTTATCAGTCTTTACAATTTTAGGAACTCCCATGTAGGCAAAAGCCTGGAGACAATGACTTTTAACATCTCGTAATCTTTCTCCTGTGTGAGCCGAGGCAAAAATGAGATGAGAATATGTATCCACGGTTACGTGAACATATTGCATGCGCCCAAAAGAAGGAACATGGGTGACATCCATTTGCCATAAATGATTAGGAGCAAGCCCATGAGGATTAACTCCCAAATGGGGAACAGTTAAAAGTTCTGTACACAGAGAGCATTTTTTAACAATATTAGTGGCTTGCTCTCGAGATATCTTAAAATGAAATCTTAAGGATCCAGCATATTGTCCTTCACCAGTTAGTTTGTCAAGATTATTCTGGGGGAAGCCTGCTTCAGCATTTTTGACTGCAGTCTTTTTGCAATTCTCCTGCATCTCACCTCTCCATAACAAATAATCTCCCCCTGAAAGACAAGCCCTGCAAAGCTGCATCCAATCATTGGGTATAAGGTTGAGTTCTGCAAAGGATTCCAACAAAGCTACAGTGAAAGGAGCGTGAGCTCCATAATCCACAACTGCCTCTTTTAATTGTTTAATGTCCTTAAAGGCCAGGGGGTTATGCTGCCTGGCTCTCTGTCCCTGCTGATCAATTTTTTCCACAACAGGATAAATCTGTTTCTCAATTTGCTTCTCTCTACTTAGCTTATTTAACCTCTCCCGGATCTCTCGGATTTCTGCCTCTAAGTCTATAGGGGCAGAAGCAGTAGTACCAGGATTTTGCGGAGGAGGTCTCATGGAGACATCTCCGTTCGCTTCCTTCCTTTCCTCTTTCTCTAACTTCTTTTTTATCAGTGCGATCTCCTTTTCTAAAATTTCTTCTTCTTCTTCTATATTCTTACTAATACTACCTGTTCCTAAAACTTCCTGTTCCTCAAAACTCTTAATAGAACTTACAGTTTCTACTTCCTGAATCTCCTCAAGGGTTTTGTTTAAACATTCCAATTGCTCTTTGACTCTAACATCATCACTAAGAAGAGCATCTCTGATCAAGCGCCATAGTGAAAATATCGCCATGGGGACTTCATGTGGCCCTCGCTCTTTCAGAGCATCTTGAAGATCAGCCTTTACCTGATCCCAATCAGTAATATTAAAACCTCCTGCATGTAGGAACCAGGGACTAAACTTTAAAACTGTCTTAATGGTCTCTACTGCTGTCTCAACTTTAATACCGGTGCCTCTATTTTCCAAAAGACCTAACAACTGGCCTGTTAACCGGCCCTCCAACACAGGAACAGAATAACTTGCACCCATAACCAATTCACCCTCGCCACACAATTTCTTACCTTGCTGGCCAGTCTTCCCGAGGGCGACCTCTCAGGGATTCCCTACTTCCCGATCTCGCAGATGGGTCTAGTTGCCGAAGATGATCATCTCGCTGGGGCCTCCAATTGTAACACCCGGTTTTGGTGTTACACCCTCGGTACAGTTCGCGCGCAGCTGTACCGAATGCGAGTCCGGGCAAGGGCCTGGAGATTGAACACAAGACACAGAGACCAGGGTCATTCGATAGGAGATCAAGCGAATGCTGTTTATTCAGACTTGGGGAAGCCCTTTTCTACCTAACTGCAGCACAAAGATCTCACCACCCAGGGAGGTGGGAAATAAACACACAGGAAGCTTAGTTAACAATGTAGAAGATTGCTTGTAGCTAAATCACCAGGTGGGGCAGGGATAGTACGGAAACACACAGGAAGCTTAGTTAACAAATAACAAACTGTCCCCGCCAATGCACCCCAGGAATAAGGGAGACCAGGGCCCTACAAATATCTCTTAATATCAATGAATTCAATTCATCTATAAAAAGACACAGGTTTGCAGAATGGGTGCAAAAATAGGATCCATCCTTCTGCTGCATAAAAGAAAGACATCTCAACCTCAAAGACAGATATTACCTAATAGTAAAGGGTTGGGAAAAGATTTATCAATCAAAGAGACCTAAAAAATAAATGTGTCTAGCTAGCCTAATATCTAACAAAATAGACTACAAATTGAAATCAATAAAAAGAGATGGAGAAGGACACTTTATACTCATCAAAGGAAAAATCCATCAAGATGAAGTTCAATCCTCAGCATTTATCTCTCAAATATAAGAGCACCTACATATGTAAAAGAAATATTACTAAAGCTTTAATTGCAAATCAAAAATCACACACTTTTAGTAGAAGACCTCAACACCCTACTCTTACCAATAGGTGGGTAGGGCAAACAGAAAGTTAACGTTGAAATAAAAACACTAACAGACATCACGATTCAAATGAACTTAACAGACATCTGTAGAACATTTTATCCAAACACAAAAGAATATACCTTCTTCTCAGCACCTCATGGAACATTTTCTAAAAGCAACCGCATACTAGGTAACAAAGCAAACCTCAAAAGGTACAAAGCAATTGAAATAACTCCCTGTATCTTATCAGATCACCATTGCTTAAAGACAGAATTCAACAGCAACAATAATTGAAAAAAAAAAGCCTATAAACTCATGGAAATTGAACATTGTTCAACGGAATCACCTCTTAGTCAAGGAAGAAATAAAAAGACATTAAAGACTTCCTAAAATTCAATGAAAATGAACGTGCAACATACTCAAACCTATGGGACACTATGAAAGCAGTGCTGCAAGAAAAATTCATAGCATTATGTGCCTACATAAAGAAAGTGAAGAAAGCTCACACTAGTGACTTAACAGCACACATGAAAACTCTAGAACAAACAGAATAAGACTCACCCAGGAGGAGTAGAAGACAGGAAATAATAAAATTGAGGGCTGAAATCAATAAAATAAAAACAGGGAAATCAACATAAAGAATCAATAAAACAAAGAGCCGGTCGTTTGAGAAAGTCAACAAGGTAGACAAACCCTTTCCAAATTAATCAAAAGGCGGAGAGAAAAAACATCTGAATTAACAAAAATATGAAATGAAAAGGAGGACATAACAACAGCTACTAAGGAAATCCAAAAAATCATGAGGTCATATTCAAAAACCTATACTCCTGGGCGCGCAGACATGGCGGGCCGAGACCTGCGGACACCGGCTAGCAGACGAGGTCAACGGTCAAATGATGAGCTTAGTCCTGTCCCTGAAGACCACCCTGTGTGGGGAAAGTGTTCTTGGCCCGCGGCGGGACACAGGAAACTGAGCAGGGGCATTCCACGACTACCTTGACCCCCCTGGTAAGCCTGAGAGGGCTGGTACCCTCTGCTGGGGCTCCTCCTCCTCTGCTGAGACCTCTCTCTCCCTGGCATATCCCAGCTTGTGCCCAGGGTCCTCCTTCACTCCTCCTCCCTTCCACTGGGCTCAGAATCACCAAGTTTAGCCTGTTTGGGCAATGGATAGGGAGCTCGGTGCAGAGGACAGCGGGAGTTCCTCTGTTTTGGTGGCTGGCCTGCAGAGGGGTAGGTCTTTTGTTGTTGAGGTTCCTGGCAAACCGGGAGCCTGGTCCTGGTCCTGAAGACCCTTCTGAGTAGTGAAAGAGATCTTGGCCAGTGGCAGGACCCAAGAAACAGAGGGAAAGCATTTTGTAAGTGGGGCCCCTGGCCTGCAGGAAAACCCGTTCCTGTTTTAAAAGACACATTAGATAGCATTGATAGGACGAGGTGGGCAAGCGCCAAGGCAAGAATTCACCCAATCTGAAAAATAACGTGAAAACACCAGAACCCAATGATCTTACAGCAGAAGGACTTGAACACCCTAACACAGAAGAAGTGGAAAAAATTGACTTTGTGAAAGCAAGAGTCCCTTAAACAACATGTAAAAAACACCCTTATAGAAATGGATGAGAAGTATAACAAAAAGTTTGAAGAATTGGGTAAATACGTACATGAAACCCTGGGAAACCAAGAAAAAAAGAACAAATAGGTAATGGAAACAGTTCAAGAATTGAAAACTGAAATGGAAGTAAGGAAGAAAACACAAACTCAGGACCAGCTGGATATGGAAAATCTAGGTCAATGAGCAGAGTCTACAGAAAAAGGCATAATCAATAGAATACAAGAGATAGAAGAAAGATTCTCAGATTCTGAGGATACCATAGAGAAAATAAATGCAATGATCAAAGAAAACAGCAAAGCCAACAAATACTCATCAGAAAACATTCAGGAAATATGAGACACAATAAAAAGACCAAACCTAAGAATAATAGGAATAGAAGAAGAAGAGTCACAGCTCAAAGGCCCAGGAAATATTTTTAACAAAATTATGGAAGAAAACTTTCCCAACCAAAAGAAAGTTATTCCTTTGAATACTCAAGAAACATACAGAACACCAAACAGACTGCATCAAAGAAAAACATCCCCTCACCATATAATAATCAAAACACAAAATATACAGGTTAAAGAAAGAATATTAGGAGCTGCAAAGGAAAAGGGGCAAGTAACCTATAAAGGTAAACCGATCAGACTTACACCTGACTTCTCTATGGAAACCATGAAATCCAGAAGGTCCTGGATAGAGGTACTGCAAAAACTAAGAGACCATGGATGCAAACCCAAACTACTATACCCAGCCAACCTATTTATTGTTCACTATCAATAGAGAAAACAAGACATTCCAAGACAAGAACAAATTTAAACAATACGTAGCCACAAATCCAGCCCTACAGAAAATAATAGAAAGAAAATCACAACCTAAGGAATAAAACATTGCCAACACTGCCTAAAATAACTCAGGCATCTAGCAAACCTTCACCACCACAACTCAAAGAAAGGAGACACACAAACTCTACTACCAAAAACAATAAGAATAACCGGAGTAAACAACCACTGGTCATTAATATCACTTAATATTAACTGCCTCAATTCACCCATAAAAAGGCACAGGCTAAGATTGGATACGAAAACAGGATCCAACATTCTGATGTTTGCAAGAAACACATCTCAACCACAAAGACAGGCATCTACTCAGAGTAAAGGGTTGGGAAAAGGAAGCAAATGGTCCAAAAAAAAGCAGGTGTGGCCATACTAATTTCTAACAAAATTGACTTCAAACTAAAGTCAATCAGAAGAGATTGAGATGGACACTTTATACCCATAACAGCAACAATTCATCAGGATGAAGTCTCAATCCTGAATATCTACACCCCTAATATAAAAGCACCCACCTATGTAAAAGAAATATTACTAGAACTCAAGGCAAACATCAAACCACACACATTAATAGTAGGAAACTTCAATACACCTCTCTCTCCAATGGACAGGTAAATCAGAGAGAAACCTAATAGAGAATTAAGAGAATTATTGGAGGTAATGAAGCAAATGGACTTAACAGACATCTATAGAACATTCCACCCAAAAAGGAAAGAATATACCTTCTTCTCTGCAGCTCATGGAACCTTCTTGAAAATTGACCACATACTCAGAAACAAAGGAAATCTCCACAGATACAAAAAAAATATCAGTGTCCACCTGTGTCTTGTCAGATCACCACGGATTAAAGTTAGAAGGCAACAACAATGCTACCCCCAGAACAGAAAAACTCATGGAAACTGAACAGTCAACTACTCAAACACACCTGAGTCAAGGAAGAAATTAAGAAAAAAATTAAAGTCTTCCTTGAATTTAATGAAAATAAAGAGACAACATACTCAAACCTATGGGACACTATGAAAGCAGTACTAAGACGAAAGTTCATAGCACTAAGTGCCCACTTAAAGAAAACAGAGAAAGCATACACTGGGGACTTAACAGCACACCTAAAACCTCTAGAAAAAAAGAAGCAGATGCGCCCAGGAGGAGTAGAAGACTGAAAATAATCAAACTGAGGGTAGAAATCAACAAAATAGAAACACAGAAAACAGTCCAAAGAATCAATGAAACAAAAAGTTGGTTCTTGGAGAAAATCAACAAGATCTACAAACCCCTATCCAAACTAATTAAACAACAGAAAGAGAACACGCAACTACATAAAATCAGAAATGAAAAGGGAGAGATAACCACAGACAAAGAGGAAATTCAGAGAATCATTAGATCTTACTACAAAAGCCTGTATTCCACAAAACTGGAAAATGCAAAAGAAATGGACTTTTTTTTAGATAAGTACCATATACCAAAGCTAAACCAAGACCAGGTGAATGATCTAAATAGACTTGTTAGTCGCAAAGAACTAGAAAATGTTATCAAAAATCTCCCTACCCAAAAAACCCCAAGACAAGATGGTTTCAATGCGGAATTCTACCAGAACTTCCAAGGAGACCTAATACCTATACTCCTTAAGGTATTTCACAATATAGAAACAGAAGAGACATTATCAAATTCCTTTTATGAAACTACAGTTACTCTGATACCAAAACCACACAAAGACTCTACTAGGAAAGAGAATTACAGGCCAATCTCACTCATGAACATTGACGCAAAAGTCCTCAACAAAATACTGGCAAACCGAGTCCAAGAACACATTAGAAAAATTATCCATTTTGATCAAGTAGGCTTCATCCCAGAGATGCAGGGCTGGTTCAACATACGAAAATCTATCAATGTAATCTGCCATATAAATAAAGTAAAAGAAAAAAACATATGATCATTTCACTAGATGCTGAAAAAGCATTCGACAAAATTCAATACCCCTTTATGATAAAGTTCTTGGAGAGATTAGAGATACAAGGGTCATACCTAAATATAATAAAAGATATTTACAGCAAGCTGACAGCTAACATTAAATTGAACGGAGAAAAACTCAAAGCCATCTCACTAAAATCAGGAACATGACAAGGATGTCCACTCTCTCCATACCTCTTCAATATAGTGCTTGAAGTTCTAGCAATAGCAATAAGACAACATAAGGGGATCAAGGGAATTCTTATTGGAAAGGAATAAGTTAAGCTTTCATTATTTGCAGATGATATGATAGTGTACATAAGCGACCCCAAAAACTCCACCAAAGAACTCCTACAGCTGATAAACACCTTTAGTAATGTGGCAGGATACAAGATCAACTCCAGAAAGTCAGTGGACTTCCTATACACTAAGGATAAGGAAGCAGAGAAGGTAATCAGAGAAGCATCACCTTTCACGATAGCCACAAATAGCATAAAATATCTTGGGGTAACTCTGACCAAGGAAGTGAAAGATCTATTTGACAAGAACTT
>NW_026067976.1:9520904-9523522 GCF_014885135.2 Alexandromys fortis | reverse complement strand
CATAAATAAAGGACATTGAGCCTATAATTCGTGATCCTAGAGAAGCTAAATAAGATGGTGAACCCAAAGAAAAACATATAGGCATCCTCCTGAATATAAACCTTCATCAGGCGATGAAAGGAGACAGAGACAGAGACCCACATTGGAGCACCGGACTGAATTCTCAAGGTCCCAATCAGGAGCAGAAGGAGAGAGAGCACGAGCAAGGAACTCAGGACTGCGAGGGGTGCACCCAAACACTGAGACAATGGGGATGTTCTATCAGGAACTCACCAAGGCCAGCTGGCCCGGGTCTGAAAAAGCCTGGGTTAAAACCTGTCTTGCTGAACATAGTGGACAATGAGGACTACTGAGAACTCAAGAACAATGGCAATGGGTTTTTGATCCTACTGTATGTACTGGCTTTGTGGGAGCCTAGGCAGTTTGGATGCTCACCTTACTAGACCCTGATGGAGGTGGGTGGTCCTCGGACTTCCCACAGTTCAGGGATCCCTGATTGCTCTTTGGGCTGATGAGGAGAGGGATTAATCGGGGGAGGGGGACTTGATGGGGGAAGGGAAAGGGAAATGGGAGGCAGTGGTGGGGAGGAGGCAGAAATGTTTAATAAATAAATAAATAAATAAAACCTATACTCCTCAAAATTGGAAAATCTAAAATAAATGGAAAGTTTTTAGGATAGATACCACATACCAAAATTAAATCAAGGCCAGAAAAGCAAATTAAATAGGGCAATAACCCCTGAGGAAATAGAAACAGTCATTCAAAGTCTCCCAACCCCACCCCCCAAAAAAACAACCCAGGACTTGCTGGTTTCCTTGCAGAAGTCTACCAGAACATCAAATAAGACTTTATGCCTATATTCCTCAATTTGTTCCACACATCAGAAACAGAAGGAACGTGGCCAAACTCTTCATATAAGGATACAGTTACCCTGATACACAAACCACAAAAAGACTTAACGTGTTTAACTTTCAATAACACATCACTGGTCATTTTTAGCCCAGCAGATTTCAACTAATATCTTCTAGACCCTTCCATATTTCTGTAAATGAAAGTGCACCTTTTTTTGAGAGAGTTGAATTGGAGGCTTGACTTTTCCATATTAGAACAGAGTGTAGGGAGGAGTCGGGTAAGAATAGGAAGTGGCATGGCACTTCAATGACTCTGTCGTATGCTTCAAAATCTCTAGAAAGAAACAGAAGCCATAAAGAAGCTGCTTTCCTCTTGACCCGTTAACATTGCAGAAGGATATCTAACCATCACACTGAACAGAATATACACGCTATGAATAAATGTGTATTAGTTAAAAACTTAAAAATTAACATTCAGGAGAGTAAGGTTCTAATAAATGTTTCCATGCTCATGAGTCCGTGTTTGTCTCTCCTAGTAGCTTCGGAGTTGTGGATTTTTATATTTACAACTTGAAGTCATTTTGAACTGACATTATACATGATGATAGTCTAAAGAGTGTAATTATTTTCTTTCAGTACACAGAACAATTTCACATTATAAACATAATACCAGCCATGAACAAGATTGATCATTTTGCCTTTACCTATAGCACCAATTACAGCAATGGCTTAAGCTTTAAACAGATTTGTGAACTGACATGACCTGACTAATTTGAAATATGAACTTTTTTTCAACAATATTTTGAATATTTTTATTTATCATTGCCGAATTCTTTATATCTGAATTACTGCTGAGGTTTTCATTTAATTAAATGCCAAATGTTTCTGAGACCTAAATTTAAATGAAATGTAATAAAATGTTTCCATGAACCAGTTCCTGTAAATAGTTATAACATCTAATTTTGAGCTATAAAGAGATTCCGAAAGAGTAAGTGGTTATTACACATATTTAATTAATTTCTCATTTCCATATATTTTGATTTTATGCAGTGAATATAAAAATCTGATAAAGCAAGAAATTATATTTTATTGGATTAATTTTAGATAGATGGAAAATGTGTAGAGGGTTGAAGGTTTAACATTTGAAATGTAATTTAGGTTTCTTTCATAATTAAAAATCTTAATAATTTTATAAGCTAGTTCTCTCTGTCTGACTTTATACATAATAATAAGGAAAATGTTTTGCCAGACCTCTTTCCTTATCTAAACTAGATAGATTATATAGTAAAAGAGCCCACATAAAACAAGTCAAAGGCATTACCAAGCTGAAAAAAAATACTTTAGATGCTGGAAGAATGACTCAATTGTTAAGAGCACTTTCTGATTCTGTAGAAAATCCAGGTTTTAGTGCCCAGTACCCACCCAGCAGTTAACAACCACCTGGAACTCTGGTTCTATGAGGTCTAGCACCCTCTTCTACCCTCAATAGCAACAAGTACACATGTGGTAAACAAACATACATGCAGACAAATGCCCATGAGAATAAAAAGAAGATACTTTGGAGCTATCAAAAAGGATTCCTAAGAAAGATATGTGAGCATACATAGAGCATGCCACCAATGATACACAAAATACACCATAGAGATCAACCATTTATGTATTGAATGTTCACATTGAATGTTCATAAGTAGCAAAAAGTCATATAAACTGTTCAATGTAAGATTCTTTCTTGTTTGTTTGTTTAGGTTTTTTTTTTTTTTTTTTTTT
>NW_026067976.1:9509096-9520561 GCF_014885135.2 Alexandromys fortis | reverse complement strand
GTGAGCTCCCAATAGATCAGCCCCACTGTCTCAGTGGGTGGGTGCACCCCCCGTGGTCCTGACATCCTTGCTCGTGTTCTCCCTCCATCTGCTTCTCATTGGGACCTTGGGAGCTCAGTCCAGTGCTCCAGTGTGGGTCTCTGTCTCTATCTCCATCCATCACCAGATGAAGGTTCTATGGTGATATGAAAGATATTCGTCAGTAATGCTATAGGATAGGGTCAGTTCAGGTTCCCTATCCTCAGCTTCCCAAGGGACTAACTGGGGACATCGCCTTGGGCTCCTGGGAGCCACTCTAGGTTCCAGTCTCTTGCCAACACTAAGGTGGCTCTTTTAACTAAGATATGTGCTTCCCTGCTCCCCTATCCAACCTTCCTTTATCCCAATCTTCCTGTTTCCTCAAGTTCCCCCAATCCTCCCCTTCTTACTTTTCTCTCCCTGTCCCCCCTTATCCCCAACCCACCCCACCCCCCTTGGAACTAGTTTTGATAGACCAGACTAGCTTCAGACTCACAGAGATCTACATGCCTCTGCCTACCAAGTGTTCATATTAAAAGCATCCTGCCAATGCATGATTTTAAAGACAACTAATATAATATAAAATGTAATTTAAATACAACTATATAATATAATTGAACAAGAAAATAAGTCAATAAAAATGGATATTTAATCAAGATAATGGTATCTAAGTGTAAGAGAAAATCTGGACAGACATCAAGAACAAAGATTCAGATTACCGAAATAGTGAAGGAAAAAAAGAAAATGAAACAGAGGTTTGTGAAAGGCATATCTTGACTATTATGGTTCAAAATAACAAATTAGCCAGGGATCATAAATGTACCTGGCAAAAAAATCTTTGTGATTCTCAGTAGTGATATTATGTGACCAAAGAGCAAATAAAAATTTCATTCATGCCGGGCGGTGGTGGCACACACCTTTAATCCCAACTCTCGGGGCAGAGGCAGGTGGATCTCTGTGAGTTCTAGGCCAGCCTGGTCTACAAGAGCTAGTTCCAGGACAAGAACCAAAAGCTACGGAGACACCCTGTCTCGAAAAAAAAATTCACTCATGTTTAGCTTACATAACAATAACACAAAAACAGTATAACATAAAGTATAGAATCATAACAATGGGTGAAAGCCTACAAAGAAGTAGAAATTCAGGAAATAGGTGAATTAGATAATAGTAGGTTCAGCTACAAAGAAGAAAACAATACTCACCAGTAACACAAACTACCAAAGAACACAAGGGTAATATTTAATGAAAGAGGAAAATTTGTAATTATTATATCATTTCCTTAGTCATAAATATAGCATTCTAATATATAAAAATAAGAAACTATGAACATAATACAGAATAGTCAGACACTAATAAGTTTGAATTCATATTAAAGATATACATCACTCATTTACATACATCTACACAGTAAATATATATGTTAGTAGATATGTAGTGTATCTGATAGATATACAAGTATAAAATCACATATAGGAAGAAGCTGGATATTATAAAAGTGATTAGGTATATAGTATGTCATAATTAGTATGGATATTTAACATAATCTAAATAAATTTACAAATATAGTTCATGGAATTAAATAAAATTGACTTCAAAACAGTTTATGATTGTTTTCATTTGTATAAATCTCTGAGATATAGATTTGACCGCATGCGGCTTGTGGTGAATGGTTTCCTAAGGGACAAAGAGTTCATAATAAATGGAATAATGAAAGAATCTCTGAAAGATGAATGTTTATACATTGGATTATTTTGTTCCTGAGGCTCAGTTTACTGGGTTGCCCAGGAATGTAAAGAGTACTTTCAGAGTTACACACAAAATTCTGGGAGGTACGAAGGTTTTACAACAATTTCTTCCACTAATTCTATTTAAGCTGTAGATATTCTTTATTTTTAAAAAAATCAATTTTTTACACACTAATCACACTAATCACAGGCCCTCCTCCCTCTACTCCTCTTTCTCCCTCCACCTTCTCCTCATCCCACCTCCATCCACTCCTCAGAGAGGGTAAGGCCTCCCATGTGGAGTCAATAAAGTCTGTCATATTACCCCCCCCCCACCTCCCCTCTATCTAGGTTGACCAAAGAATCCCTCCAAAGGGAATGGGCTCCAAAAAGCCAGTTCATGCAGCAGGGATAATCCTGATCCCATTGCCAGTAGCTCCACAAACTTCCCATGCCACACAATTGTCACCCATATTCTGAGGGCCTCATTAGGTCCTATAAATAGTACCCATAAACTCTGGATGTTCAGTAAGAGTTGACTTATAATGGCCGCAAATAGGCCGTGATGTTGAAAATAGCCTAATGCCAAAAGTGAAATGACAAGTTAATAGGTAAGTTCTCAAGGAATTACCAACGTAGATGCTCCCATAATTAATTCTGGAAGTAAAAAATAAGCAAAGCAGATGGACCTTAAATAGTACCAGATATAAGAATACAACAAAGGGGAAGTTATATCCTATGCAAAACTGAAATCAATATGGGTAACATATTTATATGATTTGAGATAGAGTCTTACTGTGCAGCTCAGGGTGAAAGAAACTTGCAAAGTAGACCAGGGTAACTGCAAACTCACTGAGATATACATGCTTCAGTCCCAGTACATGGACTGAAGGTATACGCTACCACAATCTGGCCTACTTTCATATCTTATAGGATTAAAAAGCCTAAATAAGCTGTATGAATTATCTGAGAAAAAGAAAAGCTTCCTTTACCAAAAACAGAAACACAGATTTTTTTAAAAAATATTTATTTATTATGTATACAATATTCTGTCTGTGTGTATGCTTGCAGGCCAGAAGAGGGCACCAGTCCTCATTCCAGATGGTTGTGAGCCACCATGTGGTTGCTGGGAATTGAACTCAGGACCTTTGGAAGAGCAGGCAGTGCTCTTAACCACTGAGCCCTCTCTCCAGCCCCCGAAACACAGATTTTTTTAAACAAGATTTTGCAGGAAATTTTATCATAAACACTGTCAATGAAGAATAATAAGAAAAAAAAATCTCAAGAGAACAAGATTTCTTTCTATGATGAGTAAATTACTTCTTAAAGACTAATAAAATACAGTAAATGCAATTCAAAAGGGAATGTTAAATCCCTTCCAGCACATGGAAGAAAGCATATATAGTTTCTTAAAATTGCATGTTAATTTTCATTTATTTAAATCCGGTTACCAGCATGACCTTCAAGTAGCTCACAACGACTTGTACCTCCAGCTGTAGGGAATCTTCTCTTTCTTCTGGATGCTGCAGGAGTCTGCACTCAAATACACATATAAACACACATTTAAAAGTAATATATCCATATTTTTAAAATGTGTAAATGATGATGTATGTTATTTGCCATTATAAGGGGATTTTATTCAAAAGGCAAATGTTAAAGAGAAATATGCTCAAATTAAGCAGTGCTCATAGAGGTCTATTGGCTGCATTGAAGAATCTCAAGAACAGAACCACATCTTTTAAAAGAACAATCATTCTTCAAATCTGTTTTGTAATTAATCAACTTCAAAGTACCTAAGTAAAACCACAATTACAGAATTGTTAAAGGTAAGAAAAGGATAAGAAATACATCATAAAATAAATTAGGAAAAAATACAAAAAGTACTTATCATCAAGTAGTAATGTCCCAAAGGTATTACTATCCATTAGAAAAGGTGACATTTAAACTATTGTGTAAAACATGAAGTTTTTGCAAATTCCATGACGAAAAACTAGCAATAAGAGGAAATTTTGTGGCTATGATGACTGTCTGTGTTTAAGAATGCAAGACTTGTTCATGTGTCAAAAGGAGATGAGAACACATGAGGTAAATAAGCAAAATAACAGAATGCCTTATAGGATTTCATTTAACTAAAGGGCACGTTTAGAATTAATTTGCAGAAGATTGTAGGAATAATTCA
Source organism: Alexandromys fortis (assembly GCF_014885135.2). Lineage (NCBI taxonomy): Eukaryota > Metazoa > Chordata > Mammalia > Rodentia > Cricetidae > Alexandromys > Alexandromys fortis. The sequence goes on along the minus strand of NW_026067976.1, from coordinate 9,516,640 downwards.
CATTTGCCATGTGATATTTCCTTTGATAAGAATGAGAATGAAGAATGGCTTCTTTATTCAAATTTTGATATTTTCACAAATATATGCAAATGTAAAACATATGCTAAATAATGTATAGACTTTAAATCACAATTAGATAAGAAATATGCAATGAAAAGTGAGTAATAATGTAACATAAAATAATTCTATATAGGCAAAAAGATGAGAAAATCTGAACATAATGAGAAGTAATAAAGAGTAAATGAAAATTCCTGGATAAATAACCATGTACTAAAAGGTAGATGATGAACGAGGCAGTAGCAGTGCACACCTTTAATCTCAGCACTCATAACACAGAGGCAGGCAGATCTCTGTGAGTACAAGGCCATCCTGGTCTACAGAGCATGTTACAGTAAAGGCTCTAAAGCTACATAGAGAAATCCTTGTAGGAAAATGAGGCCTACAAGGCAAAAAGATGAGCTAACCTGGAGTCTACCTGAGGGTCTAGCAGCAGGCACTGTCAGAGGTCTTGATCATGCTTTGTCAAAGAGGGGCAACTATGCACTATCAACAGATCAGAATGCAGCTTGGGTGCTAGGAGGAGGGTTTATAAGGATCATTATTCCATTATTGAATAAAGTTCAAATGGATTAAAGACCTATAAATCCAAACACAGTGATCAAAAGTGGGAAGTAGCCTTCAATGCGTGGACATAGAATACCACTTCCTAAATATAACACCAGTAGCACAGACACTGAGAGCAACAATAAATAAATGGAACCTTTTGAAATGGAGAAGTGTCTGTAAGGCAAAGGACATAGTCAATAAGAGAAAAAGGAAGTCTACAAATCAGAAAACATATCCAGCAGTCCCACATTAGGCAGAGGACTGATTTCTAAAATATATAAAGAACTCAAGAAATTAGACATCAAAACACCAAATAATACAATTTAAAAATGGGGTACAGAACTAAACAGAATTTTCAACATAAGAATCTCAAATGGTGAAAGACACTTAAAGAAATAATCTACATTCTTAGCCATCAGGGGAACACAAATCAAAACAACTCTGAGAAACCATCTTACACCTGTCAGAATGGCTAAGATTAAAAAACACCAATGATAGCTTATGCTGGAGAGGATGTGGAGTAAGGGAAATACTCATTCATTGCTTGTGGAAGTGCAAACATGTACAACCACTTTGGAAATCAGTATGGTAGATTCTCAGAAAATTGAGAATCAACCTACCTCAATATTCAGCAATACCTCTCTTGGGCATATACCCAAATTATGCTCAATCATACTACAAAGACATAGATATTCAACTATGTTCATAGCAGCATTATAGCCAGAATCTGAAGAAAACCTAGGTATCCATAGACCAAAGAATGGTTAAAGAAAATGTGGCACATTTACACATTAGGGTACTACTCAGCGGTGGTAAAGAAAAAATGACATCTTTAATTTTGCATGCAAATGGATGGAACTATAAAACACCATTTGAGTGAGGTAACACAGACTCAATAAGGTTACTATGGTATGTACTCACTCATAAGTGGATACTAGAAATAAACAAGGGATATTTATCCTATTGTTCATGATCCTAGAGAAGTTAAGTAATAAGGTGAACCCCAAGGAAAACATATAGATCCACCTGGAAAGTCAAAATATACAAGATCACCTGAAAGAAATTGGAACATATGGGTGGGGGGAAAGGGAAGGGTAGAAGGGAAAGAGGAGGGAAGGGGAGGGGTGAGGAGAATTTGAGGGAGTGAGATATTCAAGAACAGAGGAAGAACAGAGATGAGAGCAAGGAAAGAGATATGTTGATTGAGGGATCCATTATGGGGTTAGCAAGAAACCGGGCTCTTGAGAAATTCTCAGGAATCCACAAGGATGACCCCAGCTAAGACCCTAAGCAATAGAGGAGAGGGTGCCTGAACTGACCTTGCCCTGTAGCCAGACTGCTGATTATCTTAAATATCACCATAGAACCTTCATCCAGCAACTGATGGAAACAGAGGCAGAGATGCACATCAGAGCATTGCACTGATCTCCCAAAGTCCTGCTGAAGAGTGGGAGAAATGAGAATATGAGCAAAGAGGTCAAGACCAGGATGGGTTCATCCACTGAAACAGTTTACCTGAGCTAATGGGAGCTCAGTAACTCCAGCTAGACTTGGAAAGAACAAGCATAGGACCAAACTAGTTCCTCTGAATGTGGTTGACAGTTGCATGGCTGGGCAGACTGAACGGCCACTGGCAGTGGTACCAGGATTTATCCCTACTGCTTGTATAAGCTTTTTGGGAACCTATTCTCTTTGGATAGATACCTTGCTCAGCCTAGATATAGTAGAGAGGGCCTTAGACCTTCCACAAAGTAATGTGCCTTACCCTCTTTGAGGAGTGGATGGGGATGAGGTGGGGAGGTATGTGGAGGGGATGGGAGGGGGGAGAGAGTGGGAACTTGAATTGGTATGTATAATGAAAAAAAAAAGATAGTTTGTTTTCTTTTTTTAAAAGGTAACAATACTGTGTTACATCAATATCCCCCTTTGGCCACCAAAAATATATAAATAAATAATACTAAATAAAAAAATAAATATGAGGTATTTGACATTATTGATCAAATGAACATACCATATGTAACAGAATACTTCTTCCAAGAACTGCAGAAGTCACATCTTTTCAGGAGTTTATGAATCTTTATCTAAATTAGATAAAATAATATGACACAACACATACCTTAATAAACACAAGAAAGTTAAAATAATTCTTATACTTTCTGATCACAAAAAATAAAACTAGAATCAACACAGAGAAATTATATTGGATATACAGATACCTGGTACTTGACCACAAAACTATTTAATGCTCAATGATTATCAAAGAAAGCAGGGGTGGTAAAAGCTTTCTGTTTTTAACAAGTATATAAAATAAGAGCAGGCCTCCAAGAGAAAACAATTAAACATGACAAAACAAGATACAATAAGACACAGTAAAAAGCCTTCATACAGGGGCTTTACAATGCGACTGAGTAGGAAGAAGTTCCAAAAGCAGACAAAAGAAACAGACACGCCCATTCCCAATGTTATGATTCCCATAAAAACAGCAAGATACATCTCTAATACATACACAGATGTCCTGGTGCAGATCCAGAAAGACTCTGAGCTGCTGCTTCAGTCTCTGTGAGCCTTATGAGCCTTGCTTTAGTTGATTCAGTGGGCCACAGTCTCCTGGTGTTCTCCATCCCCTCTGACTCCTACAACTGCCCTGATCTGCATGGTTCCCTGAGCTCTGAGTGGAGGGACCCAATGGAGACTTCTAATTTAGACTCTTATTCTGCATAATGTCTGGCACCAGTTTCTAACATGGAGCATGTGTGGACTTGGGGGAGAAGTGAGGTGAGAGGAAACTAGGAGGAATAGGGGGAAGGAACTGTGGTCTACAGTATTGTATGATAGAAGAATCTATTTTCAATTTTAAAAGAATAAAAAACAATGTTTCATCATTTCTGAAACTCAGCAAAGAGTGTTTTGTTGACTAGCATTGCTGAATGGAGAACGTAACTAGACTTTGACAGTTCAGCCTAATGTTTACAATATAATTTGTCACATATTAAAAAATTATTCTTTGTAAAAATATGCAATCAAAATATACTAAAACTTATGATAAATGAAATTATTCCTATGTAGGAAGGTAACTATGAGGTTCCACCCTACAATAATTTTAGGAAGCAAAGAAAATATTGGTTGTACTTGGGTCATGCTGTCAGATTTGAAGATTTGGAGCTAGACAGGACAAATTAGGAACAACATGGTAGATGAATTACTTTTTAACCTCATCATCCTAAATGGAGAGAATCTTCGAAATTTCATTAAAATTGGAACAGGGAATGTTTGCCCACTATCCCCACTCCTTTCAAAAATAGTTCTTGAAACACTGGCTATAGCAATATGTAAAAGAAGTAAATTAAAAGTGTAAAAAATCAAGAAGAATTCAAATTATCCTGATTTTTAGATTATATGATACATATAAACATGCATACATGCATATATAGTATATCTCATATTTATATACATATTCATAAAATTCAAAATATCAGAATACATATGTATATAACATGGCCAAATATAAAAACCATTGTGGAAAACTGAATAGCCTTAATCATAAACAAATACTATGATTAATAGAAAATGGGCATAGTCCCATTCTCAATAGGCTAAAAGAAAATAAAACATCATAGAATATTGAATAGTATATAATATACTGAATACTATAATATAATTGAATGTAATAATATAAAAATAAAATATCAGACCATTTTTAAGGATGTGAAAGACCTATACAGTTGAAATGTTAACTCTCTGAATAAAAAAGTTAGAAAACTGTAAAACATAATCAAAGTAGAAATAGAAAATAAATTTTAAAATATACAATTTCCATAAAATTTCCAATGGTATTCTTTGCAGAATATTTGAAAACTATTAAGATTCACATGGATGCATGAATGAACCCGTCTTAGTTAAGTTAGTATTACTGTGATGAGACGACATTAACAAAAGAAAGTTGGTGAGGAAAATATTTATCTGGCTCATTCTCAAATCACAGTGTTGTTCACAGACGAAAGGAAATGTTCTTTCATTTTATCTGGGAGCACTAAAGATCCCAAATAAACAAAGCAAGATGACGAGAAGGAAAACATGCTGCAGATATCGCCATACCTGATTTCAACTTATACTACAGAAACATAGTAATAAAAACCACATACATAAGAATAGAGAGGGGATGGAATACAATTGAAAACCAAAATATGAACCCTGGTATGTAGAGATGCCTAATTTCGATAATAGAAGCTCTTTAAACAAACTTTAATGGTAAAACTAGATGCCTATATATAGAAAAAGGAACTATGGACTAACCTTTGATCCTGGAAGAAAAAAAATCAACTACAATTGGATAAATTACTTGATGCAAAATCTGAAACTTTACAACTGTTAGGTCCTGAAAACACTTCAAGCTATAGACATTGACAAAAACTTTGTCAAAAAGTACCATGGTGATTTGAGTGAGAAATGTTTCCCAAATTGTCAGGCACTAGGACATGTGGTCTCCGGTTGGTGCCCCTGTTTGATGAAGTGGTGCAACTTTGTGTAAGGAAAGCTCACAAGGGTGAGCTTTGACAAATTTAGTCTCATTCTCAATTCTAGGTCACTGTTTATGTGTCAGACTGCTGAGTTTCTCATTCCTGTTTCTGTACCACCAGCTTTCTTGATGTCTCTTCAACATTAACAGACTTTTATGCCTCTGGATCATCTGCCAAAATAAAGACATTTTCCCACAAATTCTTATGATCATGGCACTTTATCACAGCAACAGAAAAGTAAGACAAGAAACCAATCAGTTCATAAATAATGTCAAAAAATGACAAATGGGTTTATATTGAATAAAAAATTTCTGTGCAGAAAAAGACATAATTAATTGAGTGAAGAGACAGCCTAAAGAATTGAAGAAAATCTTTACCAGGTCTGCTTGTGACAAATGATTAATTTCTAGAATATGTGAAAACATATACAAAATTCAAAAGTTAAATAAAAATAATCAACAACCATAACAACAAATGAGCTTATGAAATGAACTAGAAAATTGATTATCAGAAAATGAATTAAATTATGGTTATGGGAGGAAATTCTACAACCACTAATTTACTTAATAGCATAGTTACTACCAACAGTCTAAAAGCATGAATTTATGAACAATTAAGTGTAGTTTTACCACTCATTATAGAAACTTCTCTTTGAAACAGACAAAGGTCAGTAAGGAAATCACAGTCAAAATTCAGAGTAGTAGAAACCACTCCCAAGGCATTCATCTACAAACACTTCTGCATGTTAGGCTCAGGGAACATTGTGGATGAGAAATTAGAAAGATAATGAGAGCCTGATGATCCAGGAGGTTGTTTTGATATTGAGTCTCCTAGTCATTTCAGAACTTACACCCATAAAGTCTTACCAGCATGACTACCCAAACATAATAACAACAATAAAACCAGTGAAGATGACAAAGTAGATGGGTGCTTAACTCTATAAATATTCTATAGGCTATCAGAATGACGTATGTTCTTCCTTAGGGAAGAGGACACCAATAAGTTGTTCATTATTAAATGTTTAGACCTCAAGACATACATACAAGTAACATTTTACAGACTATATATATATTCTTAATACAGTACAATATAAGACAATGAATGAGAAAAGGGTCCATAATCTTGAAGTAGGACAGGGAAGGTTTGGAGGTAGAAAATGGAAAAGAGAAATAGTTTAGCTATATTAAAATCTCAAAAAAATCCATTGAACAAGTAAAATAGTCAACATGATTAGCTACAGAAAATTTAAATTAAAACTATGTTATCCTTTTATTTCACTCTCATAAAAATAGTAGTCATGAAGAAGTCAAATAACACGCATTGCTGATGAATATGTAGAGAAAGGGGAACCTTGCATATTACTGTTAGGAATGTAAACTAATCTCACTGTGGACACCAGCAAGAAAGATCCAAGAAGCAATAGCAGATCATAAACCAGTTGTAACATTTTAGTTTAGTGTTTATCTTATAAGTCAGCATAATATAGAGATACATGCACACTGACAGTTAAGAATAGTTGTTTGGGAACCAGTCTAGGTTTCCATCAACACAAAAGTGGAAGAAAATATGACATGTGCACATTGACATTCTTTCAACCCCAAAGACCAATGTGATGGGCTTTGAAGGAAAAAAATGGATGTAACAGTATATGAACATATCTATTAACACATTCTCACTAAGAGAAATATCTTGGTTTCTTCATTTGTGGTTCCTAGATTTTATACAGATGCATATAATATTAAAGTAGAAGAAAACTATTGGTTAGTGTTGATAAACAAGAGAAAGGAGAAAGAAAAGGGCAGAGGAAGGGAATATGGGAGAAATATTCTTACAGTTCATTATATTTTCCTTGTATAAAAAAAGTGAAACCTAGCCCAATATACAGTGTATGTATGCAAACTTAAAATATATTTATTTTGTAAAATTCAGAGGTATCTGGTATTCAGAACTTAAAATATTATCTTTGTCATGCACACAAAATCTAGTATATATGTATAATTTGCACAGTAATTTTTTTTTCCCAAATGTAGTATTAAGTTCTGATTTATCCTTGTCTTACATTAAGAGTGTACATAACTAAAAAAGGGGAAGACAGATACATTGATTTATTCAGCCACCATTTATAATCATTGATGTTACTTCTGTCCCTTGATTTACTGTCAGTGAAATCCTTAATATATTAAGTACCTTATGATATCAATTATGTCATAGTCATAGAATAACTTAGCTTTGAAACTCATTCTTATGTATTCAAATGCAAGAAAAGAGTATAGTCAAAACTATTTCAAGGAAGCTTAGCCACCACCTTGCTATATGAAGTAGATTCTTTCTTTAACAATGACTTTCACTGTTTTTTTTTATTGAGAATAAGAAAAAAAAAAGTTTCTGCCCCCTCCCAGCCTCCCATTTCCCTCCCCCTCC
>NW_026067976.1:9479959-9508730 GCF_014885135.2 Alexandromys fortis | reverse complement strand
CTCAGTCCAGTGCTCCAGTGTGGGTCTCTGTCTCTATCTCCATCCGTCACCAGATGAAGGTTCTATGGTGATATGAAAGATATTCGTCAGTATTGCTATGGGATAGGGTCATTTCAGGTTCCCTATCCTCCGCTTCCCAAGGGACTAACTGGGGACATCGCCTTGGGCTCCTGGGAGCCACTCTAGGTTCAAGTCTCTTGCCAACACTTAGGTGTCTCCTTTCACTGTTATTTTAAAATTACATGGATGTATGTTTGTGTGTGGGATGTGCACACATAAATTCATATGCCTGTATAATCCTGAAGCATTGATTCCCCAGAAGCTGAAGCTTTAGGTGCTTATGAAGCAAAATTGGAGCCTGAAAATCAAACTCAGGTCTGCTGCATGAACAGTAGGTATTCGTAACAACTGAGGCATCTCTCCAGCTCTGTGGCTGATTTCTCTTAAAACTATGTTGGTTTCTTTGAAGTAAAAGCTGGCATTATTTAATCAATTTTCTCTTCCTCATTACTGTTTTTAAAAATTCCCCCATCTCATGTGTCACATACTAATATAAATTTTGTGTCTAAGTGAGACTTTCATAATTTAATTTGGGTGTAACAAGTATTTTTCTTTTACACAGTAAGTGAAAATGAGTGTGTTTTGTAGTATTACAAAAATATTTGTAAAATTTCACACAGCTTGCTTATACATTGCTGTTATAGAGATTACTACCACTGTCATCAAACATTACAGGATTCAGTTAGAATAAGCTGAATGACAGTTTTAAATGAAGTAGTATCCAAAGGTGTGAAAATTCATAATGAGAGCCAATGACAAAATTTTAGCAGATTGAAAATTTTATGGCATATCTATTTTGTTAATGTTAAGAGATTATACCTTTTTTGGCAAGTTCTAGAATAACCCTTCAGGGACACAGAGTCTATCTATGTTCAGGATGCTGAGCAATCAATGGATAAGGAGCTGCTCCTATCAGTCATGCAGAGTGTTTGTCCTGAATCGAAGGCTTGCTTACTGATAGCTGGAATCCTTTGTCCCTCATAAGCATTCATTTGTCATCAAACCCTACAACAAAAAGAAGAAAGTACCACAGCCACTCTTTAGAATAGTCTGCACAGCTGTCACAGACTTAAGAAATCACTCTTTGGATTTTCAGTTTCTCTCTTTCATAGCTGATAATGCTTCAGGGGTGTGTTGAGGAGAGATTAGCGTCCAGTAACAGAAACCACAGGAGAAACAGCACGGTGCTTGTTGTCCGCTGCGGTCAATGGGAAAAATTATTGCACGTTGATGAATAGAAACCTGATGTGCTGAGAAACAGAAAAATCACAGAATGTAAATTAAAGAGCTCTTTCCTATTCAAAGGGAAGCTCAGATTGTTTAGAATTTGGCTTTCTCCAGATGCAATTGAATGACAAGCCTGTGTTCCTGAAAGAAACATTTTTCTAAAGGCAGGAAAAGCAATGAGGACCGTATCTTTATTTTGTCTTCCAGGCTCTGTGGAAGAGCTTTGGAAAGATGATCATTTCCATGTACAATTTCAGGTGAAGCCGCATTCCTCAGAGCATCTTAGAAAACTCTTGTAACCTGAAAAGCACTGTAAGGAGTCACAAGCCAAAAAATGCCAACATTGTAAACGTGATCAAGGTATTCCTCACATTTGATTTTAGCATATGTGATTGGCCTGCAATTAATTTATCCTTTATTTGTCTAATAAGCAGATCTCTGAGAATTTCAGAGGGGGGAAAGAGATGGAAAGACAGCCTGCTACTTCAAAGGCTCAGTATTTTGACAGAGTAAATGAGAGAAGCAGTTTTTAGTAAGTATTCATGTCTTTAATCCTCATGACATGAAAGGTAGATAACGAACCTGCCTCCATTTTGCCAGAAGATGAAACAATTTACTTTTTAGTTAAGCTTGGAAAAATGGGTCAGAATAAAGACACCAGAAACATGTTTACACAACCATCTGACTTTTAATACCTGAAAGAGTTAGCTCAAATCAGCAGAAAAAGCAGACTACTGATCAAAAAAAAAAAAAAACTGAAATTGCTGGGTCTCCAATTTCAAAGGTTGGTTCTTGATCCTTAATTTGGGAGCCTTCTGAAACAATACATAGAATACATCCATTGTGACTTTAGATCCCTAGAAATTTTCATCTGTTAGAGAAAGCATTATTTACTAAACAAGCTTCAGTGTTTTTTTTTCTTTTTTCTTTAAAAAAAAAAAAAGAAAGAAAACAAGCTATCTTTTTTCATACCAATCCTGGTTTCCACTCACTCCCATCCTCCCTCCCATCCTCCCTCCCATCCTCCCCATTCCCTGCAAAGCCCTCCCTCCCCCATCTACTCCTCAGAGAGGGTAAGGCACATTGCTTTAGGGAAGGTCCGAGGCCCTCCCTGCTATATCTAGGCTAAGCACGGTAGCCATCCAAAGAGAATAGGTCCCAAAAAGTCAGTATAAGCAGTAGGGATAAATCCTGGTGCCAATGCCAATGGCCCAAAGTCTGCCCCAGCCATGCAACTATCAACCACATTCAGACTAGTTTGGTTCTATGCTGTTTCCTTCCCTGTCAGCTGGAGTTGATGAAGCTTCAGTGTTTTAATTACATTAAAATTGATATGTTTTCATTGCAACAAAGCAAGAAAAACAGAAAAAGATATGTCACCCAAAGAACTAACAGTCAATGTAGATCATACAGTAAAGATAAAACTAACAGTAAGAAAATGCAAACAAAAAATAAGACCCCACTCCATACATCTTAGAATGGTTACAATAAACTAATAACATTATTGACAAAAAGATAGAATATATGAAAATCACATATATTATTGTCAATAAAAAGCTATAAGTAATTTGAATGACAGTTTGGAATTGTTGCATTTCCTCCAAGATTTGTCTTTAGTTATGAATACAAATTAGAATTTAGTTTTTAGTCTTTATATCTGTTAGTTCATAAATGATTTATTGAAAAGAAATAACAATTTGATTTATTCTTCATTTTATAAACCTGTGCTCTATATAAGAATATAGAAAATCTATGCAACCACATTCACATTTTTCTAAATAATATTAACTGCATGTTTTCTAAAAGAATTTAACTGGCTATCCAAGCTTTCTGAAATAGTTTTATTCTTTCTTTTTGTTGCACAATTTTTAGTTTATTTTGCTTGAAAAGTTAACAAATGACACAGGTCTTTTCAGCTAGGAAGCAATATTTACATTTTATTGAATTAAAAAGCCACTAAAGTGTTTTATTATCTAATTTTGCGTGATACACATCATTTTTATTAAAGTTAACATTTTATGGAGTGATAAAGGATGTCCTCTGTTTCCAGATGCTAGAACGTCAACACTGGTTCTAACCATATGAAAAATGTGTCATATTTTGACCTACAAATTAAAAAAAATACATATGGGGGTAAAAAATTGTTTGTTTGTGATATTTTAACATCTATAATAGAATGCTAAAGTTCCAAGGCTATTTTTAAGGGTGCAAAACAGATTGCCTTGCTGTGTGGGTAGAGAAAATTACCTAGGAGAAGGAGGTAGCTAAGTGTCTAAGAAGAACCAGGAAAGAAATGTTCCAGAATGCAAGACCATTGGCCTGCTCTGAAAGGGCCCTATCCATCAAGGCTAAGTTTTTTTCTCCAGAAAAAAAATTATTTAATAAGCCAGTAAAACTGAGAAGATGGAAGACTGGCACAAAGAAAGACCATCTTAGCTTACCTTTATCTTCAGGCAAAGGAGTTGTATGGGAAGGTTAGGAAGTGATTGATGATTCCTAACTTCTAGGCACCTCTGGTGATCAAAAGGAGGATATTACACACTCTAGGAGCTGACCATCTGTTAATCAAATACCTTGCAATCCCAAAAGCTTCCTAAATTTCTTTTCTCTTGGGATCATCAATCTTTATGGGTAAAGAAAGAATCCAAGGAATTGGGAAATAAATCAACAGGTGCTGCTTTATGTGAAAAATCTTTCTTAAATGATGGCCAGGGATACATGTGGAGCTAAAGAGAAATAATTAGATTCAAAAATTAAAGCCGGGCGGTGGTGGCGCACGCCTATTGGGGCAGAGATACAAGGTTTTCAATATGTATTAGATTCCCATTGGTTGGCAGGAAAGGTCTGAGTAGAGTAGCTGCTTTGGACAAGAACTAATTTGAGTCTATAAAATGGAGCTGTGGGGCAACTGCTATTATCATAAGTACATATCAGAGGTACTATCTACAGTCAAGCTAGAGGGAGACTGACAAACATTGGTTAACACATCTGACTTCCCCAATCAATGTTTATCAGTCAAACAAAAATATGTAACTACAAGCATGAGAAACTAGAGGGTTTTATTTGCTGTTCCTAAGTTTCAAAAGGAAAGAATACAAAAGAATCAATTCTATTAGAATGAACCCACACAGTAGCCGTAGGCTAAAGTTCTGAAGCACGAGGCAGACATTTCCAAGGGGCTAATCTGTTAAAATTCAAACCACATAGTTAGTGAAGTCATATTGGAATACAACCCATACAAACTGAAATAGCCCATGGTCCATACTGACATCAATGAATGATTAGAGTAATACCAAATAGCACTTTTAGATATGACAAGAGTAAGGATACTAAGATGGAATGAATCTGGTTTTATCATATTAGTCTTGTGGCTCTTTTGTTGTTATTCTTTGTAGTGTTCATATATAAACACATAAATTTTATTAAATTCTCCTATTAGTACCACAGTTTTAACAGAATATAATGTGATCCTGTCATTTTAAAATTTTTAAATAAAAATTGTATTAATTCTTAGAATTTCCTACATGCATATGACTTCTGAGCTTACTCACCCTCTTCCTTCTAACTCTTTCTTTCACATCTACTCCTCACCTCCAAACCCCACCAAACTCTGTGTCCAATGGTTCTCAACCTGTTGGGAAGTGAGGGGGGGGCGTCAAACAATCCTTTCACCAGGGTCTTATAAAAGATATCCTACATGTCATCTATTAACATTATGGTTCATAAAAATAGCAAAATATAGTTATGAAGTAGCAATGAAATAATTTAATGGTTGGGAGTCACCACAATGTATTAAAGGGCCTCTCTCATATTAAAGAAAAGCTGAGAATCATTGTGTCACTTTTCCTTCTTTTCTTCCTTCTTCCCTCCCTCGTCTTCCTTCGTCCCTCTTCCTTCCTTTCTTCCTCCCTTCTTTCCTCCCTTCTTTCCTCCCTCCCTCTTTCTTTCTCTCTCTCTCTCTCTTTCTTTCTTTCTTTCTTTCTTTCTTTCTTTCTTTCTTTCTTTCTTCTCTTCTTCATTATTTTATACCCCACTGTGTTGCCATATATTCATCAGTATTTGACCATTCAATAAAGAATGAGACACACCCTTAAAAAAACTTGCCCTTTCTCCTCACAGGCCATAAAAATGTCATTTTTTTGTCAGACAGGGAGAGAGATATTTGAGCCTTTCCCTTCTTCATACTCGAATATGGACTGACTTGATCTTATGTGAGTAATCAAAGCTGCTATGAGTTCATGAGTATAATAATTGTCCTGCAGTGCTCAGAAGATATTATTTATATCCAGATTTTCCCAACCTCTGTTCATACATTTTTCTTCCTCTCTTATCAATTGGTCCCTAAGCCTTAAAGAGAGGAAACATGATAAAGATATATAATTCATGATGAATAATCTACAGACATTTTGACCAGTTGTGAACTTTTGCAATAACTGTCATCCACTGCCAAAATAAATTTCCCTATAGGTATAGATTTATGGATTTAGAGGGACTAAACGTCACTTAAGTAACTAACTACTTACTAAATTTAAGACTTGTTCTACCTGAGAAAACACATGCCTGATTTAGCACTCATGGCTAAGGTGCAAGGAATAGTACTGGTTGACAGTCAGAAGGCAGAGTCAGGCAGATCTATGAATTCAAAGTCAACCTGGCCTACATAGTGAAAGTCAGCCAAAGATACCTTGTAAGACCCTGTATTGCAATGCAAGCCATGCAATGGTGGCATACTCCTTTAATCCCAGCACTTGGGAGGCAGAGGCAGAGGCAGAGGCAGAGGCAGAGGCAGAGGCAGAGGCAGAGGCAGAGGCAGAGGCAGAGGCAGAGGCAGAGGCAGAGGCAGAGGCAGAGGCAGAGGCAGAGGCAGAGGCAGAGGCAGAGGCAGAGGCAGAGGCAGAGGCAGAGGCAGGCAGATAGATCTCTGTGAAGTCAAGGTCAGTCTGATCTACAAGGGCTAGTTCCACAATGGCAAGGACTGTTACACTGAGAAACCCTGTCTCAAACACCCACCCCCCCAAAACAAAACAAAGTAAAAACATCCCGTCCTGATAAATAGGAAATAATAAAATGCATAGAATAAACAAATAAAAAAATTATGGGATGATTGCCCTAACCTCCAGTTCTTAGGAATGTGTGTCTAGAAAGGTCATAGAACCTAAGATAAAATTTCTTATAATTTTTCATAAGCACTATAAAATGGCCTGTTTGTTAAATTATGTGTTGAATTATGTAGAAGCATATGTATTTAGAACTTTCATATTTCCCGGAAATTTGACTTTTTTATCAATACATAGGTATTTAAATTTTTACTATTAGTGATTGTCTGAAAAAATGTATTTTGGTCAGTTATTAACCTAACTTCACCTTTGTTGGTGTTTTCTTTTTTTTTTTTCTTAGTATAGCTATTACTTTCAATTTCCCCACCCAGTGTCATGTCATTCTTATAAGTTTCGCATATGTGATTTTTGTAAAGCTGATTAACAGTGTTTTACATTGCTTATTCAGTTTATTGCTTTTTAATATTTGACATATTAATATATAAATCAATATTTTTCATTTATTGGTTAAGGCATGACTGTGACTTATTTTTTTCTTGATGCTACTCATTGTGTTAGTCTTACTTTGACAAAACACCAGATAATTAACACATAAAAAGATATGTTTATATTTACTCTCTGTTTTGAAAATTTCTACCCAATGTGCTTTGGTCTACAATGAGGTATCATGGCCAGATGAATGGAAAAAAACACCACAGATCTCACACCAAGGATCTGACCGAGAAGAAGAGGCTATTGTATCATCAGCCCCTTCAAACATGCTCATAGGTACATAGCTTCCTCCTACTAGTTCTCAGTTCTTACTGTTTCAATCATCTCATACCACAGAACTATCAATTACTCCTTAACATACCCTGGAAGACATGAATCCCAACCACAGCACTTACTATCAATAATTGGCAGATTTTGAGTAGAGTGTGATGAGCTTTGGAATATGTTAAGCTGAAAAATAAAAGCTCTTCTCAATTTTCAAATTTCAAATTTTCAAAACAGAGACTTTGATGTCAGTCTTCCAGTTCCAAGGCAGTCATGGTGCTGATTTCTATGAGTTGTTGATGAAATATTTTCTGTTTTAAGAAGTGTTTATAAAAATGGAATGGCAAAGTTACAAGCTCATGTGTTTGCAATGCAGTTTGTTTGCAGGGTAAGCATCATTATTGTTTTAGGAATCTTTTTACTTGTACTCTGATAGGGAGAATATAGACTTTACCCCTTCATTCTGGGCATGTGAATGGCTTCTGTTTGGAGGTTTTTGAGTAGAAACTGCTTCATGGATATTTTTTCAAGGCTTTCTATTGACACCTTTTTTTTCATTTAGATGAGGTAAGCAAATATATAATCATAGAGGAAAGTGTAAAGCTTATGAAAGGAACATTTTCAAACATCACCATTGTTTTACTTTCACAGTCAGTGTCTTGGCTACACCAGCTATAGAACATATGAAATAAAATTTCATAATATTTTAATACACCTTCCCCATTTGGCTAATCTTACAAAGAATGTTTCCATGCAATTTCTCACTACTTATATCTTCTCCTTTTAAGTATCCCTTGCTGTTTTGTGTCTATTTTAACTGGATTGTTGCTTTCCTTTATGATGAGCTGTAAGAATGGATATCATGAATATGTTTTGGCCTTTATATTTTGCATTTATTGCATCCATTCTCTCCATGTGCATGTCTTATATTTCTTTTTTTAAAATGCCTTTTCATTATTTATTTTATGTGTTTATGTATTTCACCTGCATGTTTGTCTTTACATTACATGTGTACAGTGTCCACAGAAACCAGAAAGGGGCATCAGATCTGTAACATGAATGGGGGCCTGCTTGTTTGTTGGGATTTTTTCCTGCCCTTTACCCCACAACTATTTAGCCCCAAAGAAAATCACACTCAGGTCTCCATAAATTATAAGCTGATTGGCCCATTAGCTCTAGCCTCTCACTGGCTAACTCTCACATCTTGATTAACCCATTTTTCTGATCTATGTTAGCCATGTGGTTCAGTAACTTTTTTCAGTGGGGCAGATCACATCCTGCTGCTTCAGTGGTCTGGGAAGGAGTGGGATGAATCAGCTTCCTCCTTCCCAGAATTCTCCTGTTCTCATTGAATCATTTCTACTTCCTGTCTGGTTTTCCTGCCTATATTTCCTGCCTGACCAATAAGCGTTTATTTATAACATGATTGACAGAATACAGATCCCCCATCACAGATCCCCTGGGCTGGAGTTATAACCTTCTTTGAGCCACGAATTGGGTACTTGAGATTGAAGCTAGATCTAGAAGAGCAGCTGTGCATTTTATCACAAAGCCATCTGTCCAGCTCTCATGCCTTTTCACTTTTAAGCAATGTCTATCAGATAACATGAAATATTGATTTTAATCATTTTTTGCTTAACTAATTTTCTAGAGCGTTTTGGATCTTGCCAAAGAAATAAGTACCTGTACCATGATTAAAAGACTTTTTATTGTAGTATTAATTTTGTAACAAGGAAAGGAAGCATTTCAAAATGTTTGTCTTCATAAAATGAAATAGTATGCAAATAAATACCCAATGATGAATCTCTTAATAATCTATGGCAATTGCTTGGGGAGACTATCTTTCTCTATTTAGCTTCCTTGCCTGCTTTGTTAGAAAACTGTAATTGTCTCTATGAATTGGGAAATTTTGTGTATTTGTCTTGATGTTTCCTTATATGGCTTGATTGTGTGACTTCGCATATAATATTCAAATCAGTAAATGATTTTCCACCTTTGTCATTTTGGGATATACACATCTCTTTGATTGATCTTATATTATAATAAGAACATTTATCTCTTGCTTTCTTTCTTTCCAAACCTTGCACTCTCCTTCAAATTTATGACCTTGTTTATTCACTTATTGTTGTTGCTCATATAAATGAACATGAAATATACATATGTATTTCCAAATATAACCTGTTGAGACCATATAATATTAATCATATATCTTCTTTGAGTTGATTATTTGACTTTAGACAACAGAATTAGTGTTTTCTTCTCTGGGAATGACCCCCTCTCTTGTTGCCAACTTGCCTCAGTTTTTTATGGTGTTTGTGTAGAGTTAAAGCCTCATGGGCTTTTACCCACCTACTTTGCATTGTCCACTGGTGTCATCTGTTGTAAGGAGTCTGCTTGTTCATTTCCTGGTTGCCCAGTCTCCTGAAATAACCACACAGAAACTGAACTAATTAAATCACTTTTTGGCCTATTAGCTCTAACTAACTTCTTTTTGGATAATTCTTATATGTTATTTTAACCATTTCCATTATTTTATATTTTACTATCAGGCACATGACCTACTGGCAAGATTTCTTTATGTATGTCTCTGGCAGCAGCTCCATGGCTTCTCTCTGACTCTGCCATTCTTTCTCCCAGCATTCAGTTCAGTCCTCCCTGCCTATCTCTGTTCTACCCTATCAGGCCAAGCCACCTTCTTTATTAGCCAATGGTATTCACAGCATACAGAGGAGAATTCCATATTACCTCCCTTTTTCTGTTTAAATAAAAAGGAAGGTTTCAATTTTAACATACTAAAATTACATATAACAAAACAGGTATCAAGCAATAATTACTGTTACAATATTTATATCTACTCTATCTTTTACCATAACTAAGAAAAATTATAACTATAACTATAAATTTTTCAACTCCATCAAAGTCTCCAGAAGTATATAATATTACCTAAGTAAATAGGAAGTACACTGTAAGCAGCTTCCAAAACTCTAGAAATGACAGTGACAACTTGTTGTCTGGACCTTACCCAAAGTTTTCTGTGTTGTTGGGCATCCAATCTTCAGCCTAGAGGCCCATAGTATCCAGCAGACTTTCCCATGAAGCAGGAAATTTGAAGATCTGTTCTGCCATGCAATGGCAAATTCTATCAGTTGCTTTCTTCCGTGTCCTGTAGAATGTCTTGTAAACATGAAACATGAACCCCAAAGGATTGTCTCACCTTTAGTCAAGTTCATCAATCCTTTCTTTGTGGGTTGTACAGGTCCAGTTCATCAAGTGTCCCCACCAGTGGGAAATGAATCGGGGTCCCTTGGCCATGGAAGGGAGAAAAGAAGAGACAAGAGACATGAGAAACAGATAGCAAGTCTGTTTTCTGAACAAGCTGTCAACTTCATTTTTTTTTTCTCAGAAGCATTATATAGTAAAATGGCAGGAGGGAGAGTATGATGTTGGAATGTCAGGTCTGGAGACATCCCTAGCTGGTAGGAAGAGATAAGGAAATTCTAAGCGTCTATAAATGTTTAAAGGGAAAATGCTAATCACTTCTGGTGCTTGGGGTCTGCACATCTGCAGGAAGTCTTAACCCACAGGAGGAGATAAAAAGATACTGGGCCTGGAACTTGCCCTACAGAGGCTTCTGAATAGCTTACTTAATTTGTGACTAAGATGGCTATAACCAAATATGGGTGTTTGCGTCCTGCAATCAAGCATTCCAGGAAAGAGCAGTTTCTTGTCCAAATGGCTAAGGAACTCCATAATAACTTCAATGCCCATCATCTTCTTGAAGTAGATTTGTTTCTCTGTGGCTTTGGAGCCTGTCCTGGTACTAGCTCTGTAGACAGGGCTGGTCTCGAACTCACAGAGATCCGCCTGCCTCTGCCTCCCGAGTGCTGGGATTAAAGGCGTGCACCACCATCGCCCAGCATAAATCCTAAGTTCTTAGACATTTTAAATACCATATTCTGTAATCTTTGAAAGGTTTGAAGATTATCTACCTGAACTATATCTCTATATATATCTAGACAACCTAACTAACATGACTAGAAGCTTGATTATTATAAATGACTCTCTATTAACCTATATTTATTAATTATCCATCATATTTTTAAATGAGCTGGACAAACACAACACCTTAATCAAGATCAGAAATACATATGCACAGTATAACAAATTTACTTTAATTTGTATCAATAAACCAAGATCCATATGAATGCAAATCTCTATAGCATATCCCCCTTTAAATGTAAAGAAATATTTACCAACTTTATTTGTTAATATGGATGACGTTCACTCTAAACTGCTTCATGCTTTTTGTTGAGTGAAGGATTTTCTTTTGGGGAGTTTTATCGAGACCTTTTGTGTAATCTTGGTCCGTCAAACCATATTAGTCTGGAAGAAATCCACTGGTTCTCATCTTCCATGGAAACAAAAAGAATAATCTCTTTACAAAGCAACATATCCTTAGACTCAAATTTTGGAAGCAAGATAACTTTAAAATATATTAGTTGGTTTAGGTTAACAGCCAAACAATGAAATGTCTCTCTGTACTTAGTTCCTTCACAGTCAAAAAATGTAAAGAAAAAAATTAATATACATAATCTAGATTTTTCTGTGAATCCTCAATCTTTACATGACTTATTTGTTTTAAATTTATTATATTTTAATATTTATTTTATTTTCTTCACTCCTTTAGTCTATGACTGTTTGTACTCTGTCTCTAAAGACTTTGTTTTTTTTTTAAATGATTTACTTCTTTTCCAACTCTCTATTCTCTTTTTGTTCTCTCTTTTAAGCCTATGTACATTTATCCAACACTGTGACCCATTTAGAGGTCTTTTCCATCTGGATTTGTCATTCTCACATATCTGTAATTATTTTCTGACCAAAAGTACTTATTAAAATGCTAAGTGCTTCTTAAGAAGCCAAACTGCAGCATTGCTAGGGTATATATGACACTTTCTCCTTGCCTTGCCCAGTCCAGTATGGCAGAGCTGTTCACTGCCTCTGAAAGCCATGTACATTTCCCCATTTTTAGGTAATAGCCAATCTATATTGCCATTAAGAAAGTTGTAGCACATTGCTCACAAAACCTATATAAATGCTCAGCCCATGAAAGAGCCAGAGTTTGTGCTGGTGTCAAGATCCAGGAAGCTGGCATTTCAAAACAGCATGGCTATTTTCCTGCTACCACTGAGTCAGGAAAACTTATCTTAAAGGAGCCATGCCTCTGCTTGCTTCCAACAAACAGAGTCCACCCAAGAAAATGCCACTACTAATCCATGCTTAACTCTGTTCTTTTATCTCTAGGATTCCATTTTAAGCTTTCTCAGGTTTTACATGATTTAGTCAAACATATAGGCATGTCAATTTGTTGTAAGGAGGCCACTTGTTCATTTCCGGCTGCCTAGACTCTCAAAATAACTACACAGAAGCTGTATTAATTAAATCACTGCTTGGCCCATTAGATCTAGCTTCCTATTGGCTAATTTTACATATTAATTTAACCAATTTCTATTATATTATACTTTACCATGAGGGTCAAAGCCTACCAGCAAGGTTTCAGCATGTCTGTCTCTGGCAGCAGCTCCATGGCTTCTCTCCAACTTTGCCTTTATTTCTCCCAGCATTCAGTTGAGTCCTTTCTGCCTATCTCTCTTCTACCCTATTAGGCAAAATCAGCTTCTTTATTAACCAGTGGTATTCATAGCCTACAGAGGGGAATCCCTCATCAGTCATCTTTATTCAGCTTATGTTTGGGCAGTCAGTTTTGATAAGACTCTAGGTTTGTAGCTTCCAATATTACTAGGAGATGCAGTCTCACAGAAAACAGTTTGATCCTCTGGTTCTTACAGTTTTCTTCCCTCTCTTCCATAATGTTCACTGAGCCTTGGATGCTGGATTGTTTTCTAGACATATCCATTTGTACAGGAATCCACAACTCTGCATTTTGACTGGTGCAGTTTTTCTGTAGTGGACTTTGATGCAAAGAGAAGTTTCCTTGTTAAAGGTTCAAGACTACTGTTTGTCAATCTATTTAACTTATTTTATATTCCACATAAATTTTATAAGATACACATCAATTTCTATAAATTTCACAATTTAATATTTAATATATTCTTAAATAAGGTTTTAAATCCTTTAAAAAATAAAATATGTTTTTAAGGTGACCTTTAAGGTGGACCATGATGGCACATGCCTTTATCATTATGGAGGCAGAGGCAGGCATGTCTCTGAGTTCAAGGTCAGACTAGTCTATAGAGCTAGTTCCAAATCAGCTAGGGATATATAATAAGACCCTGTTTCAAATTAACATTTCCTTTTTAATATTCATTGACAAAATTTAAAAATTATCTTAAAGATTTCCTAATAATTAATATATGAATTGATTGATTTTTCTAGACAGGGCTTTCTGTGTAGCCCTGGCTATCCTAGAACTTACTCTGTAGAACAGTGTTAATTTTATTTTTATATTGTTTATATAATGCACTGAAATACAATTAATTTTTTCTTGCTAATATATCCTTTAATTATGATAAATTCCTTTTTATCCACATCATTATTCCATAGACATCATTGTCAAGTTCATACTCTTTTTTTTTAATTTTCCTGAATTGAATTAGTGCATATCAGGTGTGAGATCATTGACTGGAACATGGGCAACCTGACAGCGGGCACTCTCCCAAAGAAAAGTGATGCTTACTTGTCCCAATAAGCTGGCATAGCTCCTCACATAGGTATGAAACATTCTAATCTCTTCAATCACCCGTAGTGGAAGGTTGACAAAGTTGATCTTGTACAAGTCTCATGTAGATATCCAGAGCTACTGTGATTTCATGAGCAAACAAACCAAGTATCCAAAATGTAACACTCCACAGTACTAATCCCTGTCCTCAATCTCTTGCATTTGATTCTCCCTCAATTGTGGCATTCCTTCAAACGTTAATATAGTTTTCATTTCTTTTAGGACTGAACATAAAAATTTAATTATTCTCAGCACTTTGACCAATTAAAAGTCTTTGTAATGATCATTGTCCACTGCCAAGGGGAGTTTCTCTCACCAAGACTGACTGTGGCATTAGTCTATAGAAGCAAATACAAACATTTGGAAGGAGTTTGACAATATGACCACTTAGCCCAGCAGAAGTTTCCATCTAGAGATGTGCCATTCACATGCACAGGGTACTGACTAGTTTTACAGTGCCAAACAAGGAATTTCTTCTGTGGAATAGGCCTCGAATCCAATCAAAAAGATTTTTGATAGCCATCCTCATCACACCCCCATCATACCACTATTACACTAGTGAGAACATCTTGTATGGAATATTAGTAATTGGGCATGCAGAGCCCAGAGCTCTGTAACACATGATTTTTATCTTGCTACCTTATATAGCACCTTCTGGCACTAGAAAAGTCATTCCAGCAGAGAGGAAATTTCCTAGTTGAATCAAGTTTTAGAAGGAAAGTATCTTTGACTGTAGTATCTGATTATGGTAAGCAAAAGCAAAGGAAATAGCCAGCAGCATTGTTTTGGTGCCTCTGCATCTGTCTGATCAACAATGTGTAAGGAGGGAATCCATGTATACCCCTAATATTATTTGTTAATAACCCTTGTCCTTTGGAAGTAACATTGTCTACCTATGCATAGTTCCTCTGTTCACTTTGTTCAAATGTCATTTTAAATACATTACACTTTTTCCTTGAGGAATCTACTTGCACTGTGCCATATCCACACATTCACACTTACTTTAAAAGAGAGAATTCACTATTTTTTTTTTCTGATGAGTTTCCCATCCTCATACTTCAGGACTGGCTCCAGGGGTATAGGTTTCCCATGCAGGGTTTTATTAGTGGGCCTTTCCAGGCCTAAGCCACTATGCATCCTCTATATTTACAAGCCTATCTCTGCTCATTAAGTTACTATACTCACCAGCCTAAAAAGATAAGTACGCCATATCAAATATCTGACCAAGGAGAAACTGACCCCCATGCCCAGTTTACACTACAGAAACATATACTCATACTTACCCACAAATAAAAATAAATTTGGATTAATTTTTAACCCATTTCAAAAGCTATACCCTTAAAATTTCAACATTATGACTGTGTAAACATGACACAAACAAGTACAATATCAATAGACATACTAACATGGGCATAGTAAAGCTCATGAATTCTCAGTGTTAGAGAATTACAGGTAACTAAGAAATGCAAAGAAAGGTAAAAATAACCTTTCACAGAGAACAGCATAGGTATATATCACTCAAAGCCAAGCACTCAGTAATGAAGGCATACAAATACAAGGAACATTATACAGAGTAGGTTACATAGATGCATTTAGGACTATATGCAAACACATATGCTTACACATATGTACACGTGAGTGGTGTGTGTGTTTCAAACAATTAATGGACAAAAATGGCCATAGGTTTGAAATATAGTAAGTAGAGGGCACATGGGATGGTTTGGAGGAAGAAAAGGAAAGGAAAATAACGTAATTATATTACAATCATAAAACATAGTTTAAAAACTTTGGATTCAGCCAGAACATCAAAGATAATTTTACTAGAGTTTTAAAAACCCAAGAGTAGGAAACCTGTACATCTTACCAGCTATAGGGTAGGAGAATGGAAAAGGGAAGGAAAGCCGTGTCATTTCATTTAATCATGCAACCTCATGACAATGGACACTCACATGGCAGGTCAGAAAGCATCGGCAAAAGAGTGATGTAGTAAGAGGCCACTTGTTTGTTTCTAGCTGCTCATCCCCAAAATAACCACACAGAAACTGTATTAATCAAATCACTGCTTGGCCCATTAGCTCTAGTTTCTTACCAGCTAACTTTTGCATCTTAAATTAAGCCATTTCTATTAATCTGTGTATCATCACGAGGCTGTGGCTTACCAGGTAAAGTTTTGGTTTCTGTTTCAGTTTCACTCTTCCCTACTCTGCCTTCTTTCTGCCAGCATTCAGTTTAGATTTCCCTGCCTAGCTCTGTTCTTCCCTGCTCTGCTATAGGTTTAAAGCAGCTTCTTTATTCATTAACCAATAAAAGCAACACATAGACAGAAGGATTTCCCTCATCAGAGTGAAGTCCAAAATTTCTAAGAACTGAGATGGAAAAAAGAAAAGAAAATACTTTCTTGTATGATTCATTTTCATAATTCAGGAAAGAAATTATCTCATTAAAGGGAAATTTATTCTTCATAGTTTTTTTTTTTTCATGGCTCATTGTGATTCCCACTCCTAGGTGTGGCTCTTTGACCAAAAGCTTCATTGACCCAACTGAAATGTCAGTATCCACCAAGGCCAGAGATTCATTGCTTTAGACCAGAAGAAAAGAATTTTTCATTAATTACTATCCCCCAGGTCAAGGTTCTATCAAATTTTGGAAGAATCATTTACTTTAGGATAAGATCACCTTCTAAAATCTTTTCTCAGTTGGGTTTTTACTCTCAGTTTAAGCTTCCTTACCTAAAACATATACCACACTATGTTCTAATGTCTTTTATTAATAGTGTTCTGTTTTTTTCTATTTGTCTTCAGAAAATGTCTTTTCCACTTAGCAATTGCTGTAAGACAATAAAAGTATAGTAAGCTCATGTAAAACAGGAAATACCCTTAACAATCCTGGAGACATTTTTAGTGATTTATTTTCTTATCAACAAAGTTGGATTAACCAATCAATCCAAGGTATAAAACCTATTTTAAGAGGCACTTTGAATCATTTTTTTTTTATCCAGAAGGATTTATTTCTCATCTGGGCTCAAAAAACAAACAAACAAACAAAAAGAGAAAACTCTCACAACTGTCTTGCTTACCCATTTCTTTGTTAAGAAAGCTGAAAGCCTCATGATAAATTACCCCCTCGGTATGGCATGATTGCCCTAGCTAGGTAAATGTGTACACAAAGGCAGTTTCTATCCTATCCTGCATAGGAGCGACCATCTCCTGAGTATGCATTCATACCCTCAAAAAAATAGGGCCTAAATTGTACCACCTGATAAGACAAGAGTGGAGACAGTGATCAGCCAGATAGCCCCTTTACTAGAATTGCCACATTTATATGTTCCTCCTGTGTTTTCTTTAAATCTTTACTCTGTTTAATTTTAAAAATCCTATCAATACCACAAAGACATACCCTAGGTCATCAAACTTGTTCCAACAACCGAGCCACATTGATTAAATCTCTTTGACTTCCACCACTATTTTTTATGTTTAATTGGCATTTGGAACAGGTGGCCAACCTTTCTTAGTTTGATGGGGCTGATGAAGCTGGGGAACTTTTATCTATTGAAATCTTAATTATACTATGAACTAAAAAGGATTTGGGCTTATTTAAAATTTTGTTTGCATGAGCAATAACTTATGAGCTAATTTAATATCATGTGATCATTTTAAACACACACACACACACACACATGTAGATAGTATCTGTGCATGTAGTCCTAAATAAAAAATATATTTAAAAGAAATTGTAGCTGGGCAGTGGTGATGAATGCCTTTAATCCTAGCATTAGGGAGGCAGAAGCAGGAGTGAATCTGCAAGTGTGAATCTAGCCTGGCCTACAAGAGCTAGTTCTAGGACAGGCTCCAAAGCTACAGAGAAACCCTGTCTTGAAAAACCAGAAATTGTAGCATTGTAGCTTCTATTTAGAGCTACCATTTAGATGATATCATTTGTCAGTTGTTATGTTAGACAATTGATCTGGTTATATTCTACATAGTACTTGCCATAATCTAAAACCTGTACTTCCAAAGACATGTTTCAGTAGAAACCAAAGTGAAAGCTTCTACTTCACAATCTAGAGTCTCAACTCTAAGACATTAAGAAGGCAGAACAGCAAACAACACTTGGGTTTTTAAATGATACATTTTCTTTCTGACATTTTAAATCAGAGAAAAATCAGTTAAGAACCTTGAAAAATATGTTCTTCTGAATAAGAAAGGCAGGGACATACATGCAGTAGTTCTCATATCTCAGTGTCATTACTATGGATTGAAATTTATTCTAAAGATGTAGGATAATAGTTATCTCTCCTTGTGAATTGCTTTTCCTTCTGTTACATTCAGAGTGAGAGGATCATGAATGATATTGTTGCTTGCATCCTTGTCTCTCCTGAAAATTCCATTAAGATGCCAAATGTAACATAAAGAGCTTTGACAAACAAGTGTGTATATATTCATAAATATTGATTTTAATAAAAGTCATATTTATTTTTATATATTAAAATATTTCTAAAAATAGCAATAAATTAAAATGAAAGGAATTTTAATGTATGCTTTATAAAATACTTTTACTAACAAAATATTTTTTAATTTTCTTTCACTTTTTTATGGATTTCATATTATACATCCTCATCCCAAGCATTTCCCCATCCCCTTTGCTTCTGTGGTCTGCCCTTGCAACCTAGCCCAAAACAAAATATAAAAGTAAATATAAAACAAAACAACAACAATAAAGAATTTTTTTTTAAATGGCATGGAAACTGTACTGTGGCCCACTGAATCTCACAGCATACTCTTTAGTCCGTACGACTTTACTTGAAAGAATTCACTGCAATGAGTCACTGTTCTAGTTTAAGGCCTCTGGCTTATTCTCTACCCTTGATACTGGGCCCTCTCTGCACTGCTCTTAAACATTCTATTGTTGCCTTGTGTCACTGATATCATGTAGCTTCCAATCTACAGCTCAAGCAGTTCATAGATAAAGTGGGTACTGGGGGTTGGCTACCTAGTAGTCCTGGTTCTGGGCTTTCATGATAGCTAGGTTGGTCAGTCTCCCAGATTTCCCTCATCATAATGTCACAAGTGAACTCTCAAACACTTCCCCAGTTATCTCATCCAATATAGAAGACAAGAAGGAGTGGGACCAGTTCTCTTGCTCTCACACAGCATGAGGGTCATCTCTACTGTTTTATCCAGGCAAGGTGCATGACCCACTCTCTGGTTTGATGCAGTTGGTGAGGGTCAGGGCCAGCTCTTCAGATTTTGTGCCACCAAGTTCAGCTCTGCCAAATGTTGTCAAAGCTTCCTGTTGAGACTAAATCCATGACTTTATGTATGGGATTATCTTCCTTAAGTCAGAAGGAAAGGACACAATAAACCTAAAAGAAACAAATGTGGTGACCCAAAATATCAGTAAGTTGTTGTTGACAGAGAAAGGAGAAATATTAAAAAAGGACAAGAGTCCCTTAATATGCCCCATGTCGTATATACCAAGGCAGTAGACTGAGATATTAACATGATGCATAGAAGAAAGAAAAAGTCTCACCAAAAGCCTGGAAAGGATTTCCATTAAGAATCATAGCTTGATCCAGTCTGCAATGAGAGATAGCCAGCCTCCATGAAAGGCATGTGAGGCAGGAGGTAAGAGGAGTCATTTCATAGAGCATCCTTCATCTCTGGATTAAATCTTTAAGGAGTTTTAGAATATTCCCCCCAAACAAGAAAGAGTCCTGACTCTTTCATAGCATTTTAAGGGTGGTAGGAAGTTTCACATTGTATGCTTCAGTTCAGGATAACCTATATGACAAGGAATATGGAGGAGCCAGGCACCATAAATTGACATTTGTCAAGTAGTAGCACAGAATGCTGCTCAATACTTGTTACAGAGATTCTAGAAGCAGAGATAATTACTTAAGAAAATTGTGTGATATTTTGTCTGTGTTCTGACAAAGAAAGCTTACCTGGAGATTAGAGGGCAGAGCTAGCCACACCAGGCAGTGGTGGCACAGACCTTTAAACCCAGCACTTGGGAGGAGGAAGCAGGAAGATCACGACTTCAAGGCCTCTCTGGGCTACATGATAATGTACCAGTCTAAAAGAGAAACAAAACCAGGTTCCTCACAACTTCTATCATAACAGTTGAGATCTCATGCCTTTCATCCCAGGACGTGGGAGGTAGACATCTTCTTTAATCAGGAATATAAGGAAACAGGAATATAAGAGAGGTGGAGACAGGATCTCGAACCATTCAGCCTGAGGATTTAGTCTGAGATTTCATAGAGGTACAAACTCTCTAGTGGCTGGCTACTATACTTCTGTGATCTTTCAGCTTTCATCCTTGATATCTGACTCTGGGTTTTTATTGGTTTTTTTTCCACATTTTTTTTTGTTTATTTTATTTTATTTTTTTAGTTGTTGCAAAAAACAGACTAATTAAGGGCACACTTCTGGAAGAAATCACTCCCAAGGGAGGAAAAGGGCTAGATCCTAGATCTGGGAGAAGACAGAAGGTCAAAGCCCCTTGGTTGGAGGGTTATAGCCTATATTGTTTGTACAGTTTTCCATCAGGTTGTATACTGAATGTTTTTCCAGGACAATCTAAGCAAAATAGCACACAAGTGATTCAAATGTAATACTATATCTCTGGTTCCTTACTCAAAATTACAGTGAACCCAGAAGGGATTTCCATGTGGACTTTCTCAATAATCAATTACTCATTTGATTAGTGTGAACTGAGGGGAATGGCATTGTTTGGCAGGAAAATTTGTTTATGTAATTGAAAGTGAGTTACAAAGAAAGGAAGCAACTTGAATACAAGCAGTCTTTATTTACACAAGAGGCTCATGTTCACCACATCAAGTTCCCAAGTACTGTGTATTTATGTATAAGTAATGTTTATATATATATTATATGCATATATGATAGCTCAGCTTGATGCTTCTCTCTATGTATTCATACTAGAGATATAAAGGCTTATAATTTTTCCATGCAGCATTTCCTGCTTTATAGTAGATCTAAAAAGAGATAGAATAGAAGCCTTAGTTATGAACACAGTCAGAAACCAAACAAAATGAAAATCAACAAGAGACGTTCCTAACGGCTTCTTATTTTTTAAAATGATAACTTTCGTGTGTAATGTGCTGTACATGTTCATTTTACAAAACCATTACAAAACTTAAGGGAATTAAATTTATCACAATATTCCAAGATATCATTTGCATTTAGATTTGTGAGTCTCCAGTCTTCTATTTCACTTTGATTAAATTGAAAATCTCCTTTTTCCCATTTTGATTTAAAACTGTTTTCAGAGGTGCTAGAGAGACAGCTCAGCTCTTAAGAGCACTTGCTTCTCTTCTAGAGGGCTTACGTTCAGTTCCCAGAACCCACGTCAGGCAACCTGCTGTTTGTAACTCTTCTTCCGATGGATGTAGTGCCTTCTTCTTGTCTCTGAGGGCACAAGCACAGATGTAGCATAAAGTCATACTGGTGCATTCATGAACATAAATAAAAAATAAAACTTTTAAAAGAAATCAAAATTAAACTGCTCCCACACATCAGTGAAACTCGTGTAAAGAATAGCCAAATTAATGTTATACCTAATTAATGTTACACCTGTACTTCCCATTAATACCTTTTAACATATGGATTATAACATATAGTGGCTAAGGTTATGATTTGGATATTAGAGGTCATGCCATACCTGAGTGAAAAACTGGGATCATTACACAGCACCACATGCAACTTGACGTGACAACATTATGCATGGCATTAATCCCAACACTGGAAGACAGAGAGGAATATGAGAAGTTCAAGGTCATCTTCTACTACATAGTGAGTGAGTGAGTTCAGTAATGATCTGGGTTACACGAGACCCTATCTCAAAAGGAAGATAACATAAATTAACAAACCAAAAACAAGACTTACTGAAGATCTAGAGCAATAGGCTAATCAGAAGTTGAATCCACATAGTCCTGAATTCTATCCCCAGAATACACACAATACTGACCAGGTCTACTGACATACTCCTGTATTCGTATTGTGAAGGAGGCAGATATAGGTGGGTTCCTGGAGCTTGCTCAGTCAGAAAACTTAATCATGAAATAGGAAACAAGATGTATGAGTAATGAGCAAGACAATAGGCACTTGGCCTCTGGCCACCACACACACAGAAGTACCCAAATATGCATGTGCACTAGTACAAACAGCAAAATAGACACACTCACAAAAAGATATATAAAATATATCTAGTTCTAAGTGTTCACTCTATGTACATAAAATACTACATAGGACCAGACACAAAGACAGTGGCCTATGAATACTTAAAAACTATTCTAATTTTTATTGATTTTGCATACCAACTACAGACCCCACTCCCCTCTTTCAGTTCGCCCACTCCCATCCACTCCTTAGGGAGGGTAAGGTCTCTGATGGGGAGTCAACTAAGCCTGGCATAACAAGTTGAGGCAGGAATAAGTTCCCTCTGCCCTGCATCAAGGCTGACAAAGATATACCACCATAGGGAACTGGCTCCAAAAAGCCAGTTCATGTGTCATGAATAAATTCTAGTCTCTCCATCAGGGGCCCCACAAGTAAACCAAGCCAAACAACTGTTACCCACATTCAGAGGTCCTAGTTGTCAGTCCAGAGTCTGTAAGTTCTCATTAGCTCAGGTCAGCTGGCTCTGTAGGTTTCCCCATCATAATCTTGACCCATCTTACTCATATATTCCTTCTTCCCTCTCTTTGACTGGACACCAGGAGCTCAGCCCAATGCTTGGCTGTAGACCTCAACATTGGCTTTAGTCAATTATTGGATCAAGGTTCTATGATGTCAACTAGGGTCGTCACCAATCTGATAGGAAAGGTTGGTTTAAACACTCTCTCCACTCTTGCTAGGAGTCTTAGCTGGGGTTATTCTTGTGGATTCCTGGGATATTCCCTAGCACAATTTCTCCCTAAACCCAAAATGACTTCCTCTATAAAGATATCTCTTTTGTTGCTCTCCCTCCCTGTTCCTCCCACAACTTAACCATCCCATTCCCTCATGCTCTCATCCCCGATTTCCTATCCTCTCCCCCACTCCCATTTACCCAAGAGAACTTATCTATTTCCTCTTCTAAGGTGATTCATGTGGGATTCTCTTAGGGTCATCCTTGTTACCTAATTTCTCTAGTACAGTAGATTATAGCCTACTTATCTTTTGCTTTAGATGTAATAATGTCTTATGAGTAAGTCCATATCATGTTTGTCTTTTTGGGTCTGTGTTGCCTAACTTAGGATGATTTTATCTAATTCCATCCATTTGCCTGCAATTTCATGACATCATTGATTTTACCATTGAGTAATACTCCATGGTGTAAGCTTTATCCATTGTTCAGTTGAGAAGTATCTAAGTCGTTTCCAGTTTCTGACTATTTTGAAAAATGCTGCTATTAACATAGTTGAACAGATGTTCTTGTGGTATGATTGAGCATCCTTTGGTTGTATTCTCAATAGTGGTATTTCTGGGTTTTGAGTTAGATTGATTCCCAATTTTCTAAGAAATTACCATGCTGATTTCCAAAGTGACTGTACAAATTTGCACTCCTACCAGCAGTGGAAGAGTGTTCCCCTCACTCTGTATTCCTTCTAACATAAGCTGTCATCAGTGTTTTTGATGTTAGCCATTCTGCCAGATATAAGATGGCATCTCAGAGTTGTTATGAGTTGCATTTCCCTAATGACTTACAATGTTGAGCAATTCTTTAAATGTTATTTGGCCAATTGACATTTATTGTTTGAAAATTCTCTATTTAGCTTTATAACACATTTTTAAATTGGATTATTTAGTATTTTGATGTCTAGTTTCTTGAGATATTTATACATTTTGAAGATCAGTCCTCTGTCAGATATGAGGTTGGTGAAGATCTTTTCCCATTATGTAGGTTGCTGTTTTGTATTATTGACAATATGCTTTGGCTTACAGAAGCTCCTTAGTTTCAGGAAATCCCACTTATTAATTGTTGCTCTCGGTGTCTGTGATACTGGTGTTATATTTAGGAAGTGGTCTTCACTGCCAATACTTTCAAGGCTACTTCCCACTTTTTCTTTTATCAGGGGTAGTGTAACTGGATTTATGCTGAGGTCCCAAAAACAATTCTTTTATTTGCTTGGAAGATTTGTTTATGAGGCAACTTTTAGATCATTTGGCAAGGTGAGAAAGACTCCTCTCAATTTGCAAAACATTGAGTGCATGATCATAATACTGGTCTTGTTAAGTGTTTGAGACAACTACATAGGATTTACTAAAGCTGCTGACCACTAAATGCAAGAGAAATCATGCCTTGATGAGACCATTCCCTGGACTCAGTGGGCTCAACCTTGCACATGACCACAAAGGGAGATCATAAGGCACATAGAGCTAAGATCTGGGAGGCTTCACTGAGTCTTTCTGGGACCAGAAGAGAACTAACTTTGGAATGTTGTCCTCTGAACTCACACAGGTGCCATGTTGTGAATGTGTACATATGTTCACAAGTATACACACACAGAGAGACACACACACAAATAAAATTTAAAACCTATTTTTCACAGTGGTCAGGTCACATCTGTTCTGTCATGAGGCATCTTCACCAGTGTCCATAATGGCATACATGTATGCATGTGTGTGTGTCTTTGTGTGCTTGTGTTTTAAATAATTTCTCATGTGATTACTTATATGAGAAGACGTTTATGCTTTTTTGTTTTGCTGAGGGTGTTACATGAGTTTGGAGAGTCATTCTACTTCAGTGTGAAAATGCGTTAGTTTAGTACATTTCAAAAATAAGCAAAACCTGTTCTACGAACTCAGAATTAATTGATGATCTCATTTTTCATTTTCTTTTTTTTACAAATACACTCAGTATTAAAAATGCTGTGAACTATGCAGGTGTCACTTGACACAGTAAACAACAGCTGCAGAAATGATGCTGACTAAAAAAAAGCAGAGCATGAGTCATGCAGTTGAATCACCAAAGAACTAGGGCATGCAAGCTCACACAGCACTGATGCTGTAGCAAGGCTAGAGGATCAAGCTTTCACACCAATGAACACCCTACCTCAATAAAAGAACTGCTGATAAAGAAGTTATTGTTTCTGCTTGTGGCTCAATAGTTTGTCCAACAGCAGTTGTGCTAATAGTATTAGCAGCTGTCTGGTGTTTAGGTTTCACATTGAACTTATTTTTCTTCTCTATCTAGAATCTGAGTGATATGATACTTTCCATTAACTATAACATACCATTCGTTCTATTTGTTAAAGCAAAAATTATAGTTGAGTTAAATAATGAAGAAAATTCATTGGAATCGATACTCTCAGTGATTTACAATTATCTCTTGTTCTGAGACATTTACTGTATTTGATGATACATTTTAAATGAAAGTCCCATGTAGTCATACATTGGAAGCTAGTAGAAACTATGCTCATGTTTTACACTGCTATCACATCCCCAGTAATATTAGTTTAAAATCTGTAAATATGTTTTCGTGTATGAGATTCCTTGTTGATAGTTGTGGAATGGAGAATGGTGAATGGCAAGGAGCACCCAATGCACAAAACGAGTTCTCTAGGAATGACTTCCTCTACATCAGCACACTCCTTGTGGTGGTTCTTGCTTCACAATGCCATGGCACAGGAGGTGAAAGAGAACAGGGAGCTAGCAATTGGGAGGGATGATCACAGAGAGAGTTGTAGTAGATAGAGAGAGGAAGGAAAGCACAATACAAATTAAATACAGTTCCATTATACTATGTTCTTAGCAACCTGAGCACTGCTTTATACTGCTCATATTCACTAGCAAATGAAATTTAGAGCAACACTAAAAACTGCTGTTATTCTAATAAAATTGTCCTGAAACACACAAAAAAGAACTGTAATACAGTTGTTCCTTAATATATATCACCAAATATGTTAGGATAGGTTTTGATAATTATTTATTTTAATAGCGAGAACTAAGAAAAATAAGTGCAATGAACTGCAACCATACCTGCGGCAGTAATGTCACAGCATGCCACCTGTCTTCTATAATTGTGAATTTCAATCAGCTACAGCACAGTGAAACTGAAATGGAGAAAAGGAATAATAATTTCTTCTGTGCATAGTTTTTGAACTGAAAAATTGACTAAATTTAAGATAAGCTGTTAATAATTGGCAACATTTATCTTGAAAGCATATGCACAGAGTTCTGTATATATAGTATATAAAATGTTTCTTGAGGAACTTATTATACACAGGTTCTAAAGCTTAACTTTTTCATAAGAAGATTCATAGTATCCTGGAAAATAAGTATATTTTAATATTCCTATTTAAAGATAAGTAAATTATATTTAAAGAGTATATGTAACTAAATTAAGTTGACAGGAGATTGCTCTCAAACATAGCTCCAAATTATATTTCCCTGTTGGTATGTACAAAACACAAAAATTGATTTTTTGAACTCCAGAAGATGAAATAATTATATTCACACTTGCCATAATGACAAATAGGGAAGTAGAGAAAATACAAGGCAAACAAATCAGAGTGGATGGGTCTATTTGAGACAGAATGGGCAATCAGTTCTTAAGTTACAAGTCTGCAATGATATACCACATCCTAAGAAAGTGGAGAAAAATATCTTCTATGCACAGCAAGGTCTGCTGAAAATATGCAGCAAACTACAATGACCTTGGCTTTTGGATTACTGAGTACATAAATTAAGGGGAAAAATATCTAGTTGACCAAACAAAATAAGAGAACATCTGAAGACCTGAGCAAGCATTTTCCTACAGGAAAGATTGTGCTATTTCTTAGACAGTGACTACAAATGTGAACAGACCACAGTAGCTTTTCCAGCTCAGCAAATCTTCCCACTCAATGAGAGTTTTGTGGAAAGTCATGCCTTAATAAATTTCTATTTTTCTACCCTGAGAACTATGATAATCATTAGTTGTGTAAAATACAGATGAAAGTAAAGCCTGTTTCTGCCCTGTTGAATTCATATTACAAGATACATAAAATACTAATGTTTGTACTACTCTAATGGAGTTCTAACTAAAAGATCTGTAGTAGGAGGCCTCTTGTTTCTTCCCACCTGCCCAGACTCCCAAAATAATCACACAGAAATGTATTAATTAAATCACTGCTTGGCCCATTAGCTTTATATTCTTTTTGGCTAACTCATACATCTTAATTTAACCCATCTCCATTAATCTGTGCATCAGCATGAGGTTGTGGCCTACTAGCAAAGTTTCACCATGTCTGTCTCTGGCGGAATCTCTATGGCTTCTCCTATACTGTCTTCATTCTCCTAGCATTCAGTTTAGCTTTTTTTTTAACTTTTAAAATTATTTTATTATTTTTTCATTTATTTATTTATTTATTTATTTATTTATTTATTTATTTATTGTTTTCAATAAATTTCAATCCATTCCAACTGCAGTTTTCCCTCCCTCAACACCTCCCAGTCCCTCCACCTACCCCAGGTCCACTCCTCCCAGGGAGATCCACTGAACGTGGCATAACCAGATACATTAAAACTGTGTACAAATCCTTAGAACAGAGCAAGGCAACCCAGTAGGAGAAAAGGGATCCGAAGAGCAGGCAAAAGAGAGACTACCCCACTCCCACTGTTAGGAGTTCCACAAAACCACAAAGCTAACAACCATGACATACAGAGGACCTAACTCAAACCCATGCAGGCTCTGTGACTGCCACTTCCGTCTCTGTGAGCCCTGTCCCTATAAACCCTACTTTGTTGATGTCTGTGGGTCCGTTCTCCTGGTGCTCACCACCCCACTGGCTTCTTCAATTCCTCCTCCTCTTCCATGGGGTTCCCCAAGCTACAAGGAGAGGGACCTGATGAAGAGCTCCAATGTTTTGCTATGCAGCTTTGCATCTGCTCCCTTCAACTGCCAGAGGAAGCCCCTCTGATGATGATTGGGCTAGGCACCAATCTGGACTTCTGGAGGCTTGGAGTGGTGTCTGGTCTTTTTCTAATACTGTATTTATTCTTTGTCACTTCTCTACATGTATGTATACAATGTATCTTTCTTGTCATTTTTTTAAGATTATAATATAATCACGTCGTTTCCCTCTCCTGTTCCTCCCTCCAAACCCATATACCCTTTCTTGCTCTTTTTCTTTTTTTTTTCCCAATCTAGCTCTACTCTACCATATCAGACCAAGTCAGTTTCTTTATTAACCTATGGTATTCAACACATACAGAAAGAAATCCCACATCAAGTATCTGAATGAAAATATGTTGAAAACTGATATTTAAATCTATGTTGTCATTAACTTTTTGTTTAATATAACTGTATGAAGTCAACTATTATAGTAGGAGATTGCAGGTTCATTTTCTGACTGCCCAAAACTATTGTCAGGATATTTTTTAGTTAAGAATATTAAGGATTTGTAAAACATTTCACATGATGTAATATTAGGTTCTTGTATAAGCAGGCCAAGTATTTAGGCAACACTCACTGACATCAAAGGATTGATAATTCAATTTGATTATGCTACAATTCTTACCACAGTGGTTTTATGTACAGTGCAGTTTTAGATAGCTACTTTAGTATAAACCTGAACTTTTACTTCAAGAGAAAAATTATAGGGCAGAACCATAAAGAGTTCTTTTTGTATGTTATACTTCTTCAAGAGTAAAATCATTTCTCCAATTCTTTGGCTCATTCTGGTGTTTTTTTTTTTTTGTTGTTGTTTTTTTTAAATTTATTTATTTATTTATTAAAGATTTCTGTCTCTTCCCCACCGCTGCCTCCCCTTTCCCTCCCCCTCCTCCATTCAAGTCCCCCTCCCTCGTCAGCCCAAAAAGCAATCAGGGTTCTCTGCCCTGTGGGAAGTCCAAGGACCACCCACCTCCATCCAGGTCTAGTAAGGTGAGCATCCACGAAACTGCCTAGGCTCCCACGAAACCAATAGGTCCAGTAGAATCAAAAACCC
>NW_026067976.1:9424533-9479583 GCF_014885135.2 Alexandromys fortis | reverse complement strand
CCTCCCTCGTCAGCCCAAAGAGCCATCAGGGTTCCCTGCCCTGTGGGAAGTCCAAGGACCACCCACCTCCATCCAGGTCTAGTAAGATGAGCATCCAAACTGCCTAGGCTCCCACAAAGCCAATACGTGCAGTAGGATCAAAAACCCATTGCCATTGTTCTTGAGTTCTCTTGAAAAATTTATTCATCATTAATGCAGCTCATCAATTTTTTAGCATTCCATCTTCCAGAACATTAGTTGATGTTACCTTTACATATTCCTTTGCAGGTAGACACTGTGCCTTACTTAGTCAACTGAAGTACAATACAGGAATTATGTGGGTGTAAAAATGGTTGTGACCTATGCATTGAAACAATAATATTTATCAGGAAACTATTGTTATTTTTCATCTACTTGCATAAATATTACCTTGAGATTTAGAATCAATTAGGACAAAAGTCATTGTATGAAAATACAACTGTTAGAGGATACCAAATGGAGACATGTTTCATGTCATGGTCCAAATTTGGTAAAACTGAGTTGCCTAAAGATAGGCAAGATATTAAGGAAGAGGAAGTCACAGAGAAATGAGACAGGAAATCAACAGTAAGAGCGATTGTATGTGTTTTTTGTAGCTTAACTTTGGCTAGTTGTTAAGAAGAAAACAAATATGTTTTAAAAAATAATATTATAAACACAAACAGAAAGAGTTAACATCCATAATTTTAGAGTCTTCTATACCTTAGAAAACTGACACACAGTTCAAAAGCAAATACTAGAAGACAAAATTAAGAAACTATTAAACAAAATGGCTAACTTAAAATCTTTGTATTCAAAAATAAAAAGAAGTAAAAAATAATATGCCACATGATAGGTAAAAAAAATCAAAATACATAATGAAAACTAGTTAAATGGATTCAAAAAGGGACACATAATAATAAATATAGACTACTAAAGAAGACTAGATAGATTTTCCTGCTCTTAAGAATGTGATTTTTTTATTTTTTTTATGTTTTTGTTGAAAGAAATTTCTGCCTCCTCCCCGCCTCCCTTTTCCCTCCCCCTCCCCCCTCTCTCCTCCCTCTCCCCCCTCTCCTCTCCCTTTCCCCCACTCCTCTCCCCCTCGTCCCACTCCTCTCCCCCTCCCCCTACTCCATTCCCCCTCCCTCTCGAATCTGAAGAGCAGTCCAGATTCCATGCCCTGTGGGAAGTCCAAGATCCTCCCCCCTCCATCCAGGTTTAGGAAGGTGAGCATCCAAACAGGCTAGGCTCCCACAAAGCCTGTTCATGCTGTAGGATCGAAACCTAGTGCCATTGTCCTTGGCTTCTCATCAGCCTTCATTGTCCACCATGTTCAGAGAGTCCGGTTTTATCCCATGCTTATTCAATCCCAGTTCAGCTGGCCTTGGTGAGCTCCCAATAGATCAGCCACACTGTTACAGTGGGTGGATGCACCCCTCTCAGTCCTGACTTCCTTGTTCATGTTCTCCCTCCTTCTGCTCCTCATTTGGACCTTGGGGGCTCAGTCTGGTGCTCCAATGTGGGTCTCTGTCTCTATCTCCATCCATCGCCAGATGAAGGTTTTAAGGTGATATGCAAGATATTCATCAGTATGGCTATAGGATAGGGCCATTTCAGGTTCCCTCTCCTCAGTTGCCCATGGTACTATCTGGGGACATCTCCCTGGACACCTGCGAGCCCCTCTAGAGTGAAGTCTCTTGCCAACCCTAAGATGGCTCCCTTAATTAGGATATATACTTCCCTGTTCCCATATCTACCCTTCCTTTATCCCAACCATCCCATTCCCCCAAGCTCCCCCCATCCTCTCCTTCTCACTTTTATCACCCCATTTCCCCTTACCTCCTCCATCCCACCTCACCCCCAAGTTCCCAGTTTTTGCCTGGCAATCTTGTCTACTTCCCATATCCAGGCAGATGACTATATGTTTTTCTTTGGGTTCACCTTCTTATTTAGCTTCTCTAGGATCACAAATTATAGGCTCGATGTCCTTTGTTTATGGCTAGAAGCCAATTATGAGTGAGTACATCCCACTATGATTTTGCTTCCAGACCCAAAAAAATGTGATTAAATCTCTAAGTGAAGCCAGAAGATTTTTCACAGAGGTATATAATAGAAGTTAACAGAAAGTGTAAATGAGAAACTGAACAAACTATTGGAAAGGGATAGACAGCACCATCAGAGTGTTCTGACCAGAAACAATCCCCAGAGATTTAACTAATTAGCAGGATGTTTTAAGGAGGGAATTATGCAGTTAGTGATTGCTAAGGGCTGGGAGCAAAACCATAATGCTTAGATGATACAAGAGGATACCTTTTTGTTAAAGATGAAACTTAAGATGTTCCCACCCACAATGACATACAAGAAATTGAGTTTCTCTGTACGTGGAGACTGCTCGCTCATTTCCTGGGTTCATAAACTTGAATAATCACAGCACCATTTGGTTTGTTAGCTCAGGATTCTTATTAACAAACTCATATCTTAAATTAACCAATTTATATTAGTCAATATATCACCACAAGGTTGTGGTCTACCAGTAAAGTCCCAGTGTCTATCTCTTTGTCAGCTACATGGCATCACTTTGACTCCACCTACTGTCTCTGTATTTTTCTTTCCATCTGGCTATATTCTGCTA
Source organism: Alexandromys fortis (assembly GCF_014885135.2). Lineage (NCBI taxonomy): Eukaryota > Metazoa > Chordata > Mammalia > Rodentia > Cricetidae > Alexandromys > Alexandromys fortis. The sequence continues at coordinate 9,476,951 of NW_026067976.1, read as the reverse complement.
AGCCATTGGCCAAAACAGCTTTATTTATCAATCAGTAAAAGCAACACATATATAGAAGGATATTTCACATAATCTCCCCTTTTCTGTCTAATTAAAAAGGAAGACTTTTAACTTTAGCATAGTAAACTTACATATACCAAGACAGGTATCAAGCAAGAATTACAGTTACAATATTTCTTTGTGAGTCTAAAGTTTCACATCTAATTTATCTTTTATTATAACTAAGGAAAACAATAATACCAGTCCCCAAGATCAAATGTGTCTCTGCATTCAACAAACTCAAAGAAAAGACAATAATACATAATCCAGACTTTCTATGTACTTTCCATTTTTATTTGGCTTTTTTTATTCCTTTAATCTATGACTGTCTGAACTCTTTTATATTACTTTTACTGTCTTTTTAAAGACTTCATTTCTTTTTATAACTGTCTATACTATTTTTCCTCTAAATCCCAAGCCTATTTACATTTTTAAATATACTATGTCTCCAAAGCAAAGTAGCCTACAATTCACACATTCAAAGAACCAAGACAACAGTGAGGACCCTAAGAGAAACAAACATGGATCTAATCTACATGGGAATTAGTAAAAGATACGATCTGAGTAAATTTGGAGCATGGGAACCATGAGAGAGGGTAGAAGGTGAGGGAGTGGAAGGGAAGGGAGCAGAGGAAAATATAACTCAATAAAATCAATAAAATTTAAAAATAAATGACTACACTATGTCTGATTTAGAGGTCTTTCACTTCTGAATCTGTCTTATTGTGTATCTGAAATCCATTTCTGACAAGGAGCATTTTAAAATGGTAAGCGGTGTTGTTACAGCAGTACTGGATGATTTTTCTCTTGGACTTTTAATATGGTGGAGGTATGCTTACCAGCTCTGGAACTGCTGGTTGGGAGCCAGGCTAACCACCTCAACACTGGAAAGAATTGTGCAGTACATAAACATGTTTTCTCTGAGTAAAACTAAATTAGCCATGCAGTGTGCTGTGCAGCCAGGAAATGTCCATGTGTATGGCGGTTGAAATCCACCATGCTTTCCTGCCTGTGCACACCTAGCAGACCTGATCCAGTTGCTTTCCCAAGTAGGGGTGCTGAGCATCAGTCATGCTCTCAGCTACATTCCTCCTAACCCCAAGAGGGCAAACAAGCTCCCAGATTAGAAGGTTATTGCTGGCCATGCAGGTTAGTCCTAATTGTATGGATGCCAATTTGTAGGCAGAGATTGCTCTTTCATTTCCTGACTACCCAGATCCAAATAATCATGCAGAAACTATACTATTTACAACATGGTTTGGACGATTAGCACAACCTTCTTAATAACTAACTCTTATACCTTAAATGAACCCATTTTTATTAATCAGTGTATCACTATGAGCTTGTGGTCTACCAGTAAACTTCTGGCATCTGTCTCCTACAGCAGGTACATGGCTTATCTTTGATTTCACCTTCTCTCTCTCTCTCTCTCTCTNATATAGACAAACACTAAATGAAGAACAGCCTGGCTATAATCTGTTAAGCCATTTTCCAAACTGCTTTATTAACAACCAATAAAAGAAACATACATACAGAAGGACATCCCACATAATTTCTCTCTTTCATATTAAGTGATGCTGTAAAATTCAGGGGTTAGATTTTGGTTAAGGGAATCAAGTAGCCATGTCCCCAGAGGGCATCTAGACTGACAAAACAGCCAACCCATTTCCAAATGGATTTCATGTATAAGACATTTTCATTGGGAGATTTATTTAAAATGGTTTTCTTTTATGATTTAGCAATTTCATACATATGTGCACATGGGATATTGTGATTTTATTATGAAGACTATCACTGTACTGTCTTATCCATTTTCTACTCCTGCTGTCTCTTTTCTCAGTGAGACATCATTCTCTTTCTAGGCATTTTCATGTGTCTGTCTGCCTGTAGATCTTGAGCAGACAGACAAAGTCACTGTTCTCCCATGATTTCAACAGTTCTATCATATCCTTAACATATTTTCTAGACTTCTTTCCCATCTCATGGCTTTTAAAATCTTTTTTTTCTCTTTCAAGTTATCCCATGAACCTTGGAGAAGGTGATATAAATATCCCATTTATCATTGAGTACTTACTAGTCATTTGCTCTTAGTACTTTGACCTGTTTTATATGTCTCTGCAATAAGCATTGACCACTGCACAAAGAAGTGTCGTTGACCCAAGTTGCAATAGTCTATGAGAATAAACATAAATATTTAGAATGGTGTTTGTTTACTTGACCTTAGCCATAACATCAATAGTAAGTATCCCATTAATGCCTGATTTTTATGTTCTTCATTTAGTGTTTGTCTTGATAGAAAACATTTAAGATACTTTGTGTCTGAGGTCACATCAAAACAGATTTATGAGACATGAAGTGATCAAATTTATCTTATAGCTTATTTTACATGTGAGAGTAAACATTAAGTAAGCCTTGCTTTTTGGATAATAACACAGCTCTGAGAAATCACAAACCAATTTGCATTTTTTATTGGTGGTGGTTTCCATAAAGCCTCTGGTTATCTTCAAATAATAAAACCATGGATTATTCCCAAAGCATAACTACTCAATGGTTCTCAACCCTTTTATTAGCCTGAGAGTAGGCTGCTATAAGAGGCAAAAATTGCGAGACTTTTGAAGAAAGTAAAAGTTAAAATTCATAGAGTCTTGAAAATGATAATGACATATCTAGTTTGTAAAGTTCATTGGAGGATATAGAAATTAACATTAAAGAACAGTGTCTGCATTTGCAAGGAAGAAACTCTGTAGACAAGGTTAGGGATAATTGGTTTAGATGCATTGTTTACCTTTTTACTGGGATTTAAAGAATGGAGATTTTGGCAACAGGAGATGATGATATGAGGAAAGAATAGAAAGGTCTCATAGCAGATATAGCTGCATTGTTCAGTAATTTCTGTTACTAGGAAATGGGTCAAAACTATATTAAACAAATCAGTATTAGAGATATGTTCTAACAAAGGCCAGCTCTCTTTCAAACTAATTTTGTACTTTCTGCTACTACTTGTAACAAGAGATTCCATCTACAAATTGGTGCCACAACATGGGCAACTGCATTTACAAAAAATCCCTTAAAAATTGAAGCAAAAACAATCAAACATATGAAAGAAGCTATTCAAGACTTGAAAACTGAAATAGAAACAATAAAGAAAAACAAGCCTAGGGAATTATAAAAACAGAAATCATGAGAATACAATCAGAAACCACAAATGCAAGCATAAATAGCAGAATACCAGAGATGGAATAGAGAATCTTATACACTGAAAATACAATAGAGTAAATAGACTCATCAGTCAAAGAAAACATTAAATATAACAAGAGATTAGTGCAAAATATCCAGGAAAAATGGGACACCACGAAAATACCAAACCTAAGAATAATAGGTATAGAAGAAGGAGAAGTTCAACTCAAAAACACAGAAAATATATGTAATAAAATCAACGAAAACTTTCCCAACCTAAAGAAAGATATGCCTATGAAGACACAAGAAACTTACAGAACACCAAATAGACTAGATCAAAAAAAAGTCCCCTTACCACATAATAATCAAAACACTAAACATACAGAATAAAGAATATTAAGAGCTGCAAAGATAAAAAGGCCAAGTAAGATATAAAGGCAGACCTATTAGAATTACACCTGACTTCTCAGTGGAGACAATGAAAGCCAGAAGTTATTGGTCGAGCATTATGCATATTAAAAGACCAAGGAAACCAGCCGAGACTATTATACCCAGCACAATTTTCAATCACCATAGAAGGACAAAACAAGATATTTGATGACAAAACCAGATTTAACCAATACCCAGCCACAAACCCAGCTCTACACAAAATACTAGAAGGAAAACTCCAACCCAAGGAAATAGGATACATCAACAAAAACCAGAGAATTGATGATCTCACAGCAGCAAATCTCAAACAAGCAAAAAACACACAAAATAATATCACCACCAACAAAAATAAATTAACAGAGATAGTAATCACTGGTCATTAATATTTTGTAATAAATGGACTCAACTCACCTATAAAAAGACACAGGCTAACAGATTGGATACAAAAACAGAATCCACTCTTCTTCTGAATACAAGAAACACACCCCAACCTCAAAGAGAGTTATCACCTCAGAGTAAAGGGTTGAGAAAATTTTTTCCAATCAAATGGACCAAAAAAATAAGCTGGTGTAGTTATCCTAATATCTAACAAAATAGACTTCAAACTAAAATCAATCAAAAGATACAAAGAAGTACATTTCATATTAGTCATAGGAAAATGCCTTCAAGAGAAAATCTCAATACTGAACATTATGCCCTGAATACAAGGGCACCCTCATATGCTAAAGAAACACTTCTAAAGCTTAAAGCATACATTAAACTCCACACACTAATAGTGAGAGACTTCAACACTCCACTCTCACCACTGTTAGACAAAAAATTAACAGAGAAATAAGGGAACTAACAGATGCTATGATTCAAAGGGACTTAACAGACATCTATAGAACATTCCATCCAAACATAATACAGTGTACCTTCTCAGCACCTCATGGAACTTTCTCAAAAAATGAGCACCAGATGGATAAATTTTGTGAACTAGGATTCATAGGCATATGATGGAATCAGCATGCAAGTGAAAATAATGAAATGATTGACAAGTTGAAAGGTTTTAGAAGGAAGAGTTGGCATGTTCAGTGTTAATTTCAATTTGATTTTATTTGAAATCAACAAAAATTTCAAGTCCAGTTATTTTCAGAGAAGGTATTTCCAAAGAGGTTTAATGATGAAGGAAAGATTTATCCTGAATGAGAGGTGGTACCATCCATCCACTGGAATTCCTGACTAAGTAAGTAGACCATGCTTCCATTACTCATATATATATATATATATATATATATATATATATATATTGACTCCTATCCTATCCACTCACCTTCTTTGACAGGATGACCATGACCCATACTCTCAATAAGCCATTGCTTTTTTGATTTTATTCAATGGGCAAAATTATTATGTTTAGGGGTGATATAGATAGATAGATAGATAGATAGATAGATAGATAGATAGATAGATAATGAGTCCTTTGCTTTGAGCACTGTGGCACTTGAGTACTATAGCACTTGGCTGGAGACCTGTCACTGTTTCAGTTGTTAGAGGCAATTGAAAGGGACATGTGGAGGTTGCTCTTTAGTTTGAGAGCAGTGTGTTTCACAGATGTGCCCTACATCTGTCAGGATTGTGATGGAGAGTTTTGAATGCAGAGATTTCTAAGTACTGGGGAATTTTGACCATGATAAGATGATCGAGGTAATTTAGGAAAGCTGTTAAGAATTAATGTCAAGTCATAAAGAGTGCTGGACTTCAGTGTTATAAATTTAGGCAACAATAAAATCATAACCTTCTAATGAGAGAGTAGATAGTCTTCTAATAGGGATTTTAGATTTTCATCATGTGTTATGTTAGAGATCACAAGGCCCAAAAGAGACAGAAAAAAATTGCAAAAGGGAATTAAATGTCAAATGCTTTAAGCCCATCTCATGTAGGTCGGCACTTATTAAAGTTAGGGTTTAAGGGTTTCCCAAAGATTAACTAATCTGGGGAAATAAGAAACCCCCCCCAAAAGTACTTGGTCTTTTAAACCATATCGTGTGAGGTTTTGTAATTGGAAAAATACTGGACTAAATAACATAGGACCATGGTAGAGAAATATCAGTCAAAGTGGAAATGAATGCCCAGAAAATCAAGAATTTCCTACGGGGTTCACATAACCACAGAAACGTCAGAAAGAAGCCAGAAATATATCTACTAAGTAGAGAAAGGAGGAAAGAAAGCTGCTTCACAGGAGTAAGGAATTAAATCTGCATCCATATGTTTTTAGGATGTGTGTACACCTAAAAAGGTCTTGCACAGAAATATAAAGGGAGGAAATGGTCCTTTTTATAGAAACGTGACCAGGTTTATGTCACCTAGGAAACACAGCTGGGTGGTTTGGGGGGGTCATTCCCAGAAAGCATTTCTTTATGTCAGATTATTTACCATGAAGTGAGTGGTAGGCACCATCCTATGCACTGTGTACCAAGGATAAGTAAAACGGAGAGAGAAGAATCCAGAGGATGCTCCTGAGTTTACCTTTCTCTGCCTCCTGTCTGACGAGGAGCCAGCAAATGGCCTTGTGCTATCGTTCCCTCCACCCAGCATTACAGACTGCGCCTCTCAAGGTGGAAGATGTACTTGCTCCTCCTTGAGGTATTTTCTGTCAGATATTTGGTCACAGCAACTGTGAAAGCAACTAGCACAGAAGGGTAATTGCAGCTTGCTGTAGCTTTTCTGAAAATAAAAATGGAACAAGTGAGCTGAGGTGAGCAGACAGCATGGCAAAGAGAGAAATTGGCAAATTCTATGACTAGCTAGTATAGTGGGCACAGTCTGTATTCTAGTGTTTTCTCTAGTTAAGGTGTGTGTAGGGAGTACAGATTCTGGGAGTTTAATAGAGAAGATGGGTAAGACAAATAATGGCCAGTCTTGATTGTAGGGGGTAGGAGAATATGAGTTAGTGGCTTAACTACGTTAAACAAAAGAGAATAAAATAAGGAAAACTGGTCAGGTATTACTGTCTTAGGACAGTTATATAGAATTTAATCAAGAAATGGATGGGGGAAGTATGAGGTTGTAGGAAGTGGTCTAGAGGGGAAATGAATATCAGACTATATGCACATCAAAACTCACTCCTGTGTATCACATTTACCATCTGGAATTTGAAATTCATACCATAGCAGCGTGTTTATAAAACATTCTATATATCTAAGGATATGGTACTTCTTTCATTCTAGTAATTATAATCTCTTTGAGTAACTATTTTCATATCTCAAAATATATTTAATGTGATTTCTTGACAGAGTAACCCATTGTCTTGCAAATTTATCTAATTCTTGGTACATTGACATTCAATATATGTTTATTTCTCTGTTCTTGTCCTCAACATTCTGGGAAGATTGAAAAATAATTCATGAAAAATAATTTATATAGGGAAAATCTTCCACCACCAGCTTTTCTTACATATATTTTCTAAAGAAGAAACATACTTTATAGAATGTGAATTTGCCAACAACAAAATTCAGATTTAAAAAGATGTTTGAAAATCCACTTGGAAAATTATGTTTTATTGTTTTAACTATTCTTAAATGAAAGAAGAGTAATCATGGGATTATTTTTAATCACCAAAATCAAAGCCCTTTTTAGAAATAATTTCATCCACTTCCATTAAAATATTAACCAAAAGAACATTGTGGATACTAAGTCATTTATAAATAAATGGGCCATAAGTCCCCTGAAGTTGAGGAGTTCAGTAGCTGCACTGTGGTTATTTCTTATGTAAGAACTTCTCCCTCTACAGACTTTAAAGTACTCCAGATTCTGTACTAATTGTTCTATTTATGAGCACTAGGCTGGGTACAGAATTTAATTCCCAGGAATGGACTGAGACCTATAGATAAAATTGCAATGGAATATTTGCAAGTAATAAGATGGTTAGTCACTATGTCAAAAATATATTGTTCAGAGACAATGAGAGCAGTTATCAGAATTTCCATGAGGTCACAGTGGCCAGAGTAGTTCTTGACAGGAACCCTAGAACATAGGAAGCCAAAGCAGGAGAATGGCAAATTTGAGACCACCCTTGGCTTTCTGACAAGAATATTTCAGACTAATAAAATGTTGTTGCTACTGCCAGCTCTTCCAAAAATAACTAAAAGCCAAGAGATTTTGCAAGTTAGACAATCTAACCTGACACTATCTGAATGTGTTCTAATCTTGGTTCCTACTTGCAATTTGTTTAGAACATTTGTTACAAGAAAAAAGAAGTATATTTCACCTCAAGGTTAAGGTGTTTAAAAAAAAAGAGTGGGAAATATAAGGGTTTGTTCCTCTACTTAACTATCAGATTACTGAAATAATAGATTCTTAGAAATGACAATTTCATAGAAGGAACTTGACTTATAACATGTCAGATACATGCTGAAGAGATGTGATGTAGTGGTGAGCATTGGCCCTACCTTGCTAGACAATAATGCATATCTCTCACCTTTTATTTGTACCCTATCTTCATGTCAGTCCTCAGAAAGACGTGAGGAAATCACTAGATGCATTGGACCATCCTGCCAATGTGCTATATTGGATAAATCTCTTTTTTATAGTTTTCTTCATTTAATAGAGAGTGGAGAATGATTGCTAACTGCAGCAGGCAAGTAGAATATGTGAGTCGTTTTTAAAGCAAGTCCCCCTAAACAAAGGAAGTATGGAGGTTTTAGTCAGCGTGTCACAAATATACATATTGAAGAAGGACACTTAAAAAAATCCCACATTAGCTCAGAACAGAGAATAATAGAGGGTTATTTATTAAGGGGTAGTCTCACAAGTCACAATCCTCAGCTAAAATGGAGAAGAGCAACTGAATCCCACAGCCAGAAAAGAGGCCTGCCAGATTCATGTTTTACATCAGCATAAAGAGTATAAGAGGCCTCGCCCAAGTGGGCAGGTAACTTAAAAGCTACTGGCAGTAAGAATTCCTACAGCAACATATAGCAGTGGACTGGTTCATAAATGTGCTCAGTTAAAGGAGTGATTCCATGAACAGGCTAATTTAAAGTCATGCTTACCTCAAGTAACAGAACACATATGTAAAAGATTAAAGTGATGGGTCATAGTGCTTCTGGACATGATCAGATTGTAGCAACAAATTTTAGCTGAAGACAAGAGAAAGGATTTTTTGAAGGAAACTTACACAGGAGCCTACCTTGCTTAGTTAATAATACCTGCAGAATTTCATTGCTTGTTCTCATTGATTTTTGTCAAATTGACACAAATTGACATATCTAAGAAGGCAGAATCTTCATTGAAACAAAATGTACCCCTAAGTTTGGCTTGTGGGCTAGCTTGTGGGTTATTGTCTTGACTAATGATTGATGTGGGGTTGGGTGCTGTAAAACACAAACAGGTGATTCTGGTTTGTATGAGAAAGCAAACTGAGTAAGCTATGAGGAACAAACCGGTGAGAAGTATCCCTTCATGGTTTCTGTCTCAGTTCCTGGCTCATCGTCCCTTCAGTACAGACTGTGAGCTGTAATGAAATACTTCTTTTCTCCTCAAGTTGTTTTAGATCTTGATGTTTGTCTCAGAAGAAAAATGAAAAACTAAGACACACCACTAACAGAAAATTTCCTATCAGCATTTCTATCGAAATATATCTCGATTTGTGATAATTACTATGATTAAACCATATAGTTACTTAAAATATATTCATATATTTATGTAAGTTCATCTGAATGAGATTAGGATGTGAAGTTATCCACTTATTTATGAAAATAAGGAACTGTGCATTTTTCAAGATTTTGCATCTATGATGAAGAAGAAAAGTCATAGGATATCAATGTGCTTCGTGTCTCTGTAAACACTCACAAAAATATCAAGCTTTCTGAACATAGGAATTTCAGTCCTATTATAATGGGATATATGAAAATGATGAATATAAATTATAAATGTTTTATTATGGCTCTAAAACTCTATAAAACAAAAAAAATCTCCAATTAGGTACAACAATTCTTCATGTCACTGCCTTTAACAATAATAGCATTATATTGTAAAATGTTCTCTACCTTTCTAGGCTATATGAGAAGAAAGCATGACATATTTTCATTTTGTGATAAATTTCATTCAAAAAAAAAACCCTAAAAAACAAAAATGGCCATTGCTTTCAAATACAAAAAAAATTTGGGGGGTTCTAATAATTAAACAAAGTGACAAACAAAATATTATTATAAAATTTGAAATCTAAAGTAATGAGAAAGAAAGATAAACCTGACTACAAAAAAGTGAACTGCAGAAATAAAATGTTTTACATGCATAGCCTCTGAAATTCTAGGTAAAGGTTTAAATGGGCAGATTGTATTCATATGAGGATTAATTTTAAGCTGTAACCTAGTCATTGAATATTCAAAGGGGTTCCTTTATCATAAGACTTTGTTTTTTCATGGCTGTTTTAGATTCACAGTAGAAGTGAGAGAGATCAGAAAAATATCATATAAACTCTGCCCCTGCACAGGCATAAGGTTTTCTCTTATCAGCATCCCCACCAAAATGATAAGTGCCTCACTGTTAGTCAACTTATGCTGACAGATTTCATTTTAAATTCTGTAAAATTTATACCAGGAACTACAGAGAGCTGTTTCTCCACATAATATTCATAAAAATTTTTGAAAGGTTATTTTTATTTTCCTCCTGAAAGTCAAACACTGGAGACAAGAGACAAGTCAGAGGAGGAATTGAAAATAGAAGCCTGGTAATGTGAGAGTAAGCTGTATCTGGCTTCAGAAATTGCCATAAGACTCTAAAACTATAGAACTTAATAGTAACACTCTTTGTTGTTTCTTCTTTAAGACCGTTTTCATGATGGAGGGTATGTTAATTATGAGCCTGGGTTTCCATTCCCTTCTCCATTCTAGGCTAGCAGTATGATAGTGGGAGACCACTTACCTCTTCTCCATTCTCAGAATCTATCAAGTGGCAATGATGCAGCCTCAAAACTTAAAACAAGAACTAAAAGCATAAATATTTGAATGACACACAAGGAATTTTTAAACTTTTCTTTTTATTTATTATTTGTGCCTTTCACATCATGTATGTCTACCCCATTCATTTCCCTGTCTGTATCCACCCTCTGCTCTTGCAACTCCTCTTCCCCAAAATAAAATAATATTTCAGAAAAATTAATTAAAGATAAATTTTACTATTAATCACCTTATGGAAGACGTAGTCTGGCACAGTAAGTCATGCAGGAAACCCTTTTCTCCATATATCTTTACTTAGAAGTGTTCAGTGTAAAGAGTCTTTGGTCTGGTTCAAGCCCTCTGGTTTCTACTACAACATCAGTACCCTTACTGGGACTCCTCTTGGTCATCCTGCGACTTCCCTGTGTCATGGCGATCCTGCACGTTTGGGTTTGCAACTTTGGGTTTGCAGGACCAGCCTGATCCCGTGCTTCAGTAGATCAGAGATGCAGTAGATATTGGGGTAGGCCAACTCATAACCCTGGCTCTGGGCCTGGGTAGTTGCACAGTTGGTTTTTGGTCACACTTGTTCTTAGATTCTTAAACAGAACAAGTGAGGTCACGGCGCATGCTCTGTACTTCTACAATAACCTCATGATCAAGCTAGAATGGGCCTCATTCCTCTTACTAAAAATTGTCAGAACTAGTTCAATGAACTTCCAACTACTTTTTCATTCCTCAACAGGATAAATGTATCCATGTGGAATACTTTCAATGTCACTTTTTAGTCTTTTAGAAATTTTAACTTACAGAATAGAGTAGTTGTTACTAGAGACTGAAAAGAGTCCAGATACATAGATATAGTTTCATAGATACAAGACACTTCTGTTTTATGGTACTGAATGATGAGTACAGTATATGCAAAAATAAATAGTTGACTCTGCACTTAATCACTCTAAATAAATGAAAATAATTCAAGATGGTGGATGTGTCTATTAAGCTAATTTCATTATTAAACAATACATACAATAATTAAAAAACATTTTCCCTTAAAAAGTATGCATGGTTATTCTAGGTCAATCAAATATCAGAACCCTGAGATAGAAACACAGCACACACATATCTTAGCAACTAAATATATAGTTTCAGATGATATACCATCTGACCATTTTCTCTGTATTAAAGAATAGTTTACCAAAAAGAAAATGAGAAGTTAAATTTTGCAATGCAGACATTTTCAAAACTTGCTTTCTGTTGTTGATTTCAGCTTTTGTATAGAACACAATCCATCAGCAGTTTTCAATGGGTTGCTCTGTTCTCTGTTGACAGTGTCTGTCACCTAGCCAAAATAGTTATGCTAATCTTACAGTACAGTTAGAAAACATCTAAAAACTTGCTTTTTGAAATCATGCTATTTTAAAAGATATAGCTTTGGCTTTAAAGATTTAGCTTCATGGCCTCTCACTAGTTTGAAAGGGATGAAAAAAGGAATGGATGCTAAAATACAGAATCTATAGCCACCCAAACCTTAAGATTCCCTACACCTAAAGTCAAAGGACAAACACAAGTATATTGTCATCTACAGAGATTAAAAAAAGAATTCTTATGTGATGACTAATATCCCAAGCATTTCTGAGAAAACTGATTCAGGTTTACCTGATCCATGATGAATTTCATGAAACTATATATGTACTTAGTTTCAGAGCATTTTAGGATAGATGTATAGCTGTAGGTATGGGAACCAATGGATAGGTGGTTATACAAATAGATATGATTGTTAAAACACATATGAGTCATTTAGCATTAAATAGAAAATTTTATGCTATAACAAGGTCTGTTATTAAGAATTCAATCTCACAATTTGGTAATTTGCTGTTTCCATGGATCACCTTGAAATAATCTCTATAACACTGAACTGTATTCAAGACTGTGTTATTGTGAATGTTAAAATCCAAAGAAATATTTGTTCTGTCATTTGTTACATCTAAGTACTTTGTGTGATGTTTCCAATATTGTCTTTTGAAAACTGTGGGACACAAAGAAAGAAAGAACCCAAATTAAAGCCAGATTCTCAGGACACACACTGAGAGATTTCAGAGTTAAAATAAGATTATCACAGAGGTTTGGATTCTTTTATTGTGTATCATTGAATTGCTGATGATTTCTTCCTCAGAACACATCAAGATCAAGTTGCCCTAGAAAACATTTAAGGAATATTTGATGAAATTACCTTAAATAATTTATTATGTACTTAATGAGTGTCTATCACTTACATACCTGTTGTTCAAGCATTTCTGTCTCAAGTACAATGACTATAATGTATTCTTGGATAAATAAGTAAACATTATTGAATAATAATGTCTAAAGCAATTAAATATTCATATACATTCATGTTAGAGAGCAGTTTAGCTGTCTTTCATATTGTTAAATATAGATTTGACTTAAGATTGAGTATTTAAAGCCACAGACAGTGCAGATTCCAAATTGTACCCTGTTGTTCTATCACAGAGTCTTGAGTTAATCTGTTTTCTTTCTTTTTCTTTTCAGTTTTCTGTATTTGGGTAGGAGGGGGATAGTGGAATGAGAGTATTCAGGCCCATTGGGGTACGTGTAGAGGGAAGGAGACAATTCTACTTTCTCTGGTTCTATACACCTTTATGTTTATTTATTTTCATCTTATATATTTAAAGGTTTTTTGAAATTTTATGAAAAACAGGTTTTTCCTAAGGATTCTTTAGATTTTCTTTATGACTATTGTTATGTTACCATTTTGTTTCTGATTTTGTTAATTTTAATATTCTCTCTCTGTCTTTTAGTCAGTATGGATGAGTTTGTCTATCTTGTATTTCTCAAAGAACAAACTCAGTTTCATTGAATCATTTTGTTGTTCTTTTTGTTTCTATTTTATTGATTTCAGCCCCATTGATTATTTCCTGTAATCTCATCCTCTTGAGTATGTTTTCTTTTTGTACTAAATCTTTCAGTTGCAATTTTAACTTGCTATTATGAGCTTTCTCTAATTTCCTTATGTAGACATTTAATGATATGAACTTTCCTCTTAGCGCCACTTTTATTCTGTACCATAAATTTGGGTATGGTGTATATTTATTTTCATCGTGCTTTAGAAATCATTTAATTTCTTTATTCATTTCAGCTTTGACCCATTAGTTACTCAGTAAAGAACTGTTCAGTTTCCATGAGTTTGTGAGCTTTCTGTAGTTTCTGCTGTTACTGAAATCCATGGTAGCCTGATAGTAAACAGGGAATTATTTCAGTTTTCTTGTATTTGATGATTTATTTTGTGACTGAATATGTGGTTCATAGTGGCATTTCATTTCTATTTTAATAAATACAGATTGTCTGAGGATTAAAAAATTAAAACAGCTACACTGGCCAGCCTTATTGACCAGGCAACAATAACACACATCTTCAATCCCAGTAGTCATAATAACTTGCCATAGAAACCATACAGTATTGGTACATGCCTTTAAATCCAGAATTAAAGATGATTATAAGATGAGAGAAGACAGATCTCGGTTTTAGTCTTATTCTGAGTTTTCTGGAGGCAGGATCACTATTTCAGACTGAGGTTGAGGTAAGAGCCAGTGGGCAAAAGCTTTGCTTTTCTGACCTTCAGGTTGAATCCCAATTTCTGTTTCTGACATTGTGTTGATCACGCTTCATGTGGTCAGTTTTGGAGAAAGTTACCATGAGATACTGAGAATAAGCTATTCTTTTGAGTTTGGGTGGATTGTTCTGTAGTAATCTGTTAAATCCATTTGTTTTATAAAACTATGAACATTGAAAGAGAATTGATGGAACTAGAAAAAAATACTGAGTGAAGAAACCCAGACCCAAAAAGACAAACATGGTATGTATTCACTTATTAGTGAATATTAGCTAATAAATAAATGATACTTACAATACAACCCACTGACCCAGAAAGGTTAAGTAACAAGATAGCTCTAAGGGGGACACATGCATCTTCCTGGAAGGAAAAATAAAATAGATTTGTGGGTAGACTGGTAATGAGAAAAGAAGGGATCAGGAGGGATGGCATTGAGGGAATGAGTACCAGAAGAGAAGATGGATTGGAGGGCATTTGTATGATTATGTGTAAACCTAGCACAGTACAAACTCTCAAGATTCTAGAGTAACCCTAGTGAGGCCTCCTAGTTGTCGAGGATAAGGAGCTTGGACTAGCCATCTTCTATAACCAAGAACCTTGCATTGTTGGGAGTGTGAAAGCATTCCAGATACAAAATGTTTAGCCTATGATCTATCCTGCCTGCAAGATGTGTTGAGAGAATGGACATGCAGAACTTGAGGAAATGATCAACATTGAGTAGTCTAATTTGCAGCCCACACTATGAAAGGGATTCTATGTCTGAAGCTTCCTAGATGAGCAGGAACCTGAGGCTGGAAAGCCCAGAGACATGTTAGAAAAAAAGTAATAAAATACTTCTTATACTATACTCATAGGTCAGTGCCCAATCCAACTGTCATCAGAGAAGTTTCCTCCAGTAGTAGATAGGAGCTAATGCAGAAACCCCAAGGACAAACATTAGGCAAATCAAGAGCCCAAACTGGAGACCTATATTGGGTTCTTTGGCTCAGAATTCGAGGGTCCATAAGAAAAGGAGGAGTACGAATTCTAAGAGTCAGAGTGTCAAATGACGTCAGTAGAACTTGGCCCACAGAGTCAGTTAATCAGGGCTCAGAGGAGCACACAGACACTGAAGCAGTAATCACCAAGATTTCATGGGTCTGCATAAAATTCTTTGACTATTTGCTATGCTTGTTAGCTTGGGGTCTTTATGGGACCCCTAACTTTTTAGAAGTGGGGATGTCTCTCTTGGTTTCATGGGGGTTGTGCAAAGATAGAGGCAGACCACAAGAGCCTAATAAACTAGAAGCAAATTTTTTTTTTTTTTTTTTGGTTTTTCGAGACAGGGTTTCTCTATGGCTTTGGAGCCTGTCCTGGAACTATCTCTGTAGACCAGGCTGGTCTCGAACTCACAGAGATCTGCCTGCCTCTGCCTCCTGAGTGCTGGGATTAAAGGTGTGCGCCACCATCGCCTGGCTTAGAAGCAAATTTTATTCAAGGAAAAAATAAAAAAAAATAAATATTGGTTTATGCCTAGTCTTATTGTATTTTATTGTGCCATGTTTGGTTGATATCCCTGGGAAGCCTGTTCTTTTCTGATGGAAAATGGAAGAAGAGTGGTTCTGAGGGAGAGAAAGAAGGAGAGGAACTTGAACGAGTGGAGGGAGGGGAAATTGTGGTTGGGAAATATTGTATGAGAAAACAAAAAAAGGCACACAGATAGATAAACAGATGGACAGATACATGATTGCAGGCAGAGATTGCTCTGTTGTTTCCCAGCTATAGAGACCTGAATAATAACGCAGAAACTATATTAATTACCACATCGTTTACCCAATGACTCAAGCACACAAGTGCCAAATGCTGCTATTAAGCAACTTGTAGCATTCTGCTCACAAACTCTGATTAAGTGCAGGACCTCCTAAAAGAGCCAGAGTTCATCCTGCCAGCATGAACCAGGAGGTTTTCGCTTAAAGAAGCCATGCAGGTTTGCCACTAATGCTGAGTCAGGAAACATCTTAAAGGAGCTGCGCTTCTGCTTGCCACCAGCAAACAGAGCCTGTCTAAAAATAATGCAACTACCAAGAAGCTGTGCTTAATTCTGTTCTACTTTGTCTATAATTCCTTGCCAAACTCTCTCAGTTTTTATGTGGATGTCGTTGCCCCACATTGGCTTCTCAATGTTTCTGTGTGTTACACTAGATATGTGATCTTGATAAGTATTAAAAAGAAATATAACACTGGGGAAGGGAATGTGGAATGTAACGGAAGATGAAAAATATCCTTAATGATTTTTTTTGAGCAAAAAACTGTAAAGAAAAAAGGGTAAAATCCTGAAAGAGAAAATGCCACATAAGTGGCTAATTGCCTTGATCATGTTTCAGAGCTGTCTAATGACATTGTTTACTTGAATGTTGCTGATAAGTAGTATTATCACACCATAGAATATTGCTGGGGCAGGTAGAGAGAGGAAAAATGGAACACTTGATTCTTTGCCTGCAATCAAAGTATGAAAACTAAAAGTGTATTAAGAAAACAGTACGCCACTAATGTTTCTGTTTCAGAGGACTAATTCTGTGAAGGACTCTGTCTAGGCATGAAGATTTTTGTTGGAGCTCTAAAGGTGTCTAATGTCTGGCTCTATTTGAGGACTCATTTGTTACTGGTGCATTTCTCCTCTGGTCAGGACAGTAGTACTTAAGGCAGCTGACCCTGCCAATCCCATTCCTACCAACATTAGAAAAAGGAGTGGGGTGACACTTTTGTAGCACTGGCAGGAACCTCTCATTCTGAATAATCATACATTTGGGGGTGTTCAGTAGGTAAAACATTTAAAATACAAGAAAAGAAAACATATATTGAAACAATAATTGACATTAAGGCTGAGATGCTCTCTTTTTTTTAAATATAATTTTTTATTGAAAAAAAAAGATTTCCGCCTACTCCCCGCCTCCCATTTCCGTCCCCTTTTCCCCTCCTCTCCCCTTCCCTCTCCAGTCTGAGGGGCAGTCAGGGTTCCCTGCCCTGTGGAAAGTCCAAAGTCCTCCCCGCTCCATCTTGGTCTAGGAAGGTGGACATCCAAACTGGCTAGTCTCCCACAAAGCCAGAACATGAAGTAGGATCAAAACCCAGTGGCATTGTCCTTGGCTTCTCAGCAGCCCTCATTGTCTGAGAGTCCGGTTTTATCCCATGTTTTTTCAGTCGTAGTCCAGCTGGCCTTGGTGAGCTCACAATAGATCAGCCCCACTGTCTCCGTGGGTGGGTGCACCCCTCGTGGTCCTGACTTCTTTGCTCATATTTTCCCTCCTTCTGCTCCTCCTTGGGACATTGGGAGCTCAGTCCAGTGCTCCAGTGTGGGTCTCTGTCTCTATCTCCATCCATCTCCAGATGAAGGTTCTATGGTGATGTACTCACTCATAATTGGTTTCTAGAGATAAATAAAGGTCAGTGAGTCTATAATTTGATCTCCTAAAGAAGATAAATAAGAAGGTGATCCCAAAGAAAAACATATAGCTATCCTCCTGATTATGGGAAGTAGACAAGATTGCCGGGCAAAAAATGGGATCTTGGGGGAGGGGGGGAGGTAAGGGGAGATGGGGAGAGAAAAGTGAGAAGGGGAGGTTGGGGGGAACTTGGGAAATGGGATGAATGGGATAAAGGAAGGTCGGATAGGGGAGCAGGGAAGCACACATCTTAATTAAGGGAGCCATCTTAGGGTTGGCAAGAGATTTGGTGCTCCCAGGTGCCCAGGGCGATGTCCCCAGTTAGTTCCTGGGGCAGCTGAGGACTGAGATGCTCTCTTAATCCCATATATTAATGATAAACTATTGAAAGTTGTTAGGTGACAGAGAATTGCTTGTGGGTATGTCCACAAGTTATTGTCCACCCACCGATGTAGGTATAGTTAGCACTAATTGGACAGTGAATTATCAAAGGAAGGAGGAGAAGGAAGAAGGGGGGGAGAGAGGAAGAAAAAGAGGAGGAGAAGTAAGAGGAAGAGAAAGAAAAAGAAAAAGAGGAGAATGAAGAGAACAACCACAAGAATGATACTGTTGCTGGTAAAGTCATGAAGTTGGCAGGTATGAGGAAATACTATGACCATGTTGCATTCCATCCATGTATTAAATTCTGAAGAATAAAGAAAAATACTATAAAACTAAAAATGTTGACAAAAAATAAAAATTGTTTAATTCCTGAAAAAATGTAAATTAGTCTATTCACTAAGGAAAACAATATGAAATTTATTCAAAGAAGTGAAACAAAACTACTTCTTTACTTGTATCCCAAAGAAATGAAAGCAGTATATCAAAGAGATACTCGACAGCCTATTTTTATTGCAGTCAAGATTTGGAATCAGCAATGTATACACCAGTGAAGTATGCTATAGAGAAAATATCTTATTTATTTATAGAGTAATGCTATTCAGCCATAAAAAGGAGCTAAACCTTGTTATTTTCAGGAATATGGATGTGGTTGAAGGGCATTGTGTTAGGCAAAATATGTCAAATACTTAATGCAAATACCAAATGATCTTTCTTGTTTGTGGAAACTAAAAAAAAAAATAATTTCAAAATGGAATAAAATAATTATTAGAAGAGACTGAGGGGGTATGGAGAAGGAGAGAGAGAGAGAGAGAGAGAGAGAGAGAGAGAGAGAGAGAGAGAGAGAGAGGAATTGAATAAGGGGATTAAGGCAATGCAGCATGTAACCAAATCCCAGTGCAGTGGTATGGATAGAGTTAACAACATACAATCAAATATTCAGTGAACACCTAGAATATAGGTAGAATATAGGAGTTGGGATGTCAGAAATACAGAAACTATAAGGAAGTGTAAATACTCAGTACCTTGGCTTCTTCATTATATAGCATTATACATGACTTCAAATGTTATAATTTACTCAACAAGTATGAAAAGTAAAACATCTAGGGTGGTACATGTCTGAGGTCCTAGGGAGAAGTATGATGAGCTCTACGTTAGCCTGGGGTACACAGTAAATCTCTATCTAGATAAATGAACAAGCAAATGAATAAATAAGAAAATATTTAACATTATAGCAACTTTGGTTCTTCAGATTCAACAACTATTTAACTCCTCTAAAGGCAATATAACAAAACCTAAAAATATAAATCAATTCAGGCATTCTCTCCTCTGCTGCCCAAGGAACAAGCTGGGGACATCTCCTTGAACACCTGGGAACCCCTCCATAGTCAAGTCTCTTGCCAACTTTAAAATGGCTCCCTTAATTAAGATATCCACTCCCTGCTCCCTCATCCACCCCTCCTCCATCCCAACCATCCCTTTCCCCGAAGCTCTCCCCATCCTCCCCTTTTCTCTTCTCTCTCCCCATCTTCCCTTATCCCCACCCCACCCCACCCCCGTGCTCCCAACCCCTGTCCGGCAATCTTGTCCACTTCCAACATCCAGGAGGATAACGATATATTATTCTTTGGGTTCACCTTCTTATTTAGCTTCTCTAGGATCACGAATCAATGTCCTTTATTTATGGCTAGAATCCACTTATGAGTGAGTACATACAATATTCATCCTTTTGGGTCTGGGTTACCTCATGTAGGATAGTGTTTTAGGCAGCAGAGGAGAGGGTGCCTGAACTGGCCTTATCCTATAGCCATACTGATGAATATCTTGCATATCACCATAGAACCTTCATCTGGCGATGGATGTAGATAGAGACAGAGACCCACATTGGAGCACTGGACTGAGTTTCCAAGGTCCAAATGAAGAGCAAAAGGAGGGAGAACATGAGAACGGAAGTCAGGACCGTGAGGGGTACATCCACCCACTGAGACGGCGGGACTGATCTAATGGGAGATCACCAAGGCCAGTTGGACTGGAACTGATGGAGCATGTGATCAAACCAGACTCTCTGAATGTGGCTGATGGTGGAAGCTGACAGGGAAGCCAAGGACAATGGCCCTGGGTTTTGATTCTACTGCATGGACGGGCTTTGTGGGAGCCTAGTCTGTTTGGATGCTCACCTTCCCGGATCTGGGGGGGGGGGCGGGGAGCAGGGAGGACCTTGGACTTCCCATAGGTACCCTGACTGCTCCTTGGACTGGAGAGGGAGGGGGAGGGATAGTGAAGGGAGGGGAGGGAAGTGGGAAGAGGGGAGGAGGTAGATATTTTCAACAAAAAATAAATTAAAAAATACATCAAAATACTGAAACAATACGAAATAATACAAGAAAACTATTATTTTTATATTTTCCTAAATATTATGTAGCAAGTTGAAAATTTTTTGAAGATAACTATTTTTTCACACACATACTCAGCTACTATTCAAAATACCATTTAATTTAGCCTATATTTCCTTTTTTAAGTTTTGTATAGTAATAATAACCCTCTGGTTTTTTTTTTAACCTTTATTCACTTAGTAAAGATTTTAAGTTCCCAACCAGTTAACATTGTAAAGCGTTTCAATTATCCCTTAGATCATCAATCGAAATCAAAAGCTATTATTGACCATTAAAATATAATGTTGGCTATGTTTCCAGGCAAAAAAAAATGGAAGGAATAACTCATGAGATTTTGTCTCAGGATGACAGGACTGACAGATGAGATGACACCTGAAAGGATGCTCTGAAAGCTGAGTGGATTAGAGCTCCTAAATACAGTTTTGGGAGGATAGATGGGCCCAAAGTTTGGTGGGCACATTTTTACTTGCCAGTGATACAAATATCTTGAAGGCAGACAAATAATGAAATTTCTGGGATGCTGAATCAATGAGCCAGACCAGTTAGATTACTGTAAGGAGGCCAGTGTTGAGGCATATGGCACCTACTTTCTTTGAAAATGTAGTTTAGACTTTGGAATGACAATTAGTTTTGAGGTGAACTAATGAAGCTGCTCTCAAAAGGAGAACTCGGAAATTCTAAGAAGGGTCAAAATTATATTAGCATAAAAATATGGAAATGGAGATGATAATGTAAATTGACTTTGTTCTTCATTGTTTTTTGATATAAGTAAGAATAATGCAGTCAATACAATGGTAGTAGCCAAAAAACAGAGAAGAATCATGAGAAATAAACTCATTGCAACATAGGGACTCAGAAGTAAATGTGACAAGCTGGAAAGACACATCAGAGAATGGAAGCATTTGAGTACAGGCAAAATTGATAACCAGGATGATTAAAAGGATAAAAGAGATGAATGTCCCAAGTATGCATGTCAGGGGGTGGAGTTGAAGTAAACCCTGATGAATTTGAAATTACAATACATTAAATTGGAATATCCTGGGAATCACTGAAAATCCAAGAAATGCAGGCAGAATTATCTCCTGGAAGAAGCCAGAATTCAAATAATACGTGTTCAAGTCCCAGGAATGAGAGTTGAGCATGAGAAGATGAATGAGGTCCCTAACGAGACAATATTTCAACAGATGCTGCATGAGTGAATTTGGAGAGACAACATCAGGAAGAGCTGTGTGCTATAAAATTCAGGAAATGCAATCTTAAATTGTGTAAATGACCAATTTCTCACCCACTATGATAAAGAAAAAGGTGTGAGCAAAAAAAAAAAAAAAAAGCAGGAGAGTTGATAATTGGAAGGATTCTGAAATATTATGTTTATATGAATCAGTAATTAGGAGCTATACATACTTGAATGTTTATAATTCAAGCATTAAATTCAACAGACATGTTTTGAGTTATTTTCTTCAACACAAATTTAGATATGCCACTCAATCCTGGCTTACATTAGGCAACCACCAAATTATAGATCGTTCCTGGAACAGACACAAGAGTGTTACGGAATTCTCAGCTGCTGAGGTGACATTTTAGATGGGGCGAGAGAGCAATGAGTGCCCAAAGTCCATGACAGGCGAGGGGCATGGCTATTAGAGCAGATGATGCATCTCACAGAAAGTAGCTGCTAACGAAAATGTTTTTGAAAAGATAAACAGACATCTTCCAGATAAAGGGAGGTTTATAAAGCAAGAGAGCAGAGGTTGGAACGGGCAACTCCGGAGAAAGAATAAAAATAACCACGAGCTAGTAAACCGTGCACATCAGAGAGACTAGAAAGGAGATACTGTGCCAAGCGTGCAGAAGAATCATCACTAATCAATGTTGAAGAAAAAAAAAACAATACTGTCTGGAAAGTGTTGCTAAAAAGTGTGTTTCCCTTTGGCTACAGTGAATATGGGGGGTCAACAAAGGGGCAACATATTTATGTCAGTCAATAATGACATTAACCTTACTGCTTCCAGCTTATAAAACAACCAAAAGATGAACAGTGAGCAAAATCCATCAACAATCAAGGAAGACAACTTCTTATAATTTTACTATTTCTTATAATTTTCAAGTTAATTGGTAAGATCATTGAAATGTGAGCTGTATAAATGTGCAAAACTTTGAGTGTGGGTTATTACCTACTTTGATTTAAAAATATAAAGAAATTGAATGGTCTCTAATGATAAAATAGGTGTTGTTGTTAATTGTATAAAGCATTGTGTTTAGATATGAGGCCAAAATCTGCATGTGTCTAATTGAGTCAATGAGAATAGGATTGGAGCTTCCCTCGATGGAAATGTTAGCTGGACACTGTTTCCTGCATTTGAAAAACTCATCATTTCACCACGGTAGTGGAAAATTTCTCTCACTACCATGTATCACAAATAAAAATGACCAGTCACTTGAGAACCATTTGTTTGTATAACTAGCTTTCAAAAATAGAAGAAACTCCATTATCTTTGCCATTGAATTGTCATTTGCTACTGCTTCACAGATGTGAAAGCACAACATCTCATTCTATAACAAAAATAGCAATATATTGGTGCATTAACATTATATAGGTTTTAGATCTTAGACAACTTACAATAGCCATCATTTGCCAGAGTTATCATTTGAGAGTTGGAGTATGGTAAACCAGTCTTTGAACAGAAAATAAGCAACCATTTTTTTTTTAATTACTAAGACCCAGTTATTAGGAACTCAGTTTTTTTTATTTATTTTTTATTTATTTTTTGGCGTTTTAACTAAATGATAACACTGGAAATTGAATTCTTCTCATTGTTCTTCTCAACTATGCTGCTGACCCCTACCAGCCTGGAGCGTGGTGGGGGAGATGTTTTTAAAATCTGTTAATCTAACATAAGTAAAATAATTGGCTGCAGCATAAATAGTGCAGAGTTTTACCATTTGGATGGCTTTATTAACTGAAAAGTCAGGTGTTGAAACAATTTTAAATCCTGTTATTCTGTTCTCGGCTGCTGCGATGTGGGCAGATTCTCACTTGTTAATTATATTGTGTACAAAAATGAAGAAAATCTTGATTGAAAGAAATAGAATATCCTGTAAAACTTATTCTCCTCTGTATATGCCTATAAAGAAATATAGCACTGAAAATTACTAAACCGGTTTTGTGCTGGGGACAAATCTACAAGAACATTTCATTTTTATGCCGTTGTTCCTCTTTGCAAGACAGTGATTTCTGCTGCGAAGGATTGTACCTGATCCTTGTACTATCCACACTCAACACATGCAAATCCTAACATAACTACTGAGAAAATCATATCAAATTTGGAGTCTTGTCATTGTGGGTAAGCAGTGTTTTAAAATACTATATTAAGTAAAATCTATAGTTTCAGGCTCGCAACTTTTATACAGTTTGCTAGTTTTGATTTTTTTTAAGGTTGTTCTTTTTTTTATTGAGAAAAGGAAAAAAAGTTTCAGCCTCCTTACAGCCTCCCATTTCCCTCCCCCTAATCCCACCCTTCTCCCCCTCCCCCGGTACTCTCCCCTCCCCCCGGTCCTCTCCCCCTCCCCCCGGTCCTCTCCCCCTCCCTCTCCAGTCCAAAGAGCAGTCAGGGTTCCCTGCCCTGTGGAAAGTCCAAGGTCCTCCCCCCTCCTTCCATGTCTAGGAAGGTGAACATCCAAACTGGCTAGGCTCCCACCAAGCCAGAACATGAAGTAGGATCAAAACCCCTTGCCATTGACCTTGGCTTCTCATCAGTCCTCATTGTTCGCCATGATCAGAGAGTCCGGTTTTATCCCATGCTGTTTCAGTCACAGTCCAGCTGGCTTTGGTGAGCTCCCAATAGATCAGCCCCACTGTCTCAGTGGGTGGGTGCACCCCCCGTGGTCCTGACATCCTTGCTCGTGTTCTCCCTCCATCTGCTTCTCATTGGGACCTTGGGAGCTCAGTCCAGTGCTCCAGTGTGGGTCTCTGTCTCTATCTCCATCCATCACCAGATGAAGGTTCTATGGTGATATGAAAGATATTCGTCAGTAATGCTATAGGATAGGGTCAGTTCAGGTTCCCTATCCTCAGCTTCCCAAGGGACTAACTGGGGACATCGCCTTGGGCTCCTGGGAGCCACTCTAGGTTCAAGTCTCTTGCCAACACTAAGGTGGCTCTTTTAACTAAGATATGTGCTTCCCTGCTCCCCTATCCAACCTTCCTTTATCCCAATCTTCCTGTTTCCTCAAGTTCCCCCAATCCTCCCCTTCTTACTTTTCTCTCCCTGTCCCCCCTTATCCCCAACCCACCCCACCCCCAAGATCCCAATTTTGTCCCCGGCAATTTTATCTACTTCCCTTAGCCAAGAGGATAACTATATGTTTTTTCTTGGGTTCACCTTCTTCTTTAGCTTCTTTAGGTTCACCAGGTATACACTCCGTGACCTTTATTTATGGCTAGAAACCAATTATGAGTGAATACATCCCATGTTCATCTTTTTGGGTCTGGGTTACCTCGCTCAGGATAGTGTTTTCTATTTCCATCCATTTGCATGCAAAATTCGAGAAGTCATTGTTTTTTACCGCAGCATAATACTCTAATGTGTATATATTCCACACTTTCTTCATCCATTCTTCCATTGAAGGGCATCTAGGTTGTTTCCAGGTTCTGGCTATTACAAATAATGCTGCTATGAACATAGTTGAACAAA
The DNA here is from genome assembly GCF_014885135.2 of Alexandromys fortis. NCBI lineage: Eukaryota > Metazoa > Chordata > Mammalia > Rodentia > Cricetidae > Alexandromys > Alexandromys fortis. The sequence continues at coordinate 9,451,871 of NW_026067976.1, read as the reverse complement.
TGCTTTTGTCATATGATAGGGCATCTCTTGGGTATATTCCCAAGAGTGGTATGGCTGGGTCCAGGGGTAGGTTGATCCCGAATTTCCTGAGAAACCGAAACACTGATTTCCAAAGTGGTTGCACAAGATTGCATTCCCACCAGCAATGGATGAGGGTACCCCTTCCTCCACAGCCTCTCCAGCAAAGGCTATCATTGGTGTTTTTGATTTTAGCCATTCTGACAGGTATAAGATGATATCTCAAAGTTGTTTTGATTTGCATTTCCCTGATCGCTAAGGAGGTTGAGCATGACCTTAAGTGTCTTTTGGCCATTTGAACTTCTTCTTTTGAGAATTCTCTGTTCAGTTCAGTGCCCCATTTTTTAATTGTGTTAATTAGCATTTTAAAGTCTAGTTGCTTGAGTTCTCTATATATTTTGGAGATCAGACCTTTGTCTGTTGCAGGGTTGGTGAAGATCTTCTCCCAGTCAGTAGGTTGACTTTTTGTCTTAGTGACAGGGTCCTTTGCTTTACAGAAGCTTCTCAGCTTTAGTAGGTCCCACTTATTCAATGTTGCCCTTAATGTCTGTGCTGCTGGGGTTATACATAGGAAGGGATCTCCTGTGCCCATCTGTTGTAGGGTACTTCCACTTTCTCTTCTCAGGTTCAGTGTGTTCAGACTGATATTGAGGTCTTTAATCCATTTGGATTTGAGTTTTGTTCAAGGTGATAGATATGGGTCTAATTTCAATCTTCTACAGGTTGACATCCAGTTGTGCCAGCACCATTTGTTGAAGATGCTCTTTTTCTTCCATTGTATACTTTTAGCTCCTTTATCGAAAATCAGGTAATCATATGTTTGTGGGTTAAAATTCGGGTCTTCTATACGATTCCATTGGTCGACTTCTCTGTTTTTATGCCAGTGCCACACTGTTTTCATTACTGTAGCTCTGTTATAGAGTTTGAAGTCAGGGATGGTAATGCCTCCAGAAGATCCTTTATTTTATAGGATTGTTTTGGCTATCCTGGGTTTTTTTATTTTTCCATATACAATTGATTATTGTCCTCTCAAGATCTGTGAAGAATTTGATGGGACCTTGATGGGAATTGCATTGAATTTATAAATTGCGTTCGGTAGAATTGCCATTTTTACTATGTTGATCCTCCCAATCCAAGAGCAAGCGAGATCCTTCCATTTTCTGGTATCCTCTTCAATTTCTTTCTTCAATGCTTTAAAGTTCTACTCAAATAGATCTTTCACTTCCTTGGTTAGAGTTACCCCAAGATATTTTATGCTGTTTGTGGTTATCGTGAAAGGTGAAGCTTCTCTGATTTCCCTCTCTGCTTCCATATCCTTGTGTATAGGAAGGCGACTGATTTTTTGGAGTTGATCTTGTATCCTGCCACATTACTAAAGATGTTTATCAGCTGTAAAAGTTCTTTAGTGAAGTTTTGGAGGTCACTTATGTACACTATCAAATCATCTGCAAATAATGAAAGTTTAACTTCTTCCTTTCCAATTCGAATCCCCTTGATCCCCTTATGTTGTAATATTGCTATTGCTAGAACTTCAAGTACTTTATTGAAGAGGTATGGCGAGAGTGGGCAGCCTTGTCGTGTTCCTGAGTTTAGTGGGATGGCTTTGAGTTTCTCTCCGTTTAATTTGATGTTAGCTGTTGTCTCGCTGTATATAGCTTTTATTATATTTAGGTATGACCCTTGTATCCCTAGTCTCTCCAAGACTTTTATCATAAAGGGATGTTGAATTTTGTCAAATACTTTTTCAGCATCTAATGAAATGATCATATGGTTTTTTTCTTTCAGCTTATTTATATGATGGATTACATTGATAGATTTTCGTATGTTGAACCAGCCCTGCATCTCTGGGATGAAGCCTACTTGATCATAATGGATAATTTTTCTAATGTGTTCTTGGATTCGGTTTGCCAGTATTTTGTTGAGGATTTTTGCGTCGATGTTCATGAGTGAGATTGGCCTGTAATTCTCTTTCTTGGTTGAGTCTTTGTGTGGTTTTGGTATCAGAGTGACTGTAGCTTCATAAAAGGAATTTGGCAATGACTCTTCTGCTTCTATATTGTGAAATACATTAAGGAGTATAGGTATTAGGTCTTCTTGGAAGTTCTGGTAGAATTTCGCATTGAAACCATCAGGTCCTGGGCTTTTTTTGGTAGGGAGGTTTTTGATAACAGCTTCTAGTTCTTCGTGACTAACAGGTCTATTTAGGTTGTTCACCTGGTCCTGGTTTAACTTTGGTATATGGTATTTATCTAAAAACGTGTCCATTTCTTTTACATTTTCCAGTTTTGTGCCATACAGGCCTTTGTAGTAAGATCTAATGATTCTTTGAATTTCCTCTGTGTCTGTGGTTATGTCCCCCTTTTCATTTCTGATCTTATTAATTTGCATATTCACTCTCTGGCGTTTTATTAGTTTGGATAGAGGTTTATCAATCTTGTTGATTTTCTCCAGGAACCAGCTTTTTGTTTCATTGATTCTTTGGATTGTTTTCTGTGTTTCTATTTTGTTGATTTCAGCCCTCAGTTTGATTATTTCCAGTCTTCTACTCCTCCTAGGTGAGTCTGCTTCTTTTTTTTTTTTTTTTTCTAGAGTTTTCAGGTGGGCTGTTAAGTCTTCAATGTGTGCTTTCTCTGTTTTCTTTAAGTGGGCACTTAGTGCTATGAACTTTCCTCTCAGGACTGCTTTCATAATGTCCCATATGTTTGAGTAGGTTGTTTCTTTATTTTCATTTAATTCAAGGAAGACTTTAATTTCTTTCTTTATTTCTTCCTTAATCAAGGTATGGTTCAGTAGTTGACTGTTCAGTTTACATGAGTTTGTAGGGTTTCTCGGGATAGTATTGTTGTTGAATTCTAACTTTAATCCATGGTGATCTGATAAGACACAGGTGGTTACGGATATTTTTTGTAACTGTGGAAGTTTGCTTTCTTACCGAGTATGTGGTCAATTTTCGAGAAGGTTCCATGGGCTGCAGAGAAGAAGGTATAGGCTTTCTTATTTGGGTGGAATATTCTATAGATGTTTGTTAAGTCCAATTGATCCATTACCTCCATTAATTCTCTTATTTCTCTGTTAGGTTTCTGTCTGATTGACCTGTCCATTGGTGAGAGAGGAGTGTTGAATTCTTCTACTATTAGTGTGTGTGGTTTGATGGCTGCCTTAAGTTTTAGTAATGTTTCTTTTACGCACATGGGTGTTTTTATATTAGGGGAATAGATATTCAGGATTGAGACTTCCTCCTGATGAATTGTTCCTGTTATGAGTATAAAATGTCCCGCTCCATCTTTTCTGATTGATTTAAGTTTGAAGTCAACTTTGTTAGAAATTAGTATGGCCACACCTGCTTGTTTCTTAGGTCCATTTGCTTGATAAGCCCTTTCCCATCCCTTTACTATGAATAGGTACCTGTCTTTGTGTTTGAGGTGTGTTTCTTGTAAACAGCAGAATGTTGGATCCTGCTTTCTTATCCAATCATTTAGCCTGTGCCTTTTTATAGGTGAGTTGAGCCCATTGACATTAAGTGATATTAATGACCAGGGGTTGTTAACTCAGGTCACTTTTTTAGTAGTAGGGTTCATGTGCATCCCTTCTTTGAGTTGTGCTGGTGAAGTGTCTCTAGATGTCTGAGTTATTGTGGTCATTGTTGGACTCCTTGGTTAGTGATTTTCCTTCTATTACTTTCTGTAAGGCTGGATTTGTGGCTATGTATTGTATAAATTTGTTTTTATCCTGGAAAATTTTGTTTTCTCCATTTATAGTGAATGAAAGCTTGGCTGGGTATAGTAGTCTGGGCTTGCAACCATGGTCTCTTAGTTTTTGCAGTACATCTATCCAGGACCATCTGGCTTTCATGGTTTCCATATAGAAGTCAGGTGTAAGTCTGATAGGTTTACCTTTGTAAGTAACTTGGCCTTTTTCCTTTGCGGCTCTTAATATTCTTTCTTTATTCTGTATGCTTTGTGTTTTGATTATTATATGGCAAGGGGATTTTTTTATCTAGCCTATTCAGTGTTCTGTATGCTTCTTGAACCTTCATAGGTACATCTTTCTTTAGGTTGGGAAAGTTTTCTTCTATAATTTTATTAAATATATTTTCTGGGCCGTTGAGTTGCACCTCTTCTCCTTCTTCTACTCCAATTATTCTTAGGTTTGGTCTTTTTATTGTGTCCCATATTTCCTGAATGTTTTGTGATGAGAATTTGTTGGTTTTGCTGTTTTCTTTGATCAGTGTGTTTATTTTCTCTATGGTATCTTCAGTATCTGATATTCTTTCTTCTATCTCTTGTATTCTGTTGGTAGTACTTGTCTCTGTAGTTCCTGTTCGTTTACCCAGATTTTCCATCTCCAATCTTCCCTCGGTTTGTGTTTTCTTCATTACTTCCATTTCATTCTTCAAGTCTTGAACTGCTTCCCGTACCTGTCTGATTGCTTTTTCATGTTTCTCTTGATTTTCTTGGGTATCTTTAAGCGATTTATTCATTTCCTCTACCTTTTTGTTTGTAATCTCTAATTGTTTATGGCAGTTTTTCACCTCCTGCTTAAGGTCTTCTATTATTTTCATATAATTCACTTTTGAGTCGATTTCTTCTAATTCTTCTGGAGTAGGGTGTACAATTCTTCTTATTTCGGGATCCCTTGATTCTGGTGAAGTCATGTTGCCTTTCAGGTTGTTGGAGGAAGTCTTGCATTGGCGCCTTCCCATCTCCTCCTTCAAATGGAGCCAGGAGAGGCCTGGTGTCTTGGTCGTCTTTGCTGTGAATGAGTCTCTGGGTGTATCTTTTCAGTGTAGAAGCAGGGACTGTCCCGTTGAGCTGGAACTCCTCAGCACCCAAACATGGACTACCGTCCAGATGGAACTCCTTAGGACCGCTCTGGTTGGGTTGTGGATGCAAGCCCGATGTCTCTCCTGGTGCCGGGATCGGATCTCCTTGCCCAGTGATGTCTCTCCTGGTGCCTGGACTGGATCTCCTTGCTGCTTGGGTGGCTCCTAAACAAGGGGCCTACCTAGCTCGCTGCAGGCAGGCTAGTGGGGACAAAGGAGCTACCACCCTTCTGTTTGCCCTGCTGATTAGGATTCGGTCCCAGCCCCTGAACAGGCTGAGCTGGGAAATGTTATGTGGTCAAAGAGGGGAGGGTGTCAGATGGAGGGGAGAGGGTTATGGATGCAAGCTGGGTGGGATAGGAAGAGAGAGGATGTATCAGGCAGAATAGCCCCTGAGGATGACCAGGAAGTGTAGGAGGGATGAGGAACGTCTGAGTTCCCTGTCCCGGGCTGCTGCTGGGGTCAGAAACTCACTCACCCCAAAGATGTCTCTCCTGTTACCCGGACCGGATCTTCTTGCTGCTTGGGTGGCTCGTAAACAAAGGCTAGTTTTGATTTTTTATGATGTTAAATTATCCTTCCTTTTGTGAGTTTCTTCCTATTCTGTTTATCTTATTGTAAGACTGTTATGGTGAAAAGTTTTAATTCAATTTACTAATTATTCATAATAACATTTTCCTGTGCAAACTTTGATATTATAAAAATAGTGTATAGAGTTTCTTCAAATATAACAGCTATACCATCTATCCCTCACTTCAGTACATGATGAGTATGAAATTTTTTCATGGGTTTTGAATGTCACATGATGCCTCAAAAATTCCAATTTTACATTTATATTTAACATCAAATATTGAATATCATTAGATTTATTGATCTTGCTATGTGCATATCATACATGTCTTCATTTCCACATTCCAATGCCTTCCTTTGAGAACTTTAGGAGTCACCAAAGCATATGCATTTAAGAATATATTTAATTAATATATTCATTAAACTCAGTATTTTGTATGATTAATTGTATAAGAAAAGTAAGTATAAGCTTTGTTAGAAGATATTGTGTATTGAAGCACTAAGTAATAAAAATAGTCTTTATTCTATATGTCAGAAAGTAAAAAAAAATAAGACTATGAAATTGTGTAAGCATATCTATGATATTGTCAGGTGTTTATTATAAAACTTGGTAATATATTAATTTCTTAGTAAATGTAAAACCTAGGCTAATTTCCCAGAACAATATTTTTTTAATTAAAAAAGATGTTGTTGATTCAATAAATGAATGAAGATGAGAAAATGTAGGATCAGAAGAAAGTAGATGAGTAGCATTTATTCAAATTGAATAGGAAAGCCAATGAAATTCTGAGAAGTTGGCATTTACAAATGAAGAACTACAGGAAGTACAGGGACAGATGTTTGGAAAAGGGTCTGCAGATTAGCTGTGAATGCAAAGTGTTACAGGCTCAGGACACTGTCATCAATAAGGCAGATTCTTCCACAGAGCCTGAAAGAGATGCCAGGAAAAAACAAGCGAAACAAAACATCCATCTTGTTTCCAAAATCCTGAGACACAGTGTGGTGAGTTACCTCTGGCTAAAGCTAAAAGGATAAAAGGTTTAACAGCCTTAGAAGAAAATACTGGCCAACGTAAAATGAGTGGGGAAAGACGTCATTTCTGGAAGAATTAAGATCTTGTAACTTATGCAAATAATGAAAAGAAAAGGCAAAAGTTTAAGAGTAGAATGTGGACAGAGTTCGTGATATTGCAATTGAAAATGTTAGGGGCTATGCTTTTAATGAAACATGAATTCTACATAAAAGGAACGCATGGAACAATGCGAAAAGGTCCAAGAGCTCAGAGCCCAGGGTCTGCCTTTATAATATTGCTCACCTAACATAGCCTTCTAAATAAGTGGATTAAATATAAACAAGAAAAGTGTAACAGGAAAGAGGAGTCCCATAAGTATATACCATGTAAAGATGTCAGAAGTGATGTATTAAAAGTGAATTATTAAATAAATTAATTTAAAAGGAATTATTAAATAAATTAATTTATAATTTATACTTGCTTTTTATTTTGTTATTCTGTATAGTGTATCTTTACTCATTAATACTGTTTGAAAGATTAAGAAATTGATGGAACTAGAAAAAAACATCCTAAGTGAGGTAATCCAGACCCAGAAATATGAAAATATTATGTACTCACTCATAGTTGGATACTAGCTATAATGCAAAGGATATTGAGCCTATATAGTTCATGATCCTAAAGAAACTTGAGCAACAAGAGGAACCCTAAGAAAAACATACATAGATTGACCTAGAAAGGGGAAATAAACAAGGTCGCCTGAGAAAATTGGGAGTACGTAGTTGGGAGAAGTAGGGTGGGCAGAAGGGAAGAACAGGAGAAAAGGGGAGGGGAGGAGAACATGATGGAATGGAATAGTAGAGATGAAGGAAGAACAGAAATGAAAGCATGGAGAGAGATAATTTGATTAAGGGAAACATTATGTGGCTAGCAAGAAACCTGGCACTAGAGAAATTCCCAGGAATCCACAAGGATGAGCCCAACTAAGACCCTAAGCAAAATAAGAAGAGGGAGACCAAACTGGTGTTGCCCTGTAGTCCAGACTGATCAATAGCTTAAATATCACCATGGAACCTTCATCCAGGAACTGATGGAAACAGAGGCAGAGACCCACATCGGAGCACTGGATTGAGCTCCCAATGAGCAGTGGAAGAGTGGGAAGAGTGAGAATATGAACAAAGAATTCAAGAGCATGGTGGGTACACACACTGAGACAGTTTACCTGAGCTGATGGGAGCTCACTGACACCAGCTGGACAGGAAAGGATCCAGCGTAGGTCCAAACTAGTCCCTCTAAATGTGGGTGACAGTTGTATGCCTGGGACAGACTGCAGGGCCACTGGCAGTAACACCAGAATTTATTCCTACTGCTTGTATTGGCTTTATAGGAACCTGTTCTCTTTGGATGGATACCTTGCTCAGCCTAGATGTAGTAGGGAGGGCCTTGGACCTTCCCCAAAGCAATTTGCCTTGCCCTCTCTAAAGAGTGGAGGGGGGTGATATGGTAGAAGGAGTGGAAGGAGGGGGTGAGTGGGAACTGGGATTGTTATGTAAAATGAAAGAAAAATATTTTCTGTTTAAAAAAAAATTAAGCCGGGTGGTGGTGGCTCATGCCTTTAATCCCAGCACTCGGGAGGCAGAGGCAGGCAGATCTCTGTGAGTTCGAGGCCAGCCTGTTCTACAAGAGCTAGTTCCAGGACAGGAACCAAAAAAGCTACAGAGAAACCCTGTCTCGAAAATTAAAAAAAAAAAGTAAATAAAAAGAAATTGTGCAGAAAATTTTATCTTAATAATAATTTCTATGTATCAGATACTGTACTAGCACCTGCTTAAAGATACATGCCAACAATTTGCATGGAGTGTTATGAAGCATGGTTGGATATTTATTAATCAGATGTTAACTATGAAAAATTTATATTGAAATGATTTGAGGTAATATGCACAGGCTTTGGGGGCTAGAACAGAGGTATCTGATCAACATGAGGGCAGATAACCCCAACAATAGTAACTATACTTGAAATCCTTGTGACTTCAGAGGTAAAGGGACTGCATAAGGAAATCTTCAAGGAGACTCACCAGTATCATAGTCAACATAGATGCTTCGAAGGTTGTTAGGGTTCATTGACACAGTTCAGCGTTAATATTCTCTTTACTTCCTTAAGACTTTGATCATAGATGAGCAGGGCCTTCATCCAATGGCCTCTCTGACCTATGTCTTCACTCCATAGGCCCAACTCTTCAACCTCCTACTTTGAAAATTCGTAGGAACTGAATTGTGTGAAATCTCTATGTGCCAAACTTAAACTCAATACAAGAAACTCATTTCCCTTTTAACTTCTAATAGTCATTGTCTTTGGACAGAAACTAATGATTTGCATTTCCTTCCATCTCTCCAAATGATGCATATTTTTTTCAAAGTTTTCAGCTAGTACTCTTGAGAGACATAATGCTTGATTACTGTGCTTTTAGGCAATCTGCAGATAGACTACCAGCAAATATCATTTTCATTAAAGTAGAATCCAGTCCTGTTTTCTTATCTCACCTTCTGTCTTAAGTTAAAGCACAATTTATTCCATTTATTATTTTTCCCTGACAATGTCAATCTGCAACATTAAAATCTACCAAAACAGAAATCTGAAATATCTAATTGTTCTAAACTTTCCTTTATTTTGAAATATATCCAAATAGAACACATTGTTCTTACTGTGGAAAATATCTAAGAACCTGTGTACAACCTTTACCACATTATAAGGCTCTTTACAAGTCTATCTTCCCACTCACTCTCTCATTAAGATACTGAGTATGGTGTTGCAAATCCTTGACCTTAAGTAGCATTTTGATTGTTTTGATGAAGAAATTACGTCAGGGTTGATTCTGTGTTGGTTTTAGATTCAACCCATAGCAAATTGCAGCTTCTCCTTCCTGCTTTCTTGAACGCTGAAACTTTTAATTTGGGAACAATTTTTCTTGAGACACATGCCTCACCCTAGAAGAAACCACTGGTAAATACATAAGTCCCAAAAATTCTTTTTGACAGTGCTAGAGAAACATCCAAACAAAACCTTATAGCAATCTCACCAAACTGCACGTTGTTTTCCAAGACAATTTAAACTTAAAATGAGCACAGGCCTAAATGAAATTTGACCATATTTACCTAATGACCAAGACTTCTACATTACTGAGTTAGTGTACAAGACTATGGCAACTAATAATGAATTAGGTTGCACTTACGGTGCACTTTTATATATCAATATTTAAATACTTGCTATGACCTACAAAGCTCACTTTACATTATTGACCAATTTTTCCAAGTTTTCATCTTTCCTCCGACTCCTCATTCTATTCCAATTTGAGGTACCGTTTTCACATTTCTTAGATACTCTCACTATATGCTTCTCTAAGAAACGTATGACAGTTTTCTCTGACTATATGCTTGCCCTTCTAACATTTTCTAGTATGATTGGCTTCTCTTCTTCCTATAACTATATACTTATAACCTTGATTGAAGAAACTCTCCTTGATCACTAAAAAGAAAACAATACATAGACTTCTCGTTGCTCCTTTAATTGGTTTATCCTTCATTTTTTCCCAGATTTTTTGAGACTTTCTTAATAAACAATTAGTATATACATGTATGGTTATAAGAGAATATTGCAAAATAAGTATATATTATGAAACCATAATCAAGGTAATAATCATATCCATCACTTCACATAATTTAGAAATTGTGTTTTTTTGTCTTTTAAACAAGATTTATTTTTTTTATAAATATAATTTTTTATTGAAAAAAAAAATGTCTGCCTCCTCCCTGCCTCCCATTTCCCTCCCCGTCTCCCTTTTCCCCCCTCCTCCCTCTCCTCTCCCCCTCCCCCCCACTCCTCTCCCCCTCCCTCTCCAGTCTGAGGGGCAGTCAGGGTTCCCTGCCCTGTGGAAATTCCAAAGTCCTCCCCGCTCCATCCTGATCTAGGAAGGTGAACATCCAAACTGGCTAGGCTCCCACAAAGCCAGAACATGAAGTAGGATCAAAACCCAGTGGCATTGTCCTTGGCTTCTCGGCAGCCCTCATTGTCCGCCATATTCAGAGTCCGGTTTTATCCCATGCTTTTTGAGTTGCAGTCCAGCTGGCCTTGGTGAGCTCACAATAGATCAGCCCCACTGTCTCGTGGGTGGGTGCACGGTATGTGTGTGTGTGTGTGTGTGTGTGTGTGTGTGTGTGTGTGTGCAGAAATGTACATGCTACCAACTACATGTAGACATGGAAACAGTCTTAGAGGTAGTTCTCCTCCAAGCTTTAAGGGTTCGTAGATCAAACTCGGGTTGTCCATATACATCTCCTCTACTGATATATCTACTAGACAATTACCACCTTTACTAAAGAACATTCAGGATCTAATTTTCTTAACATTGAAGTACACAACATAGACTGTTAATTATAGTCACAATGATGTGAGTTAGATTTTCAGGACTAAGAAATGAACTGAATCTTGGTGGCCTTTGACCACAATGTAAACATATTATCACCTACCTGTATCCTTCTTTGTAATAGTGATATTTGTATATATGACATGATTTATTTCCCTTTCTTTTTATTGAGTTTATTCATCACCTATGATAGAAGGATCACTCTCATCTTGAAGTTTTAATACTATAGCTCCAGCACCTAAAATTGTACCCAGCATCTGAATCTACCATTAATGATTACATGAGTAAACAGAATGGAGAATTATTTATAAACAGATGAATAGATGTGTGTGGGTATATGCATTATAAAAACTCACAAAGAAAATATTTTCTATTTTGCTTAATTTATATATATATATATATATATATATATATCACAATACTGAGTTATTACTATGAAGAAAACAAAGGACCTAATGTTCAGAAAGGAAGATGAAGTTTTTATTTCTATAAAGATTAGACATAAATATTTTTAGGCACCAAATTATAAATTGGTGACTATAAATAAGTGTTCCAGATGAGATATTTTCTTAAGGATAAATAAAGTCTGTGCTTCTATTTAAATTATAGTACCTATATACATAAATATGTCTATTGAAATATATGTATCTATGTGTGTATAAAAAATATTGGAACATTGCTATTTACTAGGCATAGCATGACCATGACCATCATGAAGCAATTAATCCTATCGTAACCTAAACAATAACTTCACCCTAAAGTCATGACAATGAATTAACCAAAACAGTACACTGATAACTGGAGCTATGAGCATAGTAATGGAAGCCTTGACATTACCTAATGGAAGAGGGGTCACATTTCAATTCCAGCCATATCTACCTACCTGTCCCTTAGCTGCATTTTGGGGGCATGTTGAGCTAACAAGTAATTGGAAATTTATTAAATATGAAATTGCAATGGTTCTATTTTTGTGAGTTTTGACCAATGACTACTACTTTCAGATAATGAAGATATTTTGAGTCAGCCATGCTACTGTAAGTAAGCCAAATAAACCCATATGCTTACAGACTGGACTTGGATGGCATCATTTATTTGGTCTGTTTTCAGGCCTCTAACTGGGGAGAACAGACATCTGTTCTTGTCTCTTCCAAGAAAAGTATTGCAATAAGAAATTTGAGCATGACTATTGGTTTACTCTTCTGTAAAAAAAAAAAAATATTGAAAAAATGCAAGCTAAGGTGGTATATAAGCAAAATAAAAGCATCACTTGAATTTTAGTGTAGTATGATGGTAAGAATTAAGGAATCAATTTATAGGCAAATTTATAGGCAAAAGTCTTTAAACAAAATGGCAGCCTTTGACTTACTTGTAAAAGCTTTTATGTCACATATAACACACTCTTTCTCCATGGACAAGTGTGTCTGAATTTAAATATTTGATGTTACATAATGAAATTGCTAGTAACACATACAAGGAACATTTTAGAAATATAGAGGGTAAGAATACAGCCAATACTATGACCACTATGGGTTATTAGCTTCATAGGAGGATTGCCAGACTTATTCAGCTGTCAATAAAAGAGACTAGCTGGCTACGTTATAAAACCATATGTTTGGTATTGGGGAGGGGAGAAACCAAGAGACTTAAAAACAAGTGGGAAGGAGTACTAAAAATAGCTATAATATTATACTGTGACTGGAAAACCAGTACATTTAGAAGTAAGAAATGGAGCAGAGCCATCATATGTATACATTAGATGCATTTCTATAGCACAAAAGTCTTGATTTACTTGTGTGTGCCTGCACTGCCAAACAATTATTGGAACCTAAAAGCAATTTGCTTAGAGCTGGGCTTTCACTCAAATGTTGCAAGTTTTGGCAATTGAAGCTGCATTCACTCTGTTGCTAGGACAACAAGAGAAACAAAAGTGTGGAAGATGTTTCCACGGTTTCCTCCCTTATGTTTCCTTTTGAGGCTGTCCTGTCTTATTGCTGTTGCTGCTGCCACACCTACTTTGTCAATATTATATTTATAGGCATATGGGAATTACATTTTTCTTGGGGACCCAAAACACATACTTCTGAATACTGGTTTTAAATTTCTGCCTTTTTTGTCATAATATTCTATTCTCCTCTATTTGCTGTCCTTATTGCACCTTTTTTTTTTAATTTGGAGGATTCTGAGAATTATAAAAGAAAACAAAATATGATAGGTAAATGTTGCAACACTGTTTCCAAGGGCTGTTGCTCTGAGTCAAAAATGACTCACTATTGCCGTGTTCCTTTAAGGCTAGTAGGATTTACAATTTCTGAAGATTTCTGTTGGAAATGTAAACTCAGATATTCTTTAAAAGGTCTCTAATTATATGGCTCTAGTTGATGCTCATTTTATGCAAGGTAAGCTGTTTGACATCTTTGTAGTCAACACTTTCCTATACTATTTAGACACTAAATGGCTCATACTGAGTACTGCAACAATTAAGCATTGGACAGCAAAATATAGTAGAGGAACAGAAGGATGACTCAACAGGTAGAGGAATTTGCCAACAAGTCTGATGACTTAAACTTTATACACAGAGTGGACATGGTAGGAGGAGGGAACCAACTCCAGCAATTGTTCTCTAACCACTATATTTGTGCTGTGGACATGCATGCCTAAACAATACACACATGCACATACATAAAAAAAGAGAGAGTGTAGTAAGGAGGTTGCTAGTTAGTTTTCAGCTGCTTAGCCCTGAAATAACCACACAGATACTGTATTAATTAAATCACTGCTTGGCCCATTAGTTCTAGCTTCTTATTGGATAACTCTTACATCTGAATTTAACCCATTTCTAGTAATCTGTGTATCGCCATGTGGCTGTGGCTTACTGGGTAAAGTTCTGTCCAGCTCCAGTAGGGCTACATGGTTTCTCTCTGACACGTCTCCTTTCTCCCAGAATTTACTTTAATTTTCTCAGCCAAGCCTTGTTCTTTTGCCCTATCACAGTCCAAGGTGGTGCCTTTATTCAATAACCACTGAAAGCAACACATAGACAGAAGGACCTCCCACACCAAGAGAGAAAACAAATAAGAGAAAGAAAGAGAAAGAGACAAAGATAGAGAGAGAAACAGGACACATAAAGGGAGAGGTGGAAAGAGATAGAGAGAGATGTGGGATGGAGAGGGAGAGGTAATGGATACAAAATAAATACATAAACATAGCGATTTGTTTTTTATTTTTATTTTGTTTTGTTTTGAGACAGGGTTTCTCTGTGTATCCTTGGATACCTTGAAACTCAATCTATAGACAGATCAGCTTCTAAGTCAGAAATCCATCTGCCTTAGCGACCAAGTGCTGTGATTAAAGTCATGCACCACCATCACCTGGCAGTAATAATAATTCTTTTTAAAATATAGTAGCAGTGGCCTAGATTTAGTAATAAAGTAGGCTTTCCTGAGCAGCCTACAGTAACCATTTATAATAATAGGTAAGGGTTTGCTGCAGTAGTTTTATTCAACAGAGTTCTCATTTGTAAACTATAGATACTATTGTATGAACTGTGAAGCTGTCAATTAAGGTCAAAATAGTACATGACTCACAGTATTCTATTACTATTCTTAAAGTTCCCATATAAAACTTAAAGCTTAAAGAATGCATCTTAACAGTCAGGTGTATTGTTCAACAATTTTTATGCTCATTATTCCAATAAATAACCACCAGCACTTACATAGGAGTCTACTTTCTTCTTTCCTAAGGTTTTTAAAAATAGTTTTGATATTCAAGGACATGGAAGCCTGCCTTAACTGAGAAAAATTTATGAAGCATCAGTTTTTTGCAGAGATATGAAACTCATGGTTTTTCTATTAGTATATATTCAAGGAAAATGTCCCAAAACTGCTGAAAATCAGAAAGGGATTCACTGATTTTCTATCTGCCTTGAGTTCAGAGGCAGGCAGACTTGTAATACAGAGGCACGAGCACCACAGGGTGGGTTTGGCAGGCGAGCGGTTGCTATTTCTGAAGCATATATATTTCGTTCTCTTTTACACATGCCAGAGGCTCTGCTCAGTGCCAACCTTTCTCCTTTGTTGAACTCTGTAGGAAAATGATGTAGCCCTTGCTCAAAGGCAGCCAATCGGAGGCCACAATGCTGCCATTGACTTCACATCGCCACTGGAGAAAAAGGAAAAGAACTGCAGGATGTCAGGCCAGTCTTAAATGTTGTGTGATGTTATTACAGAGGGTAAGAATTCAGCCTCTAAAATATCCCCCTGGATAAAGTAACTGTGAGAAAATGGAATATGCCATTGAAGAAAGATAGTAGTCCATTCTTTTTTCTTCAAAATCTTTTTATACATTTCCTGAAAGGTAATGTCATGAGATCTTTTAGCAGGGGTATGGGTTTTCTTTAGTTCTTTCTTACCAATGATCCTTTCCCAATAAAGAAGAACAGATGGGCTTGTATTAAAAAAATAGTCTGAGATGCATCTATTTTTACTGTTCCACTTAGGAAAGCTTGAAAGCAACAGAAATGCCAGGAAATAATTAGCACTATACTGTGAAGAAATGTTACTGCTCATGAGCCAGACCTAATCAAGGCACTATGCAGGAGCCCTGAGATTCTCTACTGCCATCATCTCCTCCTGCGTAGGATAACACACATCTTCATTGATGCAATCACTCTATATTAGGGTGTAGAGAAATCTGCAGCAATAAAGCCTGTCCCCAAACTCTGAGATATTATTATTATTATAAATTAAATTTATTTTAACATTCATAAACACTAAATTGCATATGTATGCATATATATATATATATATATATACAATAGAGCAAAGGATATTTTGATAAATGATAGATTCTGTAGAGTCACTGGAGATATAAATTTCCTCAAATATTTCTCTTTTTTGTGAGGAAAGTATTTAAAGTTGTTTTGGACATATTGGGGATCCACATGCAAAATCATTGTCTGTATGCTCCTCATTGTATAAAAATACACTGTACAGCCTTAGTAAAATCGTGAACTTAAATAATATTTAAGTTTATTTTTGTTTCTTAAAAGAGTTCCTGAGTGAAGCGGCCACTCGGTATCATGTTTGTCTTCTTGTTCTGTCTAAGGTGTCAGATGTCTCTTTTGGTAAAGCAGCAAGCACCCACATTTGAGTATAGTATCATAGCATGGGATTTAGACTGTTTTCATCACATCATATTGAGGTCACTTTGCTCATACTACATGTGACCTGACCTCATCACATTTCCTTATAATCTGGAAAGTCAATGTTCTGGTAGATATTGACATTTACAATAAATATTATTCAGAATATAATATTATTCAATTTTATAAAGCATCATATTGCTAAAAAGAAAATGATGAGAATGAAGATTGGTAGAGAGGTGCTGTTTTCTGTGACCGTGCTGATAGAAATTTCCCTAGGAAATGCTGTGGTCCTAGGACAAATATTTATTAACAAAAGTTACTATAGGATTGAATGCTGATGGAGGAGGAAAATGTTTGTGTTACAGGAATGACAGGTGATATAAGATTGTGATGATTCTAATGTTTCTTTATACACAATACCACAAAACGATAATGATGGCCAATGTCATTTATTAATGAAAATTAAATACCATAACATTTCAAGCAGATATTATCTATATTGAATTTTTGAAGGTGATCAAGTTAGATATAAATTCTCTAACTGTATACAACTTTACTCTTAGGAAGCAAACAATAACTCAAAAATAAAGTAGTACAAAATACATTAACATAATATCTTCAACTATAATCTTTACAAACCAGAATCGTTTCCAAAAAGAAAGAAAGAAAGAAAGAAAGAAAGAAAGAAAGAAAGAAAGAAAGAAAGAAAGAAAGAAAGACTATGACATCCCATCTGGCTTTGGCAAAATAGATTGTAAAATGATGAGAAAATAGGCATATTTCTCCTCCGTGAACAGAAGTTACCATTTTATGTACTCAGAGCCAGCACTCCTGCTCCAGCCTCTGTCAACAGCTCTTCTCTCACTTGCAATGGGGGAAGCTCTGACAGCCTGCCTCGCTGCAGGGTGCAGGCATTTGCGGAGCTTCCTCACTCCATTTAATGCTCACACATCTGAGGAAAGCACGGTACAAGGCGCGGAGACAAGGCTTAGCACACTGTGAATGACAGTATTCATGAACTATAGTGTTGAAAAGAGAACAACTTCAAATTGAGGCTAACTTTCTGGTTAGATCATAAATTCGGAAACTGTATGAGACTATTCCATACACTACAACAGCATCAAAAGACTCTAAACACAATTGGCAAATTGGCTTATGAGTATGAATGTTGTAAATCAGGGGAGTGTCTTACTAGAATTTAGAAGGGGCTGGTTGTTTGGTAGTACCTCCACAGTGTTTCAGTGGCAGAAAATAATTACCATTTGAATTTATTTAATTAACATTCCTGAATCAGTCTTCTATCAAATGACCTAGTCTATTGCTTTTGATTTGAGGTCTTGTGAGGTTCTGAGGCTAGAAACTCATGTTCAAGGCAGTAGTGTAGATGATGTGGGACATAGTCCTGCCCTATTAATGGCATATGCTCACAACAGCATTCTAACCTGGCACAGAAATCAAGTGAGAACTCAACTCGACTCCAAGAGAGTGCAACAATCACAGCCCATGCACCTGTTAAAGCACCTCCTGGTGCTGCTACACTGGACTTCATATCCCTATGTAGAGTTTAGAGGAAAAGCAAGATTCAAAATCAAAAAAAAACTAAATATTTACCATTATCTCACAGCATCTCCAGAAATATAAATGCAGAAAACTGCTCTACCTCTGGGACCATTGGTGTGAAGATGTATATATACAATTTTATATAACTCATAGTTTAGTAAGAGGAAGGCTTTGCAAGAGATAACAAAGGTTATTGCTTCTCTTACATAGCTAAAGAAAAATTTAATTATAACATTTTAAAAGGATAAATGCTTCAGTTGAAAAAAATTAAGCATCTAACAGTCTTGAATTAAATGAGTACAAATACTTTATTTTAATTTTTTTATTCGTTTTCCAGAGCTACCACAGTCCCCCCTTTCTTCCCTGCTCCTGTTTATCCTCATGTCCCCCCAACCCATCACCATCCACCTCCCAGAAGTGTAAGGCCTCTCACATGCACATCAAGTTGAAGCAGGACAAAGCCTCCTCCTCCCCCACCCCACATCAAGGCTGAGCAAGGCATCCCAACATAGGAAATGGGATCCAAAAAACCAGCTTATGAATCAGGGATAGATCCTGGACCCACTGCCAGTAGCCCCATATATAAGCTACATAGAAGTAATTTTAAAGGTATTATGTATAAATAAAATTCTACAACTCAAATTAATAAAAATTTTATGAACTGGGCCTGTGATTGACAGTTATATTTACATAAGAAACAATGAGGTCCTAACAGAATAATGTAAACAGACTTCATTTATAGTGGTATATTATTTGTGGTTTAATAAATAAAGCTTGCCTCAAGATCAGAGGGCAAAGCAGCCATGCTAGTCAGTGATACAGGCCAGTTAGTGGTGGCACACACTTTTAATTCCTGGGCTTGGGAGACACAGGCTGATGGAGCTCTGTTAGTTCAAGGCCGCCCTGGGATACAAAAGCTTGAATCTGTCTAAACAAGAAACATAACACACTCTATTCAGGAGTGGGATTACACTCCTTCAGTTCCATTTCCAGGAAGGTTGAGACAGGAGTGATATGACTGGATTGAGAGAGGGCTATAAAGGAAAAGAGATAGGAACTCAGTGGAGTGTTGGGTGTGGACTTTTCAGGATTTGTGGAGATAGAATCTCACCCACTTTTGTTCTGGGGAATGATAAGAGTCAGTGACTTGCTGTTTTCATTTTCAGATCTTGTTGAAACCCAATATCTGTCTCTGAATTTTTCTTATTTGTGCTACATATTTTATTTTGAAAATCATAACAATATATTTTCTCTTATCATTATAGAGACGAAGATAGGTTTGAATTTAATATATTAAAATGTGTTCATGAATAATTTTCAAAATAAGATTTATAATTTTCACATAAGTTATAGAAAACACAAACAGCACTACTAAAAAAAGTTCAAAGAAAGAAGAAAAATCAATGCACATTGAGGAAGATTTTCAAACAATTGTTAACTATTAAAGCATACATGTAGAAACACACAATGTTAAATATTGAGCCTCACATGTAGATGCATGCAATGTTAAGTATTAAGCTGTACTTGGATGCGCATATAATGTTGCGATTTGTGTGAGCCCTGAGCTATTGAAAAACCAAGATGTGGGCTAGAAGCAATCTAAAGTCAAAATTACTTTCCCTCCACTGATACAAATAACACTTATCTAAAAACAGATGTGTTAAGCATGCATATTTTACCTTATATGTGACTCACTAAAACATGCTATTCTGTAAAGCTAACTAGACATGGAAAACAACCTTTACTGGTTGACTCACCAAGAAAAATCAAATCTTAAGTGCAGAAAGTAGCCTGCACACTATTCTCTAAAACATTTCAGGCAATGTTACTATCTCAGACACTCACCTCCAGGTTTGGAACTTACTTCTCTTAAAGGTTCATAAATAATACAAATTTTCATCATCTTTAGTTTGCTTCCATGGCTTATGTGAAGACTGCATCTGGGGCACATCTTCTCCACTTGGCTCTGAGGCCACCTGAAATCACTGCTACACTAGCATCTGACTCTGTGCTCTCATTCTGAGCATGTCTCTAATAAAGTACTAGAGATTAGATTTGGAATATATCTAGTTTACTTTTGGTTCCTTGTTGTCCGTTTTTATTTAATCTTGGTACTAAGGCCTGTTCACTCCTGTACCCTTCAAAATTTTATGGCATATCTATTTACCCCTATGGCAACAAATCCTTTTATAACAACACTTTGGCAGGAATTTGTTAAGGACGGTATCTGTTACCAGTAGTTAAACCCTTCCGTCTCCTACTTCATTTTCAACAAATACACATACTTTCCTCATTTCGAATCTCCCATGCATAATAATGGTTTTTATTTTCTATATTCATTACATATCTCCCTTTCAGTGCTTATGCAACTTTTCTATCCTACCCTCTAATTAATATGCTACTTCCAGCTTTGCTGTCTTATGTCATAAAACTGGTCACTCTTCCCATGAGTTTGTTATGACTCAGATGTATACGGTACTAACAAAAACTTTCCAGGATCCTATGGGGTTAGAGAAGAATGCAAATATCAATTAAACTAATTCTTTACACTTATTCATTAAGGTAGACAGATGTCTATTCATTTACACAGAAGCTAGTGAGATCAAGGAACAAACACATCAGAATGCCCCTAATACTGACATGTAAGGTATGAGAGAAAATATCATTGAGCAGAGAAAGACACTAGGTTAAGACAATGAAGATATGAATCTAACTCTGATCATGCATTTAGATTTAAATATAGTTGAAAGAAATATGTGGATGGGTTTGACTACTGAGATACTCCTGTTTCATTTGTTTCAACAGATTAAAAAAATATTTTAAAGCCCATCATACACAGTGATAAAGTATCTATTTGGATAAAATATATTTACTACCTCAAAAGTACAAGGATATCTTTGCAGAAAATAAAAATCAGCACAATACAAATTTATATCTTCAAGATTTTATTAGGAAGAAACACAGAGCAATTTGTACCTTACAAAATTTTAGAAGAGAACACTTGTAGAAAACAAGAGGTCCTCTTATTCCACTCTTCCATTATTCCTCTTGTAATAAGCATTCCCATTAAATCTGTAGTCAATTAATTATGTAAGAGAGAAAATAATCATTGACATGTATTAGTCACTGTCTGTGTCTTCCTAGTGGAAAAGGCCAACTTCTTCTAGTTTTCCCAAGCACCCTTGAAGTATAAAAACTGCATTAAATGTGGGAGGCATTGTATAGTATGAGTTAGTTTATTTTTATATTCTTTACCTTCTTTTATTGCTTTTTGATCTGCGTATTTTTTAATTTCACTGCTTTAGATAAATTTTAAAAGTGTTTACTTACAGTTGTATTAGTATTCTTTGCTATCCTCAATATCTCTGACTTCATACTATATACATTTGTATATAAATTAACATCATTGATCATAACAAACATTTTGTTCCTTATAGTTGCCAACCTGAAGATTCAAAGGAAATGAAAGATATATGTGGTAATTGATGGGATATTGAGATATATGAGCCAAAAATATCTGACCCATTAGAACCCAAGGGAATGGCAATTATTTCCATAAGCTCAAGGCAAATATATTTTGAGCTGCTTTCCATGTGTACTTCCTCTTAGTCAGCCAACCTTATTGAGAAACTCAAGGAACTTAAGGCATACCAATTACTAACACCAAAAATCTGATCTGAAACAATGTAGCAATTGTATCTGGATACTCCCACATCTTTCTTACCTGTCTTCCATCCCTCATATGAAATACAACCCAGCCTCCAGTTTATTGTGCATCATGACACAAAAAATTATAATCCTTTCCTTTATAAGTATTGATGAAAGATAGTTCAGCAGTTATTCTTAGCATGTAGCCTCGATTTGTCTTCCAGAAATGTAATCTTGCTAAAAATGTTTGGTATGTCATGAGCTTTCCAATGCTGTGACATACACTCATAATACCACATGCCACAGATATTTTTTTTTTTTTTTTGGCTTGTGGTTTCAAGTGCTTCAGACTACGCCTGGCTGGTTGTGTAGTTTGGAGCCCTGTAGCCAGGAAAAATATCATTGTAGAGACCAAATGTCAGAGCAAAGCAGGCAATTCACAGCAACAGGAAAGCAGAAAGTAAGGCAAAGAGGCAAAGATCACAACAGCCTCTCAATGGAAGACATCAATGACTGAGCTTCATTTTGTCCTGTGTTCATTTGTAGTCTGACACTCCTTGTTTGTTTCCTGGCTGCCAAGACCAAAATAATCACACAAAAAACTGTATTAATTAGACACTGCTTGGCCTATTATTTAGGCATATTGCTAGCTAGCTCTTGCATCTTAAATTAACCCATTTCTATTATTTTCTATTTTACCACTAGGCTTATGGTTTACTGGTAAGGTTCTGTCTGGCCACTGATATCTTTCTCCTCACGTGACTACATGGCGTCTCACTACCTTCACCTTCTTTTCTCCTGTATCTCTGATTGCCTTGCCCTATTCTGTTTTGTCATAGGCCCAAAGCAGTTTCTTTATTAAGCAATAGTAATAAAACATATTCATAACATATATAGGGGAATCCCACATCATTCATCTCTTTTAAATTTATACCACCTCAAAAGTGCACCAAGTTAACAAACCACACCTTCAACACATGGACAAAGGGAACATATCTGCCCCACCACAATCATGTGTGATAAGGACTATTGGTCTTTATATGAACTAAGGAACCAAACTTGTAGGATTGAAACAATGCATTATAACATTTGTAATGAATTGTGTTTGTGTTGGGTGCAGATGATGTTACCTCTGTATAGAATTTTTAAGTTTGATTATACAATCCCTTAAAGTAGTTATATCCTGATTGACTTATAAATCTTCCTAAATTTCCCAGGAGTAAGTGAAATAGTTTCTAATATTTTCAATAAGGAAAAAAGGTATCCTTTTAGGTTACCATCAATCCAAATGTTTAAATAGTGCAGGTTCACAGTTTCAAGGTATTTTAAATGAGTTGCATTTAATGTTATCGGTTTAATAAAAATGGCTACTGGACCTATTGGTTTCGTGGGAGCCTAGGCAGTTTCGTGGATGCTCACCTTACTAGACCTGGATGGAGGTGGGTGGTCCTTGGACTTCCCACAGGGCAGAGAACCCTGATTGCTTTTTGGGCTGACGAGGGAGGGGGGCCTGATTGGGGGAGGGGGAGGGAAAGGGGAGGCGGCAGTTGGGAAGAGACAGAAATCTTTAATAAATAAATTAATTAATTAAAAAAAATAAAAAAAAGAATAAAAAATGGCTAAATCTTCTGATTCATTATGATTATAGCATGTTTTTCTCTACTAGGGCAGATTTTCCCTTAATTTTAACTCATTTGTGAACCTATCACCCAATATTCTGATCAAAAGATAATGAGAAATGTGTATTTGCATTTGATCAACTTGAAAAATTATTCTAACTAACTTTACTTCAATAGCATTTCTGCTTTACACTCTACATTTCATCTGAATGATTTCTAATGTTGCTGAGTAATTTAAAAGTATAGATTTATGCAAAATTAAGTAATTAATTGGTAGTCATTAAACATACAGATTATTTCTAGCAAAGTCAAATAGCAATGAATATTTTAAATTTAGAAAATTTCTACTTATGGTTAAGGTGTGAAAAGCCTTATAGATTTAGATATGGAAAACATTATAGCTCAGTGTGAAATGTATAATTTATGATCTCTGGGGGTCTGTTAACATGAAGTTGGTTTGTGAAAGATAGCTCATAATTAGCTGCTTCCTAGCTTTCTGGAAAAAGAAGTTACCATGTCTAAAACATATTCAATATATGTGCAAGAAACTCTACCAGAATATAAAGGAGCAGTCTATATGCACAAAGTAGAGAAAATATATCTGATAATGTGAAAGAGCAGCTTGGTTCTGAAGTTTCTAAGTATATTTTCCATAGTGAAAATGAGTAAAATCTGTAAAATATCTAAATGTGTATAGAATGTTATAGAAAATTCTTTGAAAGGAAATTTCATTTGACATGATTGAAATGGACAAAGATCACATTAGTTTTAAGAGTATATTTAAGCAGCTATAATGCTAAATAGTGTGTTGTTATGAATTGAATAGATTCATTTTCTGCATAATTGACAATATTTTCTTGTGATCTCTCATAAATATTTTTCCATTACTTTTTCCGCAACACAATTGAAGGATGACAAAACTGAGTCTTACTAGAGTAATTAGTGTGTTACATGTTTATTTTACTTTGTCTTTGGTTAATAAAAACAAAGTACTTTCATTTTTGAAATAGCTGAGATTTAATATCGTTTGCCATCATTGTATTTTGTATTTTTATTTTTGAAATATTTTATTGTCATTGTCATCATTAAATATCATCATACATCTGTCATCTTATACTGGTTGGTTTTGGGCAATTTATATAAGCTAAGGTCACCTGGGAAGAGGAAAATTGAACTGAGACTATGTTTTCATAAGATTTGAGAGGAGGACAGCAAGGAAGGCATTTTCTTGATTGATAACTGATATAGGAGTGTATAGGAGAGCCACCCCACATTATAATGGATAGTGCCACCAAAGAGCTGTAGTGCTGGGCTTTAATAGAATGCAGGCTGAATGACCAAGCCAGTATGTAGCTTTACTCCACAGTCTTTGCCTCAGTGTCTTTTTCCAGCTTCCTGCCTCATGGATATCCTTGTTTACCTCCATGATAAATTGTCATGAGACTGTTAATGCTAAAGTAAAACCATTGCTTCTTTAGAATGATTGATGCTGGTTAGCCAGAGTTGAAAATTTGACTATGATTGACATGAGTCTTACATCACTCAAGTGAAATCTTTTGTGAAGTATTTCTCTGAGGTCAATACACAGTAGCTGTGATCAGAATGGGACAAGGTTGCAGATCAAACTGGAATCCATGCATAGCAATGTGTAAGTGTCTTCTAAGTGGTACTGATTTTGAAGCATGAATGGGTGTTGGAGGGAGTGAGACACTTGTTAGTTTCCGGCTGCTTAGCCCTGAAATAATAACACAGAAACCATATTAATTAAATCACTGCATGGCCCATTAGCTCTAGCTTATTATTGGCCAACTCTTACATATTAATTTAACCCATTTCTGTAGTGATATGAGCGGCAGGGCTGCATTCCGGCAGCCCTGGCTCCCACATGGCTGGCTTATGCCCCGAAATAATTACACAGAAACTGTATTTTTTTAAACACTGACTGGCCCGTTATCTGTAGCCTCTTATTGACTAGCCCTTACATATTGTTCTAACCCATTTCTAATATTCTGTGTAGCCCACGAGGTGGCTTACCAAGGAGGATCTTAACCTGCGTCTGTCTGGAGTGGGAGAACCATGGCAACTCTCTTACTAAGCTTCTTTCTCCCAGAATTCTCTTCTGTTTACTCCACCCACCTATGTTCTAACCAATAAAATGGGCCAAGGCAGTTTCTTTATTATAATTAACCAATGTCCTTCCTCCATCACATTTCTATTAATCTGTGTATCGCCACGTGGTTGTGGCTTACCAGCTGCTCCATGGCTTCTCTCTGACTCCACCTTCCTACTCCCATGCTATAGGCCAAGACAGGTCTTTATTCATTAATCAATAATAGCAACACCTAGACAGAAGGCCCTCCCACACCAAATTGGTCATGGAGAAGAGCTGAGGTTTAGAACTCTAGGAGTTCAGGAGTGACTGAAGGTAAGAGCATAATGCCAGTTACAGTGAAAACCAAGCAATGAAGGGGTTGTCAAAGAGAACTGATACTTACCATCCTGTAAGAGGCACAGTGTCCCTGAAGATAGACTGGAAGGCCATCAATACAGATGAAGACTCAGTTGCAGTACAGGATCTATGACTGAAAGTGTCAAAGATCAAGTTTAGGCTTGACACTTCAGACAGTATTAGAATCCCTGAAAAAAAAAAAAAAACTGAGGGGAGGGCATTGACGAAGGTGCAGACTTGGTTGGAGTGAGCACCCTTGCATACTGGAAATAAATACCAGGATTGTAAGATACTAGATATCTACCCATGATAGCAGCAGATATGCAGTGGAGCCAATCTAAGACTATGAGATAATTGTGTGCGATTTTGTGGCATAGCCAGAAAATGGTGACTTAATAAGCCTTTTGGAGCCCAGGTGATAAATGATTTGCAGGTGTTGGATACTGAGTTATTTACATTGTTTGGGGATTGATTTGATTTGATTCTGACTGTGTCCTGATTCTTCCTTCTTGGAGTAATAAAGTATTTAACTTATTTTTGAATTTGCAGAAAACCAAAGTTGGGAGACTTTGAATACTAAACAGGACATTGGGCGTTTTATAAACACTTGAACTTTTAAAGTATTTGAAATTTGAAAGATTATGTAACTTTTACAGTTATGCTATGATTTATGATGTGCTATTAATGAGATATTGGTGATTAAAAAAGAAAGAAAATATTATGGTACAAAAATGATGTATTTGTACTATTTTTTGTTTGTATTGTGTTCACTTGTCACAAGATGGGACCATCTAAGGAAAGGGAACTTCAGTTGAGGATTTCCTGCCTTCAGTTGGCCTGTGGGTAAGTCTTGACTAACATTGATTTGGGAGGGCTCTTTTCACTATTGAAGGTGCCATCCCTTGGAAGACAGTTATAGGTCATATAAAAAAGCAATCTGAATGAATCATGGAAAACAAGTCATTAAAAATCATGCCTCCATTGTTTCTACTTCAGTTTCTGTCTCCAGGTGCCTGCTTTTTTTTTTTTTTTCAGGGTTTCATTCAATTATCAACTTTAACATGTTAGATATAATAAGCCCTTTCTTTATTCAAGTTGCCTATGGTCAGTGGATTTTTCCTTTTATCATAGAAACAGAAACCAAAGTAGGAGTGTCCTATGTAATCAAATACCTAAATATCCTGATAACTTTTAACATTGCAGTAACAGAATCAAATCTCAAATGATGTATTTTTCACCTGAAGTTGCACCTGGGAAATTACAAATAGTTTGGTTTTTTTTTTTCACTTTATAAAGGCCATTGTACTAAAATAGCTCTGTTTGCTATAGTGTAAAGTTGTGTGGGGAAGCATTCAAATCTGTAAAGATGGTAAGTTTTCCTTAGTTATCATTTATATGGGTAAAATCATATTTTCACAAATATTCTATGTTGTCTTTGGAATGCCAAGGTTACCTTTAGTGTCCTTGTTGTCCATGATAGATCTTCTTATGAGAGCTACAATGCTGCCATACCTGATGGACCTTTTCTATCACAATTTCAGTTATACTTTTAAAAATATAAATTGAAGAATAATTTAGAAACAGGAAATATTAAGAGAGTATGAAAAAGGAAAAAAAAAAAACCTGAACCTGTGCTACTGGCTGACAATAAATAATTTGGCCTAACTTCTCAGATTATGGCTAGAGTTTTACAATGTTGAAAACCCTAATAAAGTACATTTAGATTAAAATACATTTTAACCACTTGAGACCTTGAATTTTATGTCTATTAGTAATTTTTTTCTTATCTGTTAACATTACAACCTTTTTGGTTCTTTGTTTGCTTGTCTTCTAAAAAGTATGCTTTAATAAAGGTATAATGGCACCACATCTTCCTTTCCACCACATCTGCTCCAGGCCCTCTCAACTACCCTCTCTTGAAGCTCTTCCATGGCCTCTCAGGTGGATAGCTACTTTTCTTTAATATTATTGCATATATATATATATATATATATATATATATATATATATGTGTGTGTGTGTGTGTGTGTGTGTGTGTGTGTGTGTGTGTGTGTGTGTGTGTGAATGTTTATATATAGA
>NW_026067976.1:9418624-9421392 GCF_014885135.2 Alexandromys fortis | reverse complement strand
TGCACAACATATATATATATAATATATCATTTATGCATATATATATATAAATTTAATCCGCTCTTTCCATTTTGCTCTTTGTTCTCTTTCTCCCAATGGTCATTTGTTGACTGTTCTTAGCTCTTTGTTTAGGCATTTCACCTCTCCCAAGACTCTCCCCCTTCCACATTAATACATCAATTGATATTGCCTTTTTTCCAATGTTGTTTATTCAGAGACTTCTAGGAGAGATTGTGTCACAGCAAATGTCCTTCTATTTTTGACTCTTACAAATCTGCTGCTCTCTCTCTCTCTCTCTCTCTCTCTCTCTCTCTCTCTCTCTCTTTCTGCAATGCTCCATAATTCATAAATTCAGGAACTGTTATGTAGATGTATCCATTGGAGATGGGCTCTTCATGTTGGGTTGATCTCTGCATTGTGTCCAGTTGTACTTCTCTGTGATGGTTTCCATTTGATTTAAAGAGAGGCTTCATTGATGGAGGGGAATTGTAGCTATAGTTATCTGTGGGTATAAAGACATCATTTAGCACGTGGAGTGGGAAGTCCTTCTGTATATGTATTGCTTTTATTGGTTAATGAGTAAAGAATCTGCCTTTGGCCAATGGCTTAACAGAATATAGACTAGCTGGAAAAAGAGAGAGAGAGAGAGAGAGAGAGAGAGAGAGAGAGAGAGAGAGAGAGAAGGCAAAGTCAGAGAGAAGCCATGTTGCCCATAGGAGACAGACATATCTTCCAGAGCTCACCAGAAACTTGTTAGTAAGCCACAGCCATGTGTCGACACACAGATTAATAGAAGTTGGTTAATTTAAGATATACAAGTTAGCCAGAAAAACACTTAAACTATTGGCCAAACAATATTGCAATTAATACAGATTTCTGTGTGATTATTTCAAGTGAAAGCTGTTTGGAGACAAACCAGCAGCATACTCATACAGATTTGAGCCACAACAACTGGGGCATAGCCACATGATCAGCCACACAGTTTGGGTCCAGGTGATTGTATGCCCACTCAGAGATAGGAGGAAAGTAGCTGAAAGCATGCCTGTTGTTCAGCAACCCCACCTGAGCAAACAGCCAGATCTGGTCAGCTAGGAATGTATTGGCAGGAAAGCATGGCAGATTTCTGCTACCATACACATAAATATTTCCAGGCCATGCGGTGTGCTGCATGGCAGATTTAGCTTTTACTCAGATAAAAAGGGTTTATTATGCTGCACGGTGCTACCCAGAGTTGAGATGGTGAGGATAGCTCACACCTGGCAGTCTCAGAAACAGTGAACAGACTCTGCCATGTTGGTTTGGGCAGAGCCAAAAGGCAACACAGACTTAGTTCTAGCCACACTGTTTAGCATTTTAAGAAGTGATCCTGGTCAGAAAAGGATTACAGATACACAATAAAACAAATTCAGATGAAAAAGACCTCGAAATGGGTCACAGTGTGACTAAAAAAAAAAATGTAGGTAGGCTTGGGAGAGATCAGAAAAAGAATAGAGAGTTATAAAAAGAAGAAAATGGGTTTTTAAAAGATAAAACAAAGTATTTAAAGAGACAGAGTAAACTTGTAGAAAAAGTAATAGAGTGAGAAAAATAAGCCACGTAAAGATGGAATACACAGAGAATACGAACTATGTATATTTTTGTGTTTTCTTTGAATTTTTTGACTGTAAAAGAGCTAAATACAGACAGAAATTTTATTGTATATTCTGCTAAGCTAAATCAACATATATATTTTAAAGATTCTTGACTTCAAAATTGGTTCTAAGGATTTGTTGTTTTGGAAAAGACGATCTTCTTTAGCTTTCACAGAGGATGAGAACCCATGGATTCCTTCCAGACTAATGTGGTTTGATGTACCAAGGCTGTCTGAAAGGTTTCTGTGAACCCCCCACCCAAATTACTTCACCAAATAATAAGTAGGAAGCAGATGGAAGAGATTTACATTCAAATTCCCAATTATTGTTTATAAATGTTTGATTTCATTTAAAGGGGGATATGCTCTAGAGATGGATACTTTGCATAGGTATGGATCTTTGTTTATTGATACAAATTCACAAATTTAATATCTATTTTGTTTTATATACATGTGTGTTAATGATTAAAGTATTGTGTTTGTACAGCTCATTTAAAAATTAATGTATAACTAAGAAATATAGGTTAGTAGAGAGTCATCTATAATAGTCAAACTTGTAGTCATGTTATTTAGGATTTTTAGTTGTACAGAGATATATTTCAAATGAATAGTTATTCTTCAAATCTCTCAGAGACTAACAGAACATGGCATTTAAAAATTTTGAAGAACTTAAAACTTTTCATGACATGAGACACATCTGCTCCTGGCAGCACCCAATCTACTTCAAGAGGATGATGGTCATCAAAGAGACTCATTTGGGCAAGAAGCTGTTTTTGCCTGGACTGTTTGATGGTATGCTGTATGAACTGGACATGCAGAACACACAGAAAATTGACTGCTGAACTTACCTAAAGATGGGCCAATCCTTCGGGGTCCATGCTTCATGAAAGAATCTGCCAGACATTCTGCAGGGCACAGAAGAAAGTGTCTGAAAAAATTGCCAATATAAATGCCTTTGACATTTCCTGTCTCATGGAAAAGTCTGCCAGATACTATAAGCTATGGGATGAAGATGGGTAACCGCAATGTTACAGAAGAATTTTGGGTGACTGTCCAGGCAGCAAGATGTATTTGTCAATTCTAGAGTTTTGGAAGTGGCTTACAATGCACTTCCTGTTTACTTAGGTTATATTATATC
>NW_026067976.1:9362199-9416057 GCF_014885135.2 Alexandromys fortis | reverse complement strand
CTTTGGTATTTTAGAAAAGATCTCTCAGTAGAACCTGAAGCTTTGTGTGGAAACAATACAGAAGAACTTTGGGTGACTGTCCAGGCAGTAAGATGTCTCTGTTAATTCTAGAGTTTTGGAAGTTGCCTACGAGGAACTTCCTTTTAACTTAGGTAATATTGTATTCTCCTGGGGTCTTTTATGGAGTTGAAGAATGGATAGATAAAATTACAGTTTTCCTTAGTTATGATAAAAGGTAAAATAGATATAAATATGTAAATATATATATAAATATAAATATATAAACTGTATAATATATAAACTGTAATTCTTGCTTGATACCTGCTTTGT
This sequence comes from Alexandromys fortis, assembly GCF_014885135.2. Lineage (NCBI taxonomy): Eukaryota > Metazoa > Chordata > Mammalia > Rodentia > Cricetidae > Alexandromys > Alexandromys fortis. Next base: position 9,415,727 of record NW_026067976.1, on the reverse strand, counting down.
TATATGTAATTTTACTATTTTAAATTTAAAGCCTTACTTTTTATTTAAACAGAAAGGGGGAAATGGTATGGGAAGTCCTTCTATATGTGTTGCTTTTATTGGTTAATGAATAAAGAAGCTGTTTTGGCCATTGCTTAGCAGAACAGAGCTAAGTGGGAAAAACTAAACTGAATGCTGGGAGAAAGGAGGCAGAGTCAGAGAGCTGCCATGGAGCTGCCAGGGGAGACAGACACAAGCCATCAGCCACAAACTTGCCTGTAAGCTACAGCCACCTGGCAATACCAGATTACTAGAAATGGGTTAAATTAAAAGATAAGAGCTAGCCAGTAAGAAGCTAGAGCTAACAGACCAAGCAGTGATTTAATTAATACAGTTTCTGTGTCGTTATTTTGAGCAGGCAGCCAGAAACAATCAAGCAGTCTCCTACAGCAGAAGCTCACAACCACATGAATTCTGAATGATATATAAACTCCATTGATCTCTGTCTCCCCTTATGCCACTCAGCACTGAAATAACAGTTTTGTATTGTAGTACAAGGCTTTCACATGGATTCTGGGACACAGAACTTAAGACCTCATGAAGGCTTAGCAATCACTTTACTGAGCAAGTCAAATCCCTAGCACTAATTACAATTATATAGATATATTACATGTTCTCTCTTTCTCTCCCTGCATAGCCCCACTTGAATTCAGTACTATATTCTTTTCACGACTTTGTGATACAATCATTTTTAAAACTCAATAAGTGTTTACCTTAAGAGTTCATAATTGAAGAGACTAGCTTTGTAGCACTGGCTATAACCAAATGACTCATCTCAGAATCGCGCATATGTCGTCATGTTGATCAGAAACTTTTGCATAGTTAACAGAATGATGTTAACTTCCCCTCATCTTGGTGTGGCTTTAAACACACTCATTCCAGAATTTAGGTTTCTAACTTCCTTACTCATATACTTTATTAGAAAACTTACATTTCTAAATCCTTTATCTGCCCCCTTAACAGATAAGTAAATCTTTGTTTGATGTGGGAGTGATTTCTTATTAATAAAGAAACTGTCTATGCCCCTTGATAGGCCCACCCTTAGGTGGGTGGAGTAAACAGAACAGAATTCTGGGAGAAAGAAAGCTGAGTCCAGGAGTCGCCTTGATTCTCCCATGCCAGACAGACACAGGTTAAGATCCTCCCTGGTAAGCCACCTCATGGGCTACACAGAATATTAGAAATGGGTTAGAACAATATGTAAGAGCTAGCCAATAAGAAACTGGAACTTATGGGCCAGGCAGTGTTTAAAAAATACAGTTTCCGTGTAATTATTTCGGGGCATAACCTAGCCATGCGGGCGGCTGGGTGCCAGGGACACAGCCCCGCTGCTCCTAACGCTACAGAGTGGTGCCCAACGTGGGGCTAAATCCACTTTAAAACCTGAGAGAGCTTAATTTTAAACAGAGAAAAAAACAGAGTTTAACACATAGTTTTGCTCTTTGTTGGTGGTGTGCCATAGAGAGATTTCCTGATTCAACAACAGCAACAACAACAACAAGAAAGGTGTGTCATTTTAAAGCGCAGCTTCCTAGAGCTATGCTGTCAGGGGTAAACTCTGGTTTTAAAGCATTTCAAGGCTTTTATGGGACTGGATGTTTATGTTTACTTGGGATCAGAGGAAAATGCTCTGAGACCATACAGATGACTCAGCGCTCCCCGCCTGCACCTGGGCAGAAGGCCTAAGGCAGGGGGAAGAGCATGGCGGATTCCTGCCGCCATACAGAGATGCGTTTTCAGACTGCGCAGTGCTCTGCATGTCAGATTTGGCTATAACGTGGATGAAAAGAGTTTCTGTTCTGCACACTCAGTCTCAGAATTAAACTGCTGATTGCGGCTCCTATGTGGACTGCTGTCTGCCTGGAACTGTGAGTGTTTCAGGGGCACCAAATGGATCTGAGACAGGAGCAGCTGCTTCATGCTGAACTGTGCTGACCTCAGGCAGAAACTACCATAATTGCCATAATAACAGAGCAATTAAGGTTTAGACTGGGCAGGACACAGGCAGTACCGTATTACGTGTACATGGTGCAACTTAAGTTTTTAAGAAATGCTTAACATTTTAAGAAATGCTCCTGGATAGTAAAAAAATTACAGATTCACAGTAAAACAGATTCAGACATAAAAGACCTTTATGGATCACACTGTTGGATAAATGTACATAGGCTTGGAAGAGAGAAGAAAAAATATAGAAAATAAGGTTAATATTTAAAAAAAGTAATGTCTTTAAAGAAACAAAATAAAATAAAATGATAGAGTAAAAATAAGCCACATAAAAATAAAAAATTCACAGAGTCTGGATTATGTACATTATGTTTTCTTTAAAATTTTTGACTATAAAGGAGCTAAATAACAGAGAGACATTTTGTTACATGGGCTGCCAAGCTAAACCAAAATGGATATAAGGGTATTACAATTTCAAATTTTGGGTCTAAGAATATGATGCTTTAAAAAAGTCCTTCTTTTGTTTTCACAAAGGATATGACCCTGTGGATTACATTTATTCCGATTTGGTATGATAGACCACGCCCTCCTAAAAGGTTGCTGTGAACACCCTCAAAAAATTGCTTCGCTCAATGGCCAACTGAGATAAAACTAACACACAGGTTATACCACAAACAACCTAATTAACGACGCCCCTATTCAACAAAAGTAGTTTAAAGAGAAAAAACTACACCCATGTTCCCAAAATATTGTTTATAAATGTTCTTTTACATTTAAAGGGGGATATGATATAGATATGAATAATTTGCATTGGTATGGATTTTAAGGTCAATTTTGTTATATGTATATGTATTTTTGAACTTGATTAAGGTATTGTGATTATGTAGTTCACTTAAAATGTAATGTATAATTAGGAAATATAGGTTGTTAATGGATAATCATTGCTAATAGTTAAGCTTGTAGTCATGTTAGTTAGATTTTCTAGATATATAGAGATATATTTCAATTAGATAGGCATTCTTCATATCTTTCAAAGACTGCAGAATATGGCATTTAAAATATTTTAATAACTTAGGACTTTTCATGACAAGGAGACACGTCTGCTCCTGGCAGCACCAGCTACTTCAAGAGGAAGATGGGCATCGAAGAGGATCCTTATGGAGTTGGATAGTCATTTGGGCAAGAAACTGCTCTTGCCTGGACTGTTGCATAAACTGGACACAGAGAACCCTCAGAGAGAGGACTGCTGAACTTGCCTAAAGGTGAGATGGTCTTTCGGGGTTCCTGATTCATGAAAGAGTCTACAAGACATTCTACAGAACACAGCAGAAAGTGACTGAACTGTCTTTAAAATTTCCTGCTTCATGGAAATGTATCTGGATACCATGGGCCTGTAGGCCGAAGATGGATGCCCCAACGGTACAGAGGAACTTTGGGTGACTGTCCAGGCAGCGAGATGTCTCTGTCATTTCTAGAGTTTTCTTATTTCTTGTTTACTTAGGTAATATTATATCCTTCTGGAGTCTTTGATGGAGTTGAAGAATGGTTAGTTATAGTTATAGTTTTCTTTAGTTATGATAGATTATTGTAATTTTTACTTGATAACTGTTTTGTTATATGTAATTTTACTATGTTAAAGTTAAAGCCTTTCTTTTTTGTTTAAACAGAAAAAGGGGAAATGATGTGGGAGTAATTTCTTATTAATAAAGAAACTGCCTAGGCCCCTTGATAGACCCACCCTTAGGTGGGTGGAGTAAACAGAACAGAATTCTGGGAGAAAGAAAGCTGAGTCCAGGAGTCGCCATGATTCTCCCATGCCAGACAGATGCAGGTTAAGATCCTCCCTGGTAAGCCACCTCATGGGCTACACAGAATATTAGAAATGGGTTAGAACAATATGTAAGAGCTAGCCTATAAGAAACTGGAACTTATGGGCCAGGCAGTGTTTAAAAAAATACAGTTTCTGTGTAATTATTTCGGGACATAACATAGCCATGCGGGCGGCCAGCTGCCGGGGACACAGCCCCGCCACTCCTAACGCTACATTTGTTAAAGCTTCTTGCCACTTTTACAACCCAAGTATTTTTCCTCACAGATCACAAAGCAATTCTTTCAAAATATTTTCACGTAAGAGAATATTCTTAACTTTTAGTTTCTATAAGCAAGAATATTACTGTCCCTGGCACCTTGCTCCAAGTTGTAAAACTCTCTATTGTCAGCAACACACAAGAATTATGAGTTTTCCTTTGAGTTAAGACAGTTAGTAAAGCAGATGAGCTGTTGTTCTCTGTCTCCAGCACTTAGAAACTTTCCATTTTTGGTTCAGGGAAGCTACATACACTGACCTTCTGTTGCAATAACCTTCCTCTATTGCAATAGCCTTGAGTGAACTCGTTGTTGGCTTAACTTTGTGACAATTTTGTTTTACAGGATGTCAGATTGCCTTTAGAATCAATATTTGTAAAGCCTTCTTAAGAAAACTAGACTAATACCTGAGTCCCAGAGTTCCAAGCTTTAAAATGCAAGGGAAGTTCTTGCCAGGGACAGACGCCTTAGAATATTTTGGAAAGCTTGAGAATAGATAGAGCAACTCATCCAATCTTGTGCCATTTTAGATGGAACACAGAAGTTCTTATGCTGGGCTTTATAGTTGAATGAGACATTATAAAATCCAGTGCAGTAAATCATTTGTGGGTGTTTCTCTAAATGGTTTATTCACATCTAATAAGATAAGCCAAACTTTATGATAAAAAATAATATTTTAAATGTTGTCTTTTGTTAGAACCAGAACTTATTATAGACAAAAAACATGAATTTAATAGAATATTATAGCACATAATTTTGAATTACAAATTCTAGTTGCCTCCATTCTTAATATAATTTCTATGTTTTTGTAAATTGCAGGTCACTGATAAATTCATAATCTCAACTTAATCTGGTAGATTTATTGACTTTCTTTTCAACATGGAAAAGTTACAGTATTATCTCTTACCTGGAAAATTCTGTCATATTGTAAGAATTGTCAACTGTGTAAAAATTGATAAGAACAAGCAATGTGCTGGCTATTGATTCAGAGTTTGTTGCATAAAGGCTAAGAGACAGTCATGAGCATTTGATGGCCACACAAAGGGAGAAAAATTACCAGCAGTGCTTTGGAATAGGAAAACAGGCCTTCAGTTATGTCCTGACTGGAGGCTGTTGGCACAGAAAAACCATGGTCAGGTTTCGAGAATAGATCAACATTATCATGTTTGTTGGGAGTACACATTTGCTATAACTATTTGGTTATATGTAGAAATGAAAGGCAAATATTGGGGATTCTTTCTAACCCCATTAAATTGTTGCAGACCTGAGTACCTGCCTATGTATCTGTACACATACCACACACAAGCAAAAACAAGGCCAAGTCAACATGAGGCAAGAATTTAAACACAGACATACAAGTAAACTTGAATCATGAATATAATTTACTTTTAGTGACATAATTTAAGAATCAAAATAAAAATTCTGTTTCGGACATTGAGCTGTTTCCAATAATAGGCAAGACTTCAGAGAGGTTGCTGCAAGCAAAGGATCCCTTGGGATTACTTCTGTGTAATAGGACATTCATTTTGACCTAAGTTCTTGTTATATTATTATAATATGTCACAGAAATGGAAAAAAAAAATGTTCCTTGTACAGAGTTAGAAGCTGCCTGGGATGTTAGTTCATTAACCCATTGACCCTTACACATTGATAGTGGGAATCTTCAATAACCAACTCTCACCAACAGATATGTAATTCTGACAAAAAATAAACAGTTAAGTACTGGAGCTAAACTAAATTAATCTAGCAGACATCTACAGAACTTTTCATTCAAACACACATAAGTACATTTTCTTCTCACCACAGAAGTTTCTCCAAAATTAACCACAAACTCTGTAGAAGGAGCTGCGGCTTGCATTCCTGCCACCCGGCCTCTGGCCACCTGGCTAGCTATGCCCCGAAATAACACACAAATTGTATTCATTTAAACACTGCCTGGCCTGTTAGTTCTAGCCCCTTATTGGCTAATTCTCACATCTTGATTAATCCATTTCTAATAATCTGTGTAGCACCATGAAGTAATGGCTTGCCGGGAAAGATTCAGCATGTCTGACCTGGTGGCTGGCTCCATCGTGTCTGCCCTCACTTCCCTTCTTCCCAGCATTCTGTTCTGTCTACTCCACCCACCTATGTTTTGACCTATCAGGCCAAGCAGTTTCTTTATTAATTAACCAGTGAAAGCAACAGATAGAGAGATGACCTTCCCACATCAATACTTGGTCACAAAGAAAGTCTAAAAATATCCAAGAAAATTAAATTAACCCCTTGCGTTTTACCAGGTCATCATGGGTTAAAGCTGGACTTTAACAACAATGAAAATAACAAAAAGTCTATACACTCACGGGTAAAGAAAGACTTTCTACTCTTGACTACTGGGTCAAGGCAGACTTAAAGACAAAAATTAAAGACTTCCTAGAACACAGTGAAAATGAAAGGACACTGTACCCAAATTATGGTGCACATGAAAGTGGTGCTCTCGAGGAAATTTATATTACTAAGTGCCTACATAAAGTGGAGAAATGTGATGCTAGAAACTGAACAGCACACTTGAAAGTTCTAGAGCAAAAAGAAATAAGTAGACCTAAGAGAACTAGATGGCAGCAAATAATCAAACTGATGGCTAAAATCAATAAGATAGGAACAGAACAATACAAGAAGGAGTTGATTCTCTGACAAAATTAACAAGATAAATAAGCTATTAACTAAACTAACTAAAAGATAGCAAGAATACCTAAATTAGCAAAATAAGAAACAAAATGTGGGTCCTAACAACAGATATTGATAATATCCAAAGAATTTTTAAATCACAGTTTAAAAACTTGAACTCCATAAAATTGTAATATCTTAAAAAATGGGTAAGTTTCTCAAGAAATACCACTTAACAAAGTTAAATCATGTTGTTAAAGGATTAAACTCACAAGGTGGTAGAACAAGCTTCACAAAGTTATTTAGCCACCAAGAAAGCACACTGGCTTGTGAAGCTTGGATTTAGAGATAGTTTTTGCTCTGGAACAAGAACACCAAAAAAAGAACTATTCTAAAATTCATGCCTACGTAAGCATAAAACCTACATCCAGAAAACAGAAATCATAATGTATTTGAATGGAGCTCAGAGGCTCAGAAGTGTTTATCACTGTTGCTGTAAATGCCAGGCTCCATAGTGAGTGTTAAAAGTAATAATGATTCATTCAATATTCACTTGTATAAAATTTCCATTAAAATTTACTTGAAATATATCATCTCTCTGGAAGTTATGGAATTGTTTCATAGGAATAAATGAAATAGTTAACTGTGCAACTTAATATTCTGGCACTTGCCCCATTTATAATTTCCAAATGCTTGTTCCTATTTAAACTCATCTTTAAAAATATTTTATAGCAGAAGTAGTTACTTGTATTATTTCTAATTAATTCTTTATAGCTGTGAATGCTAGGAAATGTTCTTTAAACACATATTGTAGTTTAACAGGTTTTAATAGTGCTAACTGAAATTAATTTCACACTAGCATCAGTGAGAAATTTGGAGTTCATATGTACCTACCCTCCCTGGGGAACATATTAGTAAAAAATGTATTAGCTACAGTGCTGAGAATCCAGGAAGCAAACCTAGAAATGAAAAAATATTTTTAAAAGTAATTTTTATATTTTTAAGTATAATAAATAATTTCTCAAAATATTTAATATTTTTATCTTGCCTAGTAATTGTGCACATTTAAAGGGTAAAGCATAGTAATTTGGTACATGTGTACAATATACAATGATCAAATCAGCTAAATTAGACTTTCCATCTGAAAAACATTTATCATTTCTCTTATGAGCTTCTAAAGTCTGTTTTTTCAGTTCTTTAAAAATGTATGAAACTGTTCATAAAATATATAATACATGCATAGCCTACAGAGCCCAGAACACTAGGACTTGTCCTTGTAAAAAACTTTTCCTTAGAACATGGAACCCTTCCTTGATTTCAGTAACCACTTTGTGTTAGTCTACTTCCCATAGTGCATTAAAAAAAATTAAGCAACTTACAAGAGAAAAGTTTAATTTGTCTCATATCTGGATTTTCCTGGAGTGTCAATAGATCTTTTTGCTTTCGGGCCTGAGACAATATGATACCTAATGGGGACAGCATACTGTAAATTCACTCATCTAGTAGCTGGAAAGTGATAAAGGGGTGGAGGAAGGATCTAGAGTCTCATTTAACCTTTGAAAAAAAAGATTATTTAAATCTCACATTGTGTCACCTTATAAAGATTGTACCATTCACAGGAGTTGCCAGTTATGGACTCAGCCTTTAACAACTGGTCATTTTAGGGACATTTAAGACCCAAGCTATAGCATCATGGCAGTACCCTTCCCTCAAGGTAATATAAATCTAAAATGCAAATTATTTCATCCCTGTCTATGTTTTCAATTCTTATAGGTTTCAGCATTGCTCAAAAACCCAAATCCAAAACCTTTCCTGGGATTTAGGGCAAATTAAACTATAAGCTTCTAAAAGAAATAAAAATATAATTCACATTCATGACAGGTACAATGTCACAGAATAGGCACTTAATTTCTACAAGAGAAGAATGGCAGGACAGAAAAGGAAGAAACAGTAGAAAAATCCAGTAGGGCAAATAGAAAACCCTACAGCTCCATGCCCAACATCCAGAGTACTGTGTGGTGGGATGCGGCTCCCAATGTGTTAGTATGGCCTTATGCTTACAGCTTTGGTGCAGTCCTCATGGCCATTCTCTTGAGCTTGTTTCATCTTCTGCTTTCAGTTTCCATTTCTCAATATTAATCATTCTGGGTATTTTCATACTGTCTGGGCATTGTAACCCTGGCTTTACTTTCAGGGTTTTCCACATCATAAGGAAATGATTGCATGGGGTTTGATCTTGCTACACGAAGTCTGGACCCCAGGGTTTCTATTGGAATATCTGAAGAGATCTTGATACCCACTTAATGAACAACACATAAATATATCAAGGTCTGAGTTGTAAGTAATCTGCTTGAAGTCTTTGAAAGTCCAGCTAGCTTGACTAGTCTGGAGTGAACTAGGAGGTTAAAGGCTCTCTTCTCAAAGCAGTTTCTTTAAAAGAATATAATATTTTTATAGCTTGAGTCCAAGAGGGGTCTACTGTTGTTGATACCCTCAAAGCATGTTTCTATTTATCCCTAAGCAAAGCACAAGATTTGTTGCTATGGAAATTTTGTGGTGGTTTAAATGAAACAGCCCATGAAATTTAGACATTTAAATGTTTTGTCCTTAGCATGGCTATTTGGGAAACTAAGAATGCTTGGAATTTCTGGAGAAACTATGTCACTGGGGGAGGGCTTTGAAGCTTTGAGGTTTCAAAACACTCAATGACATTTCTAGTTCACTGAGAAATTTGCAACTTACTGTTTGAGACGTGAGCTCTGATATGTTCTTACCTCAATCCCTGAGGCTTGTTGCCATATTTCCCCACCATGATGGTAATTAATCCTTAAATTCCAGAGACCATAAACCTCATATAAACCCTTTCAACTATATGTTGCCTTGGGATAGTTTTTTACTGCATCAATAGAAAAGTAGCTAATGCAGTACTCAAGACATCCCGTCTGTATCCAGTTTCCCCAGTCACACCTTCACATGCACATTTTACATACCAAACACCATGTTTTCCAAATATTTATGCTGAGTGTCTTTTTACTACCAGTTCCCACTATAAATATGACTAAATAGAGCCGTTAATCTCTGTGGTGATTTGAAGGATATATGACCTTCAGATGTTCATGTATTTGAACACCTGTTCCTATTGGTAAGCTTGTAAAACCTGAGGTAGAGCAGGGCTGGAGAAGCTATGCTATCAGGGATGACTTTGAGATTTTATAGCCAGGCCCTACTTCTCTCTCCCTCTCTCTCCCTTCTTCCTCCCTTCCTTCCTATTTATGGTTGAATGCCATCTTCTAGCTTCCTGATACTATGGCCATGCATGATTACTGCCATATGTACCTTGACTGCCATGATATATTGCCTCTTTTCTTTAACAGTAAGCTGAAACAAAACTCCTGCCCCACACCAAGTTGCTTTGTTCATGCTATTTTATTTCAGTAACATAAAAGTAACACAATGGAAATATCATTCTCTGGATGTGGTTACTTTAAAATTCTCTCTAGCATTGAAACTAACCCATCATCACCTTTCAGTCAGCTGTGACAAACTCAAAGCTTGGAGAGAATATGTTCAAATTCTTTGGTATCGTTAAATGAAAACAAATTGCAGTCTAGCCAATACAAGGCTCACTTCTGTGTGAAACTCCACAAACATTGTCCTTTCTCTTAATCTTCCTATTACAATTCTGTTCTAAGAATATACAAAAATTGGCTGGTGGTTTCTTCTTATAGTACTTTGGCTTAATTTGCCTAGTTTCATCTTTCCCACTTCTCTCAAAATTTTCTGTAAACTAAAGTTAGAGTGTTATAAATCTTATTGCTAGTTCTCATAGTCACAATCCTACTTTTTTATATCAATATTTTGCAGGTTTCCATTGCACTATAACAAATACCTCATATAGTAAACTAGTAACATAAATTGATTAGTTTGGCTTATAATTTGGATCTATGAGCATCAATTGGTATTATCCTTTAGATCCCAAGGCAAAATGCTACATAATAGTGGCAGTATATAATAAAACTACTTATAAGATGACTAAGTGAGAGGTAAAGAAAGGGACAGAATCCCAACCCCAAAGACCTAAACCCTCCTTTGGGACCTTACATTTTAATCTTTCTACCATATCATAGTAACACTCTACTGCTGATAGAAACTACAACACTATTCTACTTTCTCTTGATAAAAGATTATTATTAAATCTTTCACATGAGTAAAATTATAAGTATCTGTCTCTCCCACACAATGAAAAGTTATTCAATTATTGAAGAATAATAAAAAATGAAATCATTACGAAGTGGATGAAATCAGAACATATAACATTAAGTCAAATTATCCATCTTAAAACTATTCCCAAGATAAGAAAGAGCATATTAGGAGAAACTGACTAATGAAGACAATTTAACACACACATATTCCTACAATTTATTGTATATTATTTGTTTTTCTCACTTTTAATCTTTCTGAGCATTATTTTTGATCAATAAAACATTCAGGGCAAGGTACAGAGATTTCTCACCTATCCTATGCCTTGATGCCTTCATCATTATAGGCCTAGTTCACTACAGTGATGCTTTATTCAACTTAATTTTAGAATTTCTGATATAGCTGCTGTTTGGTTACATTATAAATGCCATCCAAAGGCATGTTTTACTGGATCATTCACCAGGTTGCAGCAGTAATGGGAGGCTGCAGATTATAGGTAAACTAAAACAGTTCACTGAAGGTATGACAGTTGAGTGTGACATTATGGTCATGTTTTCTTACTATTGCTTTCTGGTTACTCTGAGATGGAGAACCATCACCACCACCACCACCACTACCATTTATTTGGAGTATATTTGTGTTTCTATAGTCCCAGAGTAATAAAGCCAAGAAACCACGGACACAGACCTCTGTAAACCTGAATGAAAACAAACCTTTCTTGTGGAGGCTAAAACTGTGAATCTATTTCACCTTATCAGAGAATTTACACTGATTCAAAGTTGATTACAACTGTGGCATCACATCCTGACATAGGGTATGGTTACTTGGTGATTTGGACTTTAAGATGGACCATGTGTAATGGGTCTGTTCTGTCTCTTTAAGAGACAAGCCATGCCCACTCCCACCCCTTCCAGCTCTCCCAACCCCCAACCCCACCACCCAAGACAAGCTGATCTTCAGCTTCCAGCTCAAAGGCAGCTTCTGTCTCTCCCTTCTTCCCACTTCTCCCTCTCCCCCTCTCTATTTCTCTCTCTGTGTCTCTCTCACTCTCTCTGCTCTTACCCTTTCTCCCCTTCCGTTCCATAACCTACTAAATAAATACCCAACCTCACTCTGCATTGCATGCCTATCCATGTCTCTGTCTCTCACCTGACCGGGACCAGCTGCCTTCAGAAACATATAGCATAGTCTGGTGAAATGTCCATCCATCTGTTTCTCCTGTGGGATTGGCTACCCTGTCAAGGTGCATGGCTACCCACCATGTTGTCTCCCTGCCTGGGACTGGCTGCCCACTGCCTGCCACTACTTTAGGGGTCCTGTGGTATGATTTCATGGCCCACTGCCTGCTGCCACTTCAGAAACCTGCAGTGTGGTCTCAGGACCCCTGCCCACTGCAGCCACTCAGGGACCTGCAGCACTTTTACCATAACACCACCGAGGTGCATCCTCTTGCCCTGGCCAAAGGTCAGATAATTCAAACTTACTTCTGCTCCTTCCTCTGATTTTTAGTTTGTTTGCTTGTTTTTGTTTTTAGAGACAGGGTTTCTCTGTAGCTTTGGAGAATGTCCTGGAATTAGCTCTAATAGACCAAGTTGGTCTTGAACTCACAGAGATCTGCTTGTCTCTGCCTCCCAATTGCTGGGAATAAAGGCATGAGCCACCACCACCCAGCCTGCTCTTTCTTTTGAATTAGGAGGTCTGACCTAGGAAATGACTGCCTTCAGGATACTTGGTCTACTGTGAACTCACTGCCTAAACAACAGAATACTTTTCTGAAAAATTAATGACTTGATGTCTCAAGTATTGAAGCAAGTAACTATTCTAGTTTTCCTTTGGATCATGTTAAAGTAGTCTTTCTTTCTTTTCCCCCGTTGTATTGGGGTATAAAGGTGTATGGAAATTAAACATGAGCAGTCTCAGAACTCAGAACTCCAGTCTCCTCGAAATGCAATGCTTGGTAGTGTTTGAGCCATCTCTCCATAAGCAAAACTGAATGCAGTTTTATCATGTAATCTAGCAATCCTGTCTCAAAGGAAAGTTTCAAATGTCATAATTTTTTTCACTGTGTGATACTCCAGTGTATAAATGTACCACATTTTCTTTATCTATTCTTTGGTCAAGGGACATTTAGATTGTTTCCAGGTTCTGGCTATGAACATAGTTAAGCACGTGTTCTTAGAGTATGATTGAGTGTCATTTTGGGTATATATTCAAAAGTGGTATTGCTGGTTCTTGAAGTAATTAGTTTCCTAATTTTCTGAGAAATCACCATGTTGATTTCCAAAGTGGTTATGCCAGCTTGCACTCCCACCAGCAAAGGAGGAGTGTTCCCTTTACCTATTATTCTCTTCAGCATAAGCTGACATCAGTGTTTTTGAACTTGGCCATTCTGACAGGTATAAGATGAAATCTCTGAGTTGTTCTGATTTGTATTTCTCTGATGGCTAAGGATGTTGAACACTTCCTTAAATGTTTTTCAGTTAACTTAAATTCATCTTTTTTAGAGGTGTCTGTTTAGGTCTGTACCCCATTTTTTGATTATTTGTTTCCTTTGATGAACAATTTCTTGAGTTCTTTGTATATTTTGGAGATCAACCTTCTGTCTGATGTGGAGTTGGTGAAGATCTTTTCTCATTCTGTAGGTTGTTGTTTTTTCTGGTTGACAATGTCCTTGGCTTGACAGAAACTTCTTCGTTTCAGGAGGTCCCATTTTTAATTGTTGCTCTCAGTGTCTATCCTACTGGATTTATATAGAGAAAATGGTCTCCTGTGCCAATGCATTCAAGTATACTTCTCACTTTCTTTTCTATGAGGTTCAGCATGATTGGTTGTATGTTGAGGTCTTTGATCCATCTGGACTTGAGCTTTGTGCATGGTAATAGATATGATCTATTTTTATTCTTCTACATGTTGATATCCAGTTATGCCAGCATCATTTGTTGAATATGCTTTCATTTTTCCATTTTATAATTTTTTGCTTCTTTGTCAAAATCAGGTATCACTGATATTAGTAAATGACTCAGTCCTCTTTCTTTACTCTTTAACCCTATTTCAAGCACAAAAAGTAGCTATCCATCATAGAGCCAATAAATCTAAACTATCATTGCAAATCAACATATTGGACTTCTTAGAAAATTTCCATACCTCTAGTCATACTTTGTTGTTCTATGACCCTAGATTCCTTTCTCCACTGTGGTTTCCATTGTAATCAAGAACCAGATCCCAATAGTGCTTTAGCTAAATATTTCCAGTGTTGTGTAATAATTCTGTTCTTAGTTTCCCATGAATTTAACATCTGCTTCACAAAGTGTGAATGCACACCATATGAAATAACTGCTTTCTTTTTTTTATTTATTAAAGATTTCTGTCTCTTCCCCACCACCACCTCCCCTTTCCCTCCCCATCTCCCAATCAAGTCCCCTTCCCTTGTCAGCCCAAAGACCAATCAGGGTTCTCTGCCCTGTGGGAAGTCCAAGAACCACCCACCTCCATCCAGGTCTAGTAAGGTGAGCATCCAAACTGCCTAGGCTCCTACAAAGCCAATACATGCAGTAGGATCAAAAACCCATTGCCATTGTTCTTGAGGTCTCAGTAGTCCTCATTGTCCGCTATGTTCAGTGAGACCAGTTTTAACCCAGGCTTTTTCAGACCCAGGCCAGCTGGCCTTGGTAAGTTCCCGATAATAACTGCTTTCTTAAATCTCATCACATCTAGCCTTTCAACAGGACCTCAATTAACTTTGTCATATACTTGTTGGTATCTATCACTGGGTGGTTATTATTATGGGGTAATTGAATAAAATAAGGTCGGTTTTCTAATAGCTTTGAGGACTCCTTTTTAGTTTCATAATCTAATGATTAGATAATATTTAAATTCCTCTTTCTGTGTCTGGTTATTTTCCTTATATTCATTAACATATTTCTAGGGCTTATATATTATTAATAGTAAATCTTTCTTTCTTTGAGACAGGGTTTCTCTGTACTTTTTGGTGCCTGTCCTGGAACTAGCTCTTGTAGACCAGGCTGGCCTCGAACTCACAGAGATCTGCCTGCCTCTGCCTCCCGAGTGCTGGGATTAAAGGTGTGTGCTACCACTGCCTGGCCAATAGTACATCTTTCTAAAGCTTGTACCTTATCAATAGTAAGTACTTTTAAGACTTGTATCTTATCAGTCAAATTTTTATTATTTTCACTAGCAAATTTTTCTAAGCTTTGTATTTTAACAATAGTTTTTCTAGAGATTCTTATCCATCAAATTCTCATATTTGACACAATTATCAAACCATTTCTTAAGGATAAAATATGAATTTCCAAACTGATAGTAATTATAATCATTATTATGTCAATCTTAGCTAAGTAATTTATCTTTGCATTTATTTCTTTTTTTCTTTTGCAAGCTATCTATAGTAGCACTACACAGAGTCCTAACTCCATGTATTGTGATATTACAAATTCTTAACATGGTAAATCTTTTTCTTTTTAATATTATTTAACTCTCTCCTTAAGGAGTTCTCATGAATTTCACCAAATCTTCTGACTTGGCAATTTGTCAGGATAACAGCACCATCAATGTTGGGCTTGATCCCCCCCTGACATTTCCGAGTGCAAGCCTGCTTTCCAGCATCCCACAAATGACTCGTAAAGAAGCCCAGACAGTGACTAGGATGGGTGGAATAGGCTCTGGCTGGCATGACTTCTCCATCTACGTGGTAGTGCTCCATATTGGAGTACCAAAGATGTTTTTCTGAAAGTTTAGAAGTCGCTCACAAGTGAGGGTGAAAGCCTGCTCAATCAGAGAAGCTGAGAAGCAAGCAACTGACCTTGCTTTTGGGGCAGAGACCCAGCAAGAGATCTGTATCTTCACTCATCCCCAAACCAAAGGGAAGTGCCAAACTCAAGTCCTCGTACTTCCTGTGTATCTTCTCCATCCAAACTGCTGGATTTTTTTTAATTATTTAATTTTTAATTTTGGTATGAGTCTTATACCTACATGTATACCTTTGTAGCAGAAGAGGGAACAAGATTCCACTAGAGATGGTTATAAACTATCATGTGGTAGCTGGGAATTGAACTCAGGACCTCTTGAAGAGAAGTCAGTGTTCTTAACTGCTGCATTATCTCTGCAGGCCCATATATTGCTGACTTCTTTATGTCCAATTCCAGTCAGCTAGTTACTTCCTCTGTCCCCAGATTCAAGGTCAACTTTATTTAAAAGTTTTGGAGTATCATAGTATGTTCAAAATTCCTTCAACAAAGTTTTGACAACTGGCAAGAACGAAAGTCCAGTAGCTGGCCAGGAGGGAAGGTGTCCCACTCTCTACACTGTGTCATAGAAGCTACAAAATGCTAATCACCAGACATCAGATAGATCCTAAGTATCCTGGTACTTTTTGTATGACCATCTTGCTTAAAACAATCTAAACTCATACGAACAGATTAAGGGTAGTAAGGAATCCTTCAGCAATCTTGTGCAGCCAACACAATGACTATAAGTGAGTGGGGGTGGCTAGGAAAATGCATTGGCAGTTAAGAACCCTGGGTGCTGTCCTAGAACACCAGGATCCACATGGCACCTTACAACTGTGAGTAACTCCAGCTTCAGGGAATCCGACACCCTCTTCTGGCTTCTCTGGGCACCAGACATGTACCTGATATGCAGATGTATATGGAGGCAAACACTCCTACAAAAAAGAAGAAAATAAAATAATGAAATGAAAAAAAAAAAAAAGGGAGAGAATACCAGGCAAGTATTTTAGACCTCCAATGGAACAATCTCTAGGAGTAAATTTAAACATTTTTTTTAACTTCAGACAATTTAAAAGAATAATTATTGAGAAAAGTGTGTTTAGGTGGAATATAAAACTTTATTCTAGAAAGATGTTCTTTTACTCAGTGTTCTATCATTGTGAACAGATACCATGGTTAAGGCAATGCACAAAAGAAAGCATTTAATTGGATGCTTGCTTACAGTTTCAGAGGTTTAGTTCATTATCCTCATGGCAGGAAACCTGGCAACATAAACAAAGAGATAGAGAGAAAGAGAGAGGAGGGGAAATGGGATTTTGAAAACTTCCAAGTCAAGCCTTAGTTATGTGTTTCTTCAAATAAGGCCGCATCTCCTAATCTTTTTAATCATTGCAATCCTATCAGAGTTCCACACCCTGGTGGTAAAGTTCTAAACTGTATGACCCCTGGGAACCATTCTTATTCAAACCATCACAGTTGTCAACAAATGTCCAAAACCAATTTTTACTGAAACTATAAGTACCCACTTTAGAATCATTATCGTGTATAGCTATTAACTGTGTGAAATGTAGCTACTACACTTTAAGAAGATAATTTTTGACTCAACTTATACTCATTTAAAGTACACATACTGCATGCTACACAATAAAAAAACATTTTTCTTGACAGTGTTCAACATTCAGTCAAAGGTCATCAGACATAGCACCTCAGAAAAAAAGAGGTACTTTTTGTTATCAATGGTTTGTGACTGATTATAATCAGATCCACAATTCCAGTCTTAACATTTATTGCCTTCAATGTAATTATACACATTATTTTTAAATGCATAACAGAGAGACAGGTATAGTGGTACTCTGCTGCAATCCCTGCACTGGTAGATTAAGAAAGGACTGATAAGACTTTCAGGTCAACCAAAGATGCTTCAGAAACCCCTGTCTGAAATGTATAAGCCCCCATGAGAAACTGCCTCCTCTGCAGCCTGCTCTAAGAGTCCTTATGTGCCTTTTCTGCTGGATTAATCATTTCATCAGTATATATTCTCAAGTGTTAAGTGACTTTTAATTCATTGTTGGCTTTTTACCATGGTGCTATTTTGTTCTTCTCTGTCTTCCTTCAGATTTCTCACTTACACATGAAACATGTGATGTATTTCCAGTAAGAATCTGAAGCTCAAACTGTTGTAAAAAGACCAAAGGATAGGGACCCGTATCTTTATTTAGAAAACTGGACAATGCAAGAATTTGAAGGGGACTTGGCAGGTGACAGTATTTTAAGAGCATGGTTCACAGGGAGAGTTCTTTGCAGCTGCCTGTCTGTCAGACACAAATGCCAAGTGCATCACAACATGCTCTCGCCAAAGAATAATGGCTTTTCCGTATTCTGCTTTCCATCACACAAAGTCATCTGGCAGGCCAGCTAAGAAAGTGATTTCCAACCCTTTAAGCCTTTAGACACAGAAGGGATTACAGGATGTTAAAATAAAGTCAATATTGTTGCTGTATCTTCGGATGATACTGGTTATTTTTCACTGTTTTCCTTCATGGTTTAGTTTTTAATTTCTAAAATATGTGTGTTGATTGAAAACCAATGGTACATTGTGAATTGCCTCCTGACTAACACCAATAATGGGTACATACTCTTAAGTGAGAGATGTTTTTTCTTCTCTTTGAGTACTAATATGCATATAGACACCTCCTAACAACATTGCATTTATTATTTTCAATACTAGCACAATGTATCTATTCACATCTTCATCAATATTTGGCCCCTATTGTGTGACAACAAGGACTGAGTTGGAAGTTTGGGTTTATTTAGTACAAAAACTTCCATATAACAGCACATGACATTCTTTCTCAAGTCTGAGTTTTAAAGTATTACAGATTTACTGAGAATAAATCAGTCTATGCTCTTTTAAAAGGTTATGAGTCTGTTACTTTTCACTGTGTTGTTTTTTAGATAAAACGAAGGATTCTTTCTTCCGGCAAGGACACAAGCTGTCTTGTTCTTATTGACTAAAGAGACAGGATTTTTTTTTTTTAACCTTTCTTCCATGTTAGGGTTAATCATGTGAAAAAATTTCATGAGGTAGGGGTAATATGTTTCTCTCCTGCTGTTCCAAATATGATAAGTGGATAAATGTAGTCTTTCCCCCCTTCAAGCTCCATCTTGAATTTAGAAACATTCCTTATTTTAAATATTTTCTTCTAGACTATAATATTTTCTGTGACCTAAAATTTTCCTGATCTAATTTTATTTGTTGTTCTTTGTGATGCAAAAGTCACATTCAAATATAATAAGAACCCATTTGGAACTCAGAGAATGTATGGGCTTTGGTCTCCCTTGGGTTCCTCCAGTGTTCATGAAATCAGTACCCATCATTATCCATTGGTCACATTGAATTTACCCTAAACCTTGTGTGCTGACATTTCATTATAAGATATACTCTTACAAATTTTGGTTTTGACTCTACAAATGCCTTTCAGATTCTATAAGAAAGATGCAACAGTTGAATAAAGTTCTTCATCTGAGTTTCAATATCTGAGATTAGCCGCTCTGGTTTGTTGTGTAATCCTGCTGAGTATAACACGGTGGCTTAAAACAATTGAAATGTGTTACTTCAGGACTGCTAATGCTGAAAAGAACAGAATCTAGCAGAGGCATCTCTTCTGAGAATATAAGAAAAGGATTGGCCCATCCATTTTCAAGTTTCTGTTTAACTTCTGTTAGTAGATGCCTCATGAAAATATTTGGTTCATTATCCACATATGTCTTATTTCATATCAGGACAGGGTTACAAAAAATAAAAGCTTATTTCAACAAGCCTGTCACTCCACATGCAAAGTAAAAACCACCAGGATAAATATTTGACCAAATGTGATTCCACCACTCATATTTTATAGCAAAACATTTTATCTATAAAACAACAGGCACAAATATAGCTATCTAGGTGAATTTCATAATGGAAACAAAGTACCTCAAACTATCTGATTCTGCATTGATAACAAAAAAGCATATGATGGTTTAGCTGCCCTAATGAATAATTTCATTAAAAATCAGAGAGTCATTAACTCACGATAGTTGAAAATGTAAGATTTTGGGCCTTTACAGAAGCAACACATGTGGCCATAAGTCATCCTATAAGAGATAGCTAGGGATGATGCTCCTCGGGAAAGAGAGGTAACTCCTCTACCGAACATTAGAAAATCTTCACAGAAGGTGTTTGTGTCAGTGTTGGAAATAACACTTCTTACTGTGATCTCAGCACAGCAACAATGCATGAGCATGCTTATCGTAAGGTCTAAGTGCAACAACTTATTTTTATCACTGTTAGAAATTCTGTAAGGCCAACAATAATGAAAGAATACTCAAAGACCAATCAAAAAGGATAACTAATTCCAAAAGAAATTGAAATAATAATACCACCCATAAAATTTGAAATCTAAATAGCAAATATGACTGAAAAAATGAGAAAAGGAATCAAAGTCATTCTCATTTTATGAGATGATTATATGGCAGATTGCAGGCATGTGATTTTTAATTTCTGTGATAGTAGGTAATTTTCTCACTTTCTATATTTGAAATAGTTCCATTTGCAAAGTAGAAATACAGTTTTGCCTCATTTTTGTTATAAGCAAACACTAAATACCAGATGCAGTTCTTAGCTTTAGTAGTAACACCAAGAATACAGCAAAACATTACTTGCTTAAAAATTTTAACGCAAACTATAATATGATCAAATAAGAGACAATTATTATGGCTGTTATTGCTTACTTTCTAGTTTCAAAGTGGAAGAAAACTAGAATGTTGAAAATCTGAACTATTTAAGTGTGTATAATTTTAGACACTTTTGTTTTAAAAGAAAAAAATCCTAATAAATGCCTTTGGTTTACATTTTATTAAGTTCTTAAGAGAAAATTACAAAGTCTAAGAAAGTAAAGAAAAAAGTATTTAAAACCAGAGATTTACACAGCAAAATATAAAGAACCAATAGAAGATGTCAATAAGACTGAAAACTGGAATTTGAGGGGGAGGGGGAGAGAGGGTAATAATATTAGCTATTAAAAGGAAACTATAAGAAAAGGCTAAGAACATAGAATCAATTGCAAATAAATAGACACAATGAAACAATTATCTATTATAAAATAAGGTCTGACATTCACACTGCAGGGACCACTCAGTGAGTAGACAGTCTCCACAAGGCCAAGGACCCCAATCTTCAGAATCCATGTAATGCAGCACACAGTAGCATGACGTCAATGCACTGATCCCACAGGGAGATGGGAAGCAGAGGCAATAGGGTTTCTGGAAGCTGACAGGCTAGCTAGCCTGGTGTATACAGAGGGGAACGATGAGCAGTTCTGTCTTTCAAGTAAAGCACAAGGCAAACACAAACACCAGAGGTGGCTCTTACTCTGTAGCCATGATATATGTAGCTATATCCACACACGTACATGTTCCCATTAGGCTATGTTAGTACAACACACGTTCAGAAACACGGGGATTGTAGCTCAACACTTGAGTATGAAGTCATTGAAATCCAGAACATCCTAAGTTAAAAATCCCACCAGTTTTGGCTATTTTGACTTTGGTGAAATGACTTTGATTCTTTTACCTTCATGAAATATTTGTGTGAGTTATCAGTTGGCATTGTCTAATATAAAGCCCGAGTAAGAGGAAATTGAACTTCAACTGTTAGGCTCTGTCAGAAGTCTCCACTTTTAGAAATGTAGGTGTGATGGCTTACACTTGTAATTCTAGTACTAAGTACTTTATAGAAGATATGGGTATTGCCTTGAGCTTCATGCCAGCCTGAACTACATAGGCCAAACCAGCCTAGACTATGGAGTAAAATCTTGTCTCAGAGGAAGAACGCTAAAATATATGCTAGAGACACATAAGCATGACCACAGAGATGACAAGCCTATTCTTCCGAAATTTCCATTGTTAGTAAAAAAATAAAATAAACAAAATTAAAGGTTGTTACTCATTTATTCTTATGGTATTAAATCTATAGTAATATAAATATATTGAGATTTACTTATGTGAATGTAGTTAACTTAGTGACAAGGCTAAAAAAAATAAAATCATAATGGAGGCAATATATAAAGTAGTCATTATATTTGTAATATCATGGCAAATGGCATGTGTGTGGAGTCTGTGAAAGAGGCACCTGTGCAGAGGTGTAATCGGAGACTGTGCTATAGTTCCCCAGCTGCCCCGGCCGAATAATCATGCAGAAATTACATTAATCACAACACTCTTTGGCTGATGGCTCAGGCTTATTTCTAGCTAGTCCGTTTAATTCTTAAGTTAACCTATTTATCTATGTATCACCATTAGGCTGTGGCCTACCAGTAAGGTTCCAGCATCTTTTTTTTTTCAGTAGTTACTTGGTCTCTGCCTGACTCCACCTTCTTTCTCTTTGCATTCAGTATAGCTTTCATCTAGCTCTATTCTGCCCTGCCATAGGCCAAAGCAGCTTATTTATTATCCAATGGTAATAAAAACATATTCACAACATACAGAGGGGAATCCCACATCACAGAGGTCTGAATTCTGAATGACAAGACTGAGAGGGTAAGGCAGGTATGTGCAGACCCAACAGTGGAAAGTTAGAGAGAGTAAAGAAAACACAACTTTTTTGGTGGTGTGCAATGCATGGAATTGGTGCCAAGCATGCCATGAGCTGATTGATTGAATAGAGAATAAAGTAAGTGACATCATAGAGAAGGAATATTCCAAAGCAGTAGCCTGTGATACAGGGATAAGTCTCCAAGTTCCTCTAACAAAAATGGAGAAAAACTTCCAGATTTTTCCACTGACAACCTGAGGACAGGAGATTCTTTAGTCTTAGAGAAATGGGAACACTTGTTGAAAGGGTAAGAGTGATGGGTGATTGGGATCAGAATCAGCTACTGGAGAGTCCTTCCTAATCTTAATAGATGGTAAAGAAAGCATTAGGGAGATCTTTGTTTATCCACTGGAGTTTGGGGAACATACATATTCAAGTTGACTTTTAGACACTTATGACAAATGGAAACAGAAATAGCAGACATTGGGACAGTAGAGTAGGAGTTCCATTTTTCTTTCTTTCTTTACATTAAAACTGAAGACCTTCCTTGGATGTCTTCCATGTGATGGCTCCTTGAGAAATAAAGTGTATACTACTTTTCAAATTTCTATAAGTGAATCAGATTAAATAATTAAAGATAAGGTGTTGACTCTGAATAATCCCACTTTTTTCTAATGATTTCCTTTGGCTCCTACCTTTTGTCCTATCTTAAATGTTTTAATTAACTTAAATTCTAACATACTATCTAATAGATATTATTAAGTTTTGTGTTTATTCTTCATACTGCCTTCAAATATCTCATCTTACATCATATCCTTAGTGACTAATGGTCTTCAGCATTTGCTCTAGTCTCGACTTTTGCTGGATACATTAGGTGGATATTAGAAAGTTGTTAAACAGTCACTATTTTAGATCAATTTAGAAATACAATTCCAGTACAGTATACATGCTTGAAGTTTTTCGCATCTCAGTTTGAGGGTAATTATGAAGACATACTGTGTTCTGCGAGACAATAATTTTACTACACATCACCATGTCTTAGCCCAGATTCTCCCTGCAGATGCCTCTGGCTAGGTTCAGTGTGTGAATTAGCTGTGCTTCTTTACATTGATGGCATTCCACACTTCATGATTATTTATCTCAAAGTAATGGAGATCTAGCTGACTTCTGCAGTAATATTGAAGCAGCCAAAATACAATTGCAACACCTCCTTCTCCAGGAGATGCAGTTTAAATTCCAACAAGCTCAGAATGAGAAATAAGAATGCCTTTGGCTTCATTTATAAAACCTGACAACTTAATTCCAAATACTCTGGACATTTAATTAATGGGAAGTGAATCAACCCTTCAACATTAAAAAGAAAATCTATAATTTGGCCTCTTCAAGTCAGCAGAGTGAAATGTCAAATTATTTTAGGCCCACAGATAGGATTTTTCATAACTTTATGATGTAAATGCTTAATAATAATGTCAGAACTTCTGCTCTATTAAACCAGCAGGCAACTGATCCAATACAAATTGCCTATCACAGTGAGTTGTATTGATGTCTTATACAGACAAACTAGAATATAAAAAGTGAGTCATTACCCAGCAACAGCAACAGACAAGTATTTGGGAAGCAAGTATACCATGCAACTTACCACTCCTGGAATTGCTTAGCTATAGCAATGGACCTAAGCTATTTGTACTTAACCTTGAGTAGTTGGAGTCAAGATTCTAAATTACAAATGACAGTCCAGTATTGTGTGGTAATTTTCCATTTGCTCTAGCTTCTCTTCCTATTCAGCCATAAACTATATATAGTATATTCATTAAAGTAGTTCCAAACTTCAAATTCTGCAGCATCAAATACCTTACAATACAGAAAAATATTAACAAATGGTATTTTCATAGATGCTGCATTTACATTAATTTACAAATAATGTATATCCAGCCCTCCAAATGTCAGGATATTACTAGCTACAAATAGTTTGATAGTAGGTCACATACATGCACCTACATTCACAGAGATTATCTGGAGACTTTTAAGGTTTTTTTTTTTTTACTAATAAATATACTATTACTATAATTGTATATTTATAGTTCTAAAAAATGTAAAAGAGTTATAGATTGTAAAGGTGGAAAAAATCTTCCTTATTAAGGTATTTTTTGAAATAAATAAAAATCCAAGGTAAGATAATGGTACAAATATGGTTCTTCAGATGAAAAACAAAATAAAACCTGTGGTTTAGTTTAGTTTTGTCTGGCAAATTGTGTTTTGCTTAAAAGAACAGTGTAAGCATCACTTTAATAGCTGTAGATGTTACGCAGATGATAGAAAATAGATTATTGGTAGACAGATAATAGATGACAGCTAGAGAGATTATAAATACATATATAATAGCTCTAAATATATGATGACAAGTGTGTAACATTCTAGAACAGTATGAAACGTAATAAATATGAGAGAAAGAAATAATTTATTCAATTGAAAGAAAATAGTTTTGTTTTTAATTTATTTAAAATGCATTTAGATTTTGGAAAGGAAGCCTATTTTCTCTGTCTACAGAGATTATTTTATTTTTTTATTGAAATCTAAAGAATATTATACATGCTTTTGAAATGCCATATGAATTTTTGAGGCAGGTGTGGAAGATTAGATTAATGCAGACAAATTTTAATAAATAAAAACACAACTTTAATGGAAAAATCAGACTCACAAAACCAAGGTTCCTGCGGAGCACAGGAAACAGTAAGGGGTGTACAGGCTCCTGCGTGCCCAATTTATTAGTAAACATTCGCCAGAGGCAAGCCCGCCCCCTTAGAGGCTGGCCTAACCCTACATCTCCCCCTTTGGTCTAAATAAGACAGAACTAAACCAACTACAACTATGAACAATAATAACAAATAATAAATATAACAGACACTATAGAGAACAAAAGTTTTGCTAGACATTCTATCTCAAGGAGTCTAAATAATGTAGAGAGTACTACAATGATATAATCTTCAACTCCATCAAAGATCTGAGAAGGGAATAAATATTACTTAACAAATGAGAGATATCCAAAACGTGCAACAAATGACAGAGACAACTGACTACCTGAGCAATCACCCAAATTCTCATTCGCAATGTTGAGTCAACCAACTTTGGCAAAGGCCTAACATAACTGACATACCATTATCAAATGCAAGGAACTTTCTTAGAATTATCCTACCCTCTCTTGGCAAGATAAGACAATCCTGTTTCATATCTTTGTCAGTAGTTTAGGTATGGGCTTTTCTTAACCCAAATGCCAGTTTTGCCAAGAAGACAAGCTCCCAGTGGAGTGTCTTTGGTACTCAAAGTTCTCTAGGGAGTAGAGTGGCGTTGCCAGTTGTAATTGTGTCTCGTTGGC
The DNA here is from genome assembly GCF_014885135.2 of Alexandromys fortis. Classification (NCBI taxonomy): domain Eukaryota; kingdom Metazoa; phylum Chordata; class Mammalia; order Rodentia; family Cricetidae; genus Alexandromys; species Alexandromys fortis. The sequence continues at coordinate 9,390,124 of NW_026067976.1, read as the reverse complement.
ACAGAATTCTAGGTTAGATTAAAGGCCATTTTCTACAGCTCTTTAAAGAGGCTGAAGATTATACTATCTATACTAAATATAATCTCTATGTATCTAGAATACCTTATTAACCTAAAAATAAACATGAACAACATAAAATTCTCAATACCTATCTAACTTGAAGACAAAAAAAAATAAACAACTGTGCAATACATGAAGACAATGATCTTCATCTGTAAACAATGTCATTACATATCAAATGTAAACAATGTTATTACATAAATAGTATCAGAGGTAGAAATGTACATTGTGATATGGTAGATGTATCAATACAATATAAGTATACTCTTATACAAAAATAGAGGTAGGAACACTCACATTCAATATTCAATATGTCAATATACAGGAAACAGTACCAATACAATTTTCTAAAAACAGTAACTCACAAATACCAATCATCCCATCAAACCAGTTAATCCCCCCTTTTTTTTTTTTTAACATACCCCTAACTCCATAAAACATCTCCCCATCCCCTCAACCCCAAACCAACCACTAAAAGATGTCCCTAACCCTGAGGGCAAACTCTGTTGGGGGAGGGGACGCCGTCCTCTAAGATTGCTTCAAGCTGACATGGGGGCGATGTTCTCCTTAGGGGCTCCTGTGAAAGCAAATGATGGTAAAATTCCCAAATTAACCTTTGGCCTAAGAAAATTATAACTAGTCCCTGAGCGCTTTGAGAAGGTCCGGCCAGAGTGTCGTCAAAAAATGTGCACCATTCGAAATTGTCTTGTGCAGTTGGTACCAAAAAAAATTATTAGCACGTAGAAAAGAAAAAAAAAAAAAAAAAAATATATTCAATATATTCATGACGTCATAAAAACCAGGTTGAGTTGATGTTGTGGGGCCCCATCTTCATCCTGGAAACTTCAAAAATTACTGTAGGAAAATTTGTTGCTTGTTATGGGAAATTTAGACACTAACAACAAGGACATATACTGACATATAAAGAAAGACACAGATACGAGGAAAAGCAAAAACAAAAAACAAAAAACATATATACATAAATATATAAAAAATCAATACTTACGGTATGTATATAATGTTAGTTGATCCTTAGTAGGTCGTAACTATTATCCATCCATCAGTAATTAAATATTCAGGGTCCCTTAAAGTCTTTGAAGATCAATATTTTCCTGTGGAGATAAGAAAAGAACCCTGCCCCCAACCTATCTGTATTCCTTACCATCAGTATGCTCGCCAACCTTGTGAAAGAATTGTTATTTATCTTTTCCAAATGGCTTTTCTTCTTCATACCGAACCTTTATTAGTTTTGTCGGTATCCACAATTGTTCCTCACCTGTGGAGATAAGAGCAAAACCCCTTCCCCAACGCAGCACATCTCCTGGTTTCCATTGTGAGGTCAGCACATCCTTGAAATAAACTGGTTGATTTAGTTCAGTAGACTTTTCCATTATCCAATGTCTTTCTGCAGCCGTTGTCCCCTTCTCATTAGCGTTAAGAAAATTCAAGGTTAACAAAGCATTATGTAACCTATTTCTGGGGGTGTTTTCCACCCCTTTCTGTTTATTCAACATATCTTTTATAGTTCGATTTGATCTTTCTATGACTGCTTGACCTGTAGGATTGTATGGTATACCTGTAACATGCTTGATATTGTAATAGTCAAAAAACCGTTTCATTTTCCTAGAGGCATAAGCAGGACCATTGTCCGTCTTTATTTGTGTAGGTATACCCATGATAGCCATGACTTCTAATAAATGAGTGATTACTGAATCAGCTTTTTCTGAACTTAAAGCAGTTGCCCACTGAAAGCCTGAATAAGTGTCAATGGTGTGGTGAACATACTTCAATTTGCCAAATTCTGCAAAGTGGAACACATCCATCTGCCAGATTTCATTCCTATGGGTGCCCTTTGGATTAGCCCCTGCTGGCAGTGGCGTTTGGTTATAGAAAGAGCAAGTAGGGCATTTCTTTACAATCTCCTTAGCCTGTTGCCATGTAATAGAAAACTCTTTCTTCAAACCCTTGCTATTAACATGATGTTTTTTATGAAATTCAGAGGCTTGTAGCACACTACCAATCAATAACTGATCAATGTCTGCATTACCTTGTGCTAGAGGACCTGGCAGACCCGTATGGGATCGGATGTGTGTTATGTACATAGGGCAGAGCCTGTTCCTGATCAAATCTTGAACCTGGATAAACAATGAGGTTAGTTCTGTATCATCAGGTATAAATTCAGCAGTTTCAATATGTAAAATAACTCTTTCTGCGTATTGCGAATCAGTAACTATATTAATAGGTTCTCTAAAATCCCTTAGCACCATAAGAATGGCATATAATTCTGCCTTCTGGACAGAATCATAAGGACTTTGTTCCACCTTACCCAAGTCTTCCGATTTGTAACCTGCCTTCCCTGTTTTATTGGCATCAGTATAGAATGTACGGGCTCCAGTTATTGGAGCATCACGGACGATTCGAGGAAGGATCCATGAAGTTCTCTTTATGAAGTTAAGCCTCTTGCTTTTTGGATAATTGTTATTAATATCTCCCAAAAAACTAGCACAAGCTCTTTGCCATGGTTCATTATCTTCCCATAATTTCTTTAGTTCATCAGCAGTGAAAGGCACTATAATTTCTGCTGGGTCTATGCCTGCTAATTGACGAAGTCTCAGCTTTCCTTTTATAATTAACTCGGCGACTTTTTCCACATAAGTTTTCAGTTTTTTACTTGGTTTATGTGGTAAAAAGATCCATTCCAAGATAATATCATCTCTCTGCATTAAAATTCCTGTAGGAGAAATTTTGGATGGTAATATGACGAGAATACAATCGAGCTCTGGATTCACCCTGTCCACATGTGCCTGTTGTAATTTTTCCTCAATCATCGTCAGTTCCTTTTCTGCTTCAGCTGTTAATTCTCTGGGACTGTTTAAATCTTTATCACCTTCCAAGGTTTTGTTCAGATGAATTATTAGATCAGGTGTTATCCCAATAGTTGGTCGTAGACTGGAAATGTCTCCTAACAGTCTTTGAAAGTCATTAAGAGTCCGTAAGCGATCTCTCCTAATTTGTGCCTTTTGTGTCTTAATTTTTTGCAAACCTATTTTATAACCTAAATAATTAACAGAATCTCCCTTCTGTATCTTCTCAGGAGCAATTTGCAATCCCCATTTAGGTAAAAGTATCTTTATTTCTTCAAACAGTCTGTTCAAGGTATCCATGTTTGAATCGGATAACAAGATGTCGTCCATGTAGTGGTATATTATAGATTTGGGAAATTTCTTGCGTATTATTTGCAATGGTTGGTTCACAAAATATTGGCACAAGGAGGGGCTATTTAACATACCCTGGGGGAGGACGGCCCAGTGGTACCTCTTGGAAGGTTGAGAATTGTTGTAAGTAGGCACCGTGAAGGCAAATTTTTCTCTATCTTCTTTTTGTAAAGGTATGGTGAAAAAACAATCCTTTAAATCAATAACTATAAGAGGCCATCCTTTTGGTAATAAAGAGGGCAAAGGGATTCCAGATTGCAGAGGACCCATAGGTTGAATAACCTTGTTGATAGCTCTGAGATCTGTCACCATTCTCCATTTACCTGATTTTTTCTTAACCACAAATACAGGAGAATTCCAAGGGCTGGTAGATTCTTCTATATGTCCAGCATCTAATTGCTCTTGTACCAGCTGTTCTAAAGCCTGTAACTTTTCCTCAGCTAGAGGCCATTGCTTTGTCCATATTGGTTTCTCAGTCAACCATTTTAGAGGCAAGGCTGTTGGTATCTCTGAAGGGGCTTCAATTACTTGTTCTTGTATGGCCCGAATGGCCGGTTTTCTCCGTTTGTAATATCTTTTAATATTATTCTCAGAAATATAGGCTCTAGAAGTAGCAGGAATGTTAATTTGGGTATTCCATTGTTGTAATAGGTCACGACCCCATAAATTCATTGCAATATTGGCTACATATGGCCTTAATTTTCCTATTTGTCCCTCAGGCCCTATACATTCAACCCATCTTGTGCTCTGTCTTACTCGAGATAGGGTTCCAATTCCCAGGAGCTGAACATTTACATTCTGAAGAGGCCAATACGGATGCCAAGATTCTGGGGTAATGATACTTACATCAGCACCTGTGTCCAGCAGGCCAGTAATAAAAATGCCATTTACACACACTCTCAGCTTAGGTCTTTGATCATTTATAGAAGTTTGCCAAAACACACGTAACTCATCTTTCTGCTCATTATCGTTTGTAACAGTAGGCATGAGGTTTCCTAATTGTCCTGACGAGGCACGTTCTCTGCAGAAACTGGAAATGACTGAACCATGTTTGCCATGGGGGCCTGTGAGGCCCCCCCTCTCACGTTTCCCGTCTGTATCAGGTTGCCTTGTCTATCTCTTGTAGACCTGCATTCATTCGTCCAATGTCTACCTTTTCCACATCTTCTACATAAACCTGAAGGCTGAGTCCTCCTATTTCTGTTATTTCTAGAAGATGCATTATTATTATTTCTGAAGATCCGTTGTTTACAATTCCTTTTCATATGACCCATTTTGCCACAATTAAAACATTTGGTATTCTGGTGTCTCCTTTTACCATTGGAAATTGCTTCTTCTACCCATGCTTCAGTGCCATAATCAAATGTATCAACATCCAGTGTATGCAAGACCCATTCTTCCAAGGGTGCTGATCTGAACTTTAAAGGCTCCAAAATCTTTTTGCATTCCACATTTGCATTTTCATAAGCCAAAGACTCAATCAGTATACGTCTTGCCCTATTTGTACAGATAGCCCTATTTGTACAGCCTTAGTAAGTCTTTGTAAAAATTCACTAAAGGGTTCTCTCTGACCTTGTTTAACTGTGACAAATGATTCCATTCTCTGTCCTGGGTCTTGTACCCTGTCCCACGCCCTTAAGGCTGCTGTAGTACACATGAAGATTGTGTTTTCATCCAAATTAGCTTGTTCCTGAGGGTCAGAAAAGAGTCCTTCACTTAGAATTTTATCTAGGGAAATGTCACTTCCCTTTGCCTTTTCTTGCTGTTCTAAAAGTCTAGCCTCTTGCCTGAATAAACATTTCCATTTCAATTGCAGTAATCTCAAGGACCGCAGAGGTCAGTTGAAACCAGTCTGAGGTAGTTGCTCTGCTTGTTGTGGCCCAAGATTTTAGCATCTCTTTAACAAAAGAGACATGCATCCCAAAAGTCATGACAGCCTGTTTAATTTCTTTGAGATCATTCATACTGACAGGCTCCCATGTATCTTCCTTGATTACCCTAGGGTTTCTGGAACCAATCACCTTCTCTGTTGTTATTACTGGAAAGGCAGGTAGAGCTGTAGGTAGAGCTTTGTGGAAATTGTCCCGGAGGGATTTACCCACAGATGTAGTTAAAATTTGCCTTTCTACTGTTTGCTCTTCTTCATCAGAATTTAGAAATTCCTCAATCTTTTCAATTCTATTCACTATTGCCTTCTGCAATGTCTGTATCTCCTGTCCAGAATTATGTTCCAAAGCCTTCATTGAGGATTCTAAAGTATGAAGTTTGTCCATTAGAGATAAGTTCTCATCTTTGGACATAATTTTTATGGCATAAACCGTGCCTTCTTGTATTGACAATCTTTCCGTCAATCTGTCATAAGCTTTAGACAAAATTCGATTGTCACATTGAACAGTTTTGATTCTCTCAGTTAATATTTCAGTCCCTTCAGAAAGTGACTGCTGAAATTTACGATCCAAATCAGCTGTTCCTTCTTCCATAGTAATGAATTTCTCCTTAATAGCAGCCAGTAATGTTTCAGTTCCTACAGAAAGGGACTGGAGTTTACCATCCAGATCAGCTGTTCCCTCTTCCATAGTAATGAATTTCTCCTTAACATCAGCCTGGACCTTTTTTAAATTTTGCTCAGTCAACAGAGTCTTGTTAAACAAAGATCTGTTCTCTTCCTATAGAACTTCAAACTGATTCTTGAGATCATTGTCATGCTTAATAGTTTTTAGACGTTCAACCTCTGCCTTAAGAATCCTGGATTCGTCTCTTAAAGACTCCATCATACTTCTGTTGTCAAACCACATAGTACCAAGGAAAACTACTAATCCCAGAAAGATCTGTATATGTGGGGTGGTAGACACCTCTTGTAAGATCTACCACATGGCACACTCAAAAACACTGTTAAAGTCCTGAATAGTAATATTCTCAGACATTTTATTTATAAAAGAAAAAAAAAATTACCTGCAATGACTGGTTCCTGCCAGTGGTGGCGAAAGAGTCCACTTGAGTCCACGTGGAGAGCCGGTCTGAAACAACTCAAAACCAAAATTTATTGTTCTGCCTGAGGAGTTAGAGTGGGTGCAGAAGGGGTCACTTTGAATCAGACCAACTCTGCTGCTGTGGCGGTTTGTGTTGCAAAACCGCAGGCAGGTAGGGAGGGGTTAAAAGTGGAACCGGGAAGCATGCTGTGAGCCTGAGAGCTCCAGCTGCAAGTGGGCAGGCAGGACCTGCACAGGAATGGGAGGCCCGTGCAGGCTTGTGCGCCAACTGCGGGGGAAGGGGGGGCAGCCAATCACCCAGGACCTGCTGTGGGCCCAGCGGGCTACCCACTTGATTACAAATTCCCTTCCCGAGCTCCGGTAGCTAATCTTGCTCGCAAAATCTGGTAAAGATCGAGCTCCCGCCTCTGATGCCCGGGGCAGGGGCGATTTGCCCAAACATTGGGCGCCAAATGTGGCAGATTAGATTAATGCAGACAAATTGTAATAAATATAAAAACAACTTTAATGGAAAAATCAGACTCACAAAACCAAGGTTCCAGCGGAGCACAGGAAACTGGAAGGGGCGAGCAGGCTCTTGTGCCCAATTTATCAGTAAACATTCACCAGAGGCAAATCCGCCCCCTTAGAGGCTGGCCTAACCCTACAGGCAGGTTCTGTCATTCTGTTTTAAAGTACTAGATAACAATGTGTGGTAGAATTTGACAAAAAATAAAGCTAAAATGGGGGGTTGTAAATATTTGGATATTTAGAGCAAATATAAGCTGCAGGATTAAAGTGTTTTTTCCAATATTATTTTGACTATGACTCATATTGTGAAATATTTTTTAAATTATTTATTAATATTACATGGAATTAAAAAAAAGACTTGCCATTCATACTAATGATACATTCTGTTTTCAACACTATTTTGTATTTTAAAACATCTAATGACCTTAACAGGGTGAGTTTCACAATACTAATGTATCATTGCACACATTTCTCAGGACATTGAACTAGATTTCATCTTAATATCTTCTTGTGCCACAAATCTTTCCAGGCAAGTTCCAGTGAATACAGCATAGTCAAGAATTCAAATGAAAACAATGTTCCATTCTCACAGCTTGACTGGCCGTCAGTCTTAATAGGAGATCTTTCTCAGAAAAATGGTAGAAACATTAGACCCTTCTAAAATCTTACAGTCCCATACAGTCATAGAAATTACAGTGAAGGCAAGGAAAACACCCACAAGACTTGTGCCAGTACCGCCACAAAGACACTCATTGCCCAATAATGCTGTGGGATCCTCTTTAAGTACACAGAACATTAGCCCTGAGCCAAACTCTGAGGGAGAGTCTTCATCACTTTTTTTTTAAAATCTTGCTACTTTTTTATTATTTTTTTATTATTTTTTTAAATTTATTTATTTATTTATTAAAGATTTCTGTCTCTTCCCCACTGCCGCCTCCCCTTTCCCTCCCCCTCCCCCAATCAAGTCCCCCTCCCTCGTCAGCCCAAAAAGCAATCAGGGTTCTCTGCCCTGTGGGAAGTCCAAGGACCACCCACCTCCATCCAGGTCTAGTAAGGTGAGCATCCACGAAACTGCCTAGGCTCCCACGAAACCAATAGGTCCAGTAGAATCAAAAACCCGTTGCCATTGTTCTTGAGGTCTCAGTAGTCCTCCTTGTCTGCTATGTTCAGCGAGACCGGTTTTGACCCAGAATGGCGAAAATCAAAAACACCAATGATAGCCTTTGCTGGAGAGGTTGTGAAGAAAGGGGTACACTCATCCATTGTTGGTGGGAATGCAAACTTGTGCAACCACTCTGGAAAACAGTGTGGAGGTTTCTTAGGAAATTCGGGATCAACCTACCCCTGTACCCAGCAATACCACTCTTGGGAATATACCCAAGAGAGGCCTTATCACACAACAAAAGCATATGCTCTGCTATGTTTATAGCAGCATTGTTTGTAATAGCCAGAACCTGGAAACAACCTAGATGCCCTTCAATTGAAGAATGGATGAAGAAAGTATGAAATATATACATATTAGAGTACTACTCAGCAGTAAAAACAAGGACTTCTTGAAGTTTGCAGGCAAATGGATGGAAATAGAAAACACCATCCTGAGTGAGGTAAGCCAGACCCAAAAAGAGGAACATGGGATGTTCTCACTCATATTTGGTTTCTAGCCATAAATAAAGGACATTGAACCTATAATTCGGGTTCTTAGAGAAACTAAATAAGAAGGAGAACCCAAAGAAAATCATATAGGCATCCTCCTGAATATTAAACTTCATCAGGCGATGGAAGGAGACAGAGACCTACATTGGAGCACCGGACTGAAATCTTAAGGTCCAAATCAGGAGCAGAAGGAGAGAGAGCACAAGCAAGGAACTCAGGACCACGAGGGGTGCACCCACACACTGAGACAATGGGGATGTTCTATCAGGAACTCACCAAGGCCAGCTGGCCTGGGTCTGAAAAAGCCTGGGAGAGTCTTCAATTTACGAGTCAAGGACCAAACTCTTGGTGCCTATTGCTCCTTACTGTCTCCTGCTTCCCTTCACATTTCCTGATTGCTTGTCACATCACTCAGTGTGTATTTTAGAAATAGCAGTAATCCACAGAACCGCTGACTACCCAGTTATAAATGCTAATGCTAATGTGTATATCATAGTATGCACTAAAATTTCAGAAAAATGCAGCTATCTATGATTTATTTTTATGTATGCCTGGACATTATTCCCTTTGAGTGTCTGTGTGATCAAATACTCAATTTTTATTAACTTTTACCCAGTCTTGGTAAGATTATATTAGTGATAGTGCTTAAGATATAATAGAAAATAATTGTTTAAGCATTAATATTATGTAGACCTGAGTTAAATTCACAAATGTTCCTATTCACTGTGACAGATAGTCATACATTTTTATTTTCAACATGGGCTTCAATACTGTAGGATTTTTGTGAGAAGAAAGCTATCTATGTATTCTATTGATCTACGTATCCACCAGATGCATATTTTCAGTGATCCATTTATCATGCCACATTTTCATATGTGTTTTTATGTATCTGTTTATCTAGATCATCTTTTTTATCTTTGTTTATATGATATCTATTGTTTATCTGCTATTTTGTGTATATACATATACATACATGCATACATATATAATCTATCTGTATAATTCTTCCACTTTCTTCAGCATCTAGGAAATATTATAGTTACAGGTAGCCAATGCAGCTATGACAAATAAAGAATTATAATATTAGAGCAAAGAAACAACTTTATGTAAAATCATAAGAAAATCTTATTATAGAATAAATTTACTTCATGGTAATTTATCAGTAATAGCTTATGAATTTTATAAATATATCGAACTAATACATGTTATAAATGAGGAAAGTTAGAGAAACAATTTTATGTTTTATTGGGAGGTGTGCCAAGACTACTAAGGAATGCTGAGAATGGAAGAAATGGATAAGGCCTTAATTGGTTGTCTAGTACCAAGGGATTAGCCCTCAGATCATATGCATACAAGTAACACTAAACAGATTGAGCATGTTGTATTTATATATTTAAATACACACATCATCATCATCAATATCATAACAATAAAAAACATAAATTTGGGAGTGAACAAGAAGATTGAAGGGAGGAAAGGGAAGGGAAAATTATGTAATTGTATTTTAATTAAAATGATAATTCAATTTTAAAAATAAAAAAGTATTTCATTAAAAAAGAGAAGTGTACCTAGAAAAAATTACATATTTTAATATATATGTAAATATTTTACAGGTACACATTATAATATTTAATAAAATTCTCATGAAAGACAGATGATCTTAAAATTTCTGAACTCAAAATTTGATTTTCCCAGTTCTTTGAACTATTTAGATGATGGGATAGAATAAATACTGAGATTCTTTTGCTACTGTCTTAATTTTTAAATATCCTCAAAAGATTTGATTTCTTTTCTTAAAGTTTTGAGCCTTCACTAACTGAATAGAATCGGTTTACATTTATTTCCAGTTTTACTGGCTGAATGACCATTGATAATGATAGCCAGTTATGTTCTAATGATGCTGTTTCAGTAATAACAGGCAAAGGGCTCACCTGAAGGTCACTATTTATAATTTGACTTAATTAGATCTTAGTCAGTTCACCCTGTTAATATTATAGTTCAGAACCATCCACTCCTATGCAAAAGTTAATTACCAAGTGAAATTATGGTTAATTTCACCTCATATTTTTTTCAAGCTTCAAATAATCACTCTATATCATTAGCATATATCATTAATGTCAGTAAATCCACAATATTAGAATCATTAAAAACCATTTATTTGAGAACATACCCTGGCTTCTCTCTCCTGAGTTTAAAACACTGCATTAGTCATTTAGCTGTTAGTGTAACAAAATAACTTAGATAATTTACAAAGAAAAAAGCTAAATTTGTATCATGGTTTGGAACGTTATAAACCAAGATCTACGAACCCCATGATTTGGTCCGTGATAAGCATGGCTCAAGACCAGAGTGTGTAGCAGAACAAACTGCTCACACCATGACCAGAGAAGCAAAGAGAAAGGAATATCGGTCTATTACTCCTTACAACCTACTTCTCAATGACTGAAAAGTAAATGTCTCATCATGCCTCACTGCACAGACAAATGCTTAGTGCTAGTACAAGTAGTTGGTCCTATATTTTTACCAGTATTTGTGTATATTTTTCCCACAAGTAAAAGAAAACAACAATAAAAATTACTAAGAGTTTATTTTCTTTCAAGTGTTATCCCTATGCACTCTGTGTTTTCATCTTAGATGATTTGGAACATCATCTGATAGTGATTGCAAGTTATGTTCTAAAGATGCTATGTTCTTGTTAAGTTTTTTCTACTTCTTTTTGTGGGGGAGGCACACTACAAGTAGTTCTTATGGCAAGTTCTTTTTCCTCACTGAGTTATTACATAGCAGATCATTTGTTCATTTAAAAATAAAATAATAGAAATTTTCATATTTGAAAATACAGTAAACCCTTACAGAAATTTTATTCAATTATACATCAAATGATCTCTGAAAGTATTAACTTCAAGTGTGTTTTGTTAAAGCTAGTAGAATAATCACATATGGGTCTTCCTGAGTGATGTTAATGCACACTAGGGGAACTGAGACCCAGTGAGACCTACAATCTTGTATGACCAAATGACTCCCCAACAGACAGAGAGACAGGATACTGCCTCCTATGTGTCTTGTTCTTCCTCCATTGTACAGTGAGCTTGAGGAAAACTTGTTATAGCCTAATATTTTGGTCACACTGAATATTCGAAATGCATTTTGATACATGGATTTCTTACTTTAATGGGCAAAATACTCTTTTCAAATATAAACCTCAAGCTTCATTATTTTATAGACAAAACTCAAGCTAGGTACTAACTAGTCACCAGGAAATCACATTTCAAATCTCTCAGGTCGGATATCAGCCATTGATATACATTAAATATAATAAAACACATGGCTTTTCCTGAACTTTTAAATTGACTCCAGGCATGTAGTTATTATAAGAAAAATATTCTATACATTTCTTTCATAAACATAAATTCTAACTTCAGAGACTTATTTCTCACAATAAATATCCATCCTATATTAATTTGACAGTGTTTAAATCAATCTATTGGGTTAAATATATGTGTATATCAGATTATAAATACTATAGAAAACATGTAATAAATGGTCCTAGGAGGTAATATTGTAGATCAAATATTTTATAGAAATTAAATTTTTGAAAATCTTTGGCTTAGGATATGGCACAGTGGGTCAAATACTTGCTGTGTCAGCAAAAAGGCCTGATTTGGAATCCCTAGCATCCACATAAATAACTGGCACTGACAGTACGCACACATAATCCCTGGCCTGCAATGTAGACACAGCTGTGCCTGTCTCCTAATGGACTGTCACTATAGCCAAAAGGGTGAGGTCTGGGTCCTGTCAGAGCTCTTGTTCTTAAAAGTGAACAACAAAAAGGTGACAAGCAATAAAAATCATACCAATGTAGACAGACCACTGTCTTCAATAGCATTTCTATTTGTGAGCATACCAACACACAGTCAAGCACAGCACATACACACATAGATGTATACAAATACATATATATTAATAACTTCATAAAAATAAATAAAATATAATATTCAGTTCAATAGTCAACTAACTACTTATCAAATGCATGGTAGTCACTTGTAGTGAACTTAGATTCAGAATTTCTCTTTCATTAGTAAGAGTTCCATTAAAAAAAGAGTAATAAAGTTTAAAATAAATATGTGTGAATTTTACTTGAATCCTATTTTAGCAAGTACCTGTTGAAATAAGAGCGGCGGGGCTGTGTCCCCAACACCCCAGCCGCTTGGCTAGCTTATGCCCGAAATAACAACACACAAACTGTATTCATTTAAGAACTGCTTGGCCCATGAACTCTAACCCTTACAGGCTAATTCTCGCACCTGGACTAGCCCATTTCTAATGATGTGTGTAAGCACCCCAAGGTGCGCTTACCGGGAAGAGTCTAGCCTCTGTCCATCATGGTGTCTCTGCTCCAGAGAGCAGAGTGGTCGGGTCTACCCGGGAGAACTGAGCATGGCCGTCTCTGCTCCAGAGAGCAAAGCTGTCAGGTCTCTCCAGGAGCAGAGCAGAGTCTGACCTCACTTCCTCTTCCGCCCAGAATTCTATTCTGTTTACTCCTCCCATCTATGTTCTAAGCTATGAGGCCAAAGCAGTGTGTTTATTACTTAACCAATGAAATCAACAGATTGATATATGACACTCCCACATCAAGTACCTGAAACACATGTTCACACAAACACACACATGTGCACGTGCACACGCATGCTCACAGACATTTATGTGTTGATTGAAATTTTAGCATCAATATGATATATATTATAGGATTAGTATTAAGTGTTTATAAAAGGAACTGAAATATATTTATAAAGATTCCTTCTCATATAGAAGTGAATGTGTAATTAAAGATGAAATAATACAAAGATTTGAATTTGCTTCTTGGTTAATGCAATTGGAAAAATGGGAAGTTGTACACGTGAACTCTTTCTGTCCATAATTACTGAAGCTGGGTACTATACAAGAAAGACTAATTACAATGTTTCTTGGATGTTTGCTTTAAGCTATCCATAATATTTATTTGTTTGTTTGTTTATTTATTTATTTATTTATTTATTTATTAAAGATTTCTGCCTCCTCCCCGCCACCACCTCCCCTTTCCCTCCCCCTCCCCCAATCAGGTCCCCCTCCCTCGTCAGCCCAAAGAGCAATCAGGGTTCCCTGACCTATGGGAAGTCCAAGGACCACCCACCTCTGTGGACCTCTGTGTGTTCAAGACCAGAGTGGTCAATGTAGTGAATTCAAGGACCACTAGGACTGCATAGAGTCTGTGTTACAAAACAAGAACAAAAATAAGCAAACTTCTAAGAAATTATAGTTAATATAAATTCTTAAGTAAGATAGTATGAATATACTAATAAAATGATGCACTATTAGATTTAATATTCTAATATGAATAATCCTACAGAAAAAAACATTTGAAACTAATCATTTTGGAAAGCAATGTTAAAAGATGAATGAATATAGATTTTGCAAATTTTACCATAAGTAATTTGATAAAAGTATATTCGGATATTTAAATGCATAAAAATTATCATTATGCTAGGTGAAGTGGCATATTCCTGCATTCTCAGCACTTGGGAATATAACCAGGAAGATACTTAATTTGAGACCATCCTGGACTGCAAGGAGAGAACCTGTCTCCAAAACACTAATAAACAAAAGAATCAATTGCTATAAAACGTATTTCCAGTTGCCCCAAATCAACTGAGTCCATGAACTCAGAGTTTAGGATTTTTTTTTCTGTTCTGAAAACTTCTATATAGAAGCTGAATTCAGTGCTTTCAAAGGATACTTGAACTTTACACTCTGCATTTTATTTTTCAGAATTGGAGATCGAACCCAGCTCTTGTGCTGCTAGGCAGGCACTGTTCTACTATGCCACAGCCCTAGACCCTCAAAAAACATGCAAGAAACCTGTGCCTTTGTATTGTTCTCTCAAAGTCCTTTTTCTAGCTAATAGAATCTGTGCTCTGAGGCCCCCAAACCTACCAATTTAGTATTATCTCAGCCCAGATAGTTTCATTCTTTAGCCTTCAATATTAGGATTACATAAATATGATTTTTCTCTCAACTGGGCATGAATTCATTATTCTATCTCCCCTGTTCCTAAACCTAAGAGAAATGGCAATATAATTGTTATCATTGATACCTTTTAAATAGATTTCTTCCTGAATAATTTAGTAGAGAAGCCATGTGTAAAAGGCACAATTTGTCAATACAAACAATAGTTTTAAAAATGTTGCTTTAAAATTCCAGTTATTTACAATAATTAAATTTCTATAAATCTGCATCATTGCCTGAAACACAATCATAAATTGCATTTTCCTACATTAACGCAGTATCTGCAAAGCAATATTTTTTAAAACAATAAAGGTTTATTTTAATTTTTAAATGTGTGCATGTGTGTCTGTTTGCCTTTATGTATGTTTATGTACCACATGGGTACAATGTCCTTGAAGTTCAGAAGATGGTATAGGATACTGGAACTGGAGTTAGAGACTGTTGTGACTTGTCATATTGATGCTTTTAACCTAACCTGGGACATATGGAAAAGTGGATAGTTTTGCTAACTAAGTTATCTTTCTAGTTGAAATATTATGTTTCTTTTATTTCTGCTCTGTAAATAAATAAACAGCAAAAGATAATTGAAAGTGTAATTGAATTTATAGCTCAAAAGTTGTGCTTCAAAAATCATAAAATTCAAGCTTTTTAGCAAATCACAGATATCTATTAATATGACATTTTTTTCACGAGAGGCCTAGTATCACTACTTTGAATGTTCCTGCAATCTAATTATCCATCTTCTCACCTGTCTGGATGAAAATGTCAGCCTTATAAAGGCTGGTGGCCATCATTATTAATCTTTGCTAAACTACCTACTTATTGACTGAAGAGTCAAAGAATCATGTCACTGTCTCATGCCCTATTGACTAGTGGATTAGAGGTCAGACCAGATGTATAAAGTGATGTACTAGCATGAAACAAAATATGTAGAGAATAAGCTGCCACTCATGGGATCTCATCGAGCAGCCTCTGTCATTTCAATAGGTCACAGCAAATGGACTAGACCACAGCATGGCCTTGCCATCAAAAGATAACGGTATGCTTTACACAAAAGGGGCTGTGCTTCACCTTATGCCTGTCCAAATGCTAACAGATAGGATTTGCCTTTTTATTGGTCTTTCTCTCAGATAATTTTCCTCCTTAGATTTTCACTGTATATTGATCACAAAGTAATCTTTTGAAAGAGGCTTCATTATCAGCCCTGGCATAGTAATGAGAGTTTCTGCAGTGTTCACTGAAACTCAAATTGCTCTGTCAGTAAACAAACCTTCATAATAGAGCCCTCACCAGCTCCTCAATATCCTTTCCACTCCCCATTCTCCTGATGTCTTTTGATTTTGCCGACCTAGGATATAATTTTTAAAGTTTACATACCCCCTTATGAGTGGTATATTCTTTAACTTCCGTTACTTTAGACTCTATGCAGTGCAATATCTTCTTTGACACCTTTAAGATTCTCATATCCTGGAAAGACAGACAATGGGATGACCCGTTAAGTCTTTTTGTTGAATCTCTAATGGAGCCACTGTCACTTGGTGCCTGTATTGTAACTCATTGTGTGTGAATATACTGACACATTTTCAGAGTATGTTTAGAAAGAACTTGTGACAGTTAATCCTGCCCTGAAGGGTGATTAATCATTTGAAGAATGAATAAGGCATGTGGAGTATCAAGAAAACCAGAGAAGGCAGAAATGATAAAGATAAGAACAGCAGCTGTGCACAGAGCCCTCAGGAGAAAACTAGCCCTGGGAAGAATAAAGACAAATAGTGATATGCCACATGTGAGTTACAAACTCTTTAGCTGAAGTTTGAATAGCAATGCTGTGCTTATTAAATGTGAGAGTATGTAACAAAGATGAAATACAACTATCAACATAGGATCAATGTTCATTGCTTCATATTTTCCTTCCTTTTCACCCATCATCTCTCTTCCAGATTCCATATTTTCCTAGTTGGATCAATGACTGTGAATTAGTAGTACTGAGTTTAACTAGAATATGGCAAAATTACAATAATAATGAATTACCATATTAGCCATTTTAGCTAGAAATATGAGATCATGATCTTGTACAATTGAATTTCCTCTTTTTTTCTTTTGATTTTTTTAGACAGGGTTTCTCCGTGAAACAGCTCTGATGTCTTAGAACTTGCTTTGTAGACCAGACTGGTCTCAAACTCACAGAGATCTACCTGCCTCTGCCTCCCAAGTGCTGGCGTTAAAGAAGTGCTCTACCACACCTGTTAAATGCACCTCTTAATCACCCATTTTTAACTCTAAAGTGATAGCAAATTGTTCTACCCCTTAAATTTAAGCCACAGATACTAACAAGATTGCCCATAAGCAAAGAATTTCATTATGAACACAGAAGAACTCCTTGTTAAAACAATTAATGTCTCTAGTTCAACCCATTTTCTTCTTATCATTATATAGTGGGCAAAAGAAAATGATGAATTTCTCTGTGTGCAAGAGTGAGTTTTCTGTGGTCATAAGACAACTCAAATGTCAACAGTCTTCATTTGTATGAACCAATCTCTACATCAATATAGAAAATATTGGATCAATATTTTTCATCCAGTTTTTTTTTACCATTAATTCTTTTTATTACTGATTTTTATTGAGCTCTACATTTTTCTCTGCTCCCCTCTCTGCCTCTCCCCTCCCCCAATTTAGCCCTCCCGTAAGGTCCCCATGCTCCCAATTTACTCAGGAGATCCTGCCTTTTTCTACTTCCCATGTAGATTAGATCTATGCAAGTCATTGTTAGTTAGGTGTCATGAGATAATTTTATCTCCTTGCACATGTGTAAACCTGTCCAGTAAGAAGATTGACATGAAGTTCAAACTGTTTAGGAATTATTGCACAGAGATTTTATCACCACAAGAGAAAAGCAATTGATGCTGAAGTTGCTACTAAGAAATGAAGGTAGAAGCCAAATTCACAAAGTTTCAGAATGAAACAAAGACGTTATCAGAGACTGAACTAGTGATCATTGGTGTGATATTTTGGCAAAAAAATATGGCTACTTTCTACTTGTTTCCTAAAACATGCCTGGACTAAGTTAAAAATAACAGACTGATTATTTAGTGAAGGAAATTTCAAGGAAGAAAAACATTGAGATCTAGAAAACATCATATTGAGTGAGGTAACTGACCCAGAAAGGCAAATATAATATGCACTCACTCATAAGTTACTTTTAGACATAGAGCAAAGAAAAACCAGCCTACAATTCACAATCCCAGAGAATCTAGACAATAAAGAGGACCCTAAAAGAGACATACATGGATATAATTGACATGAAAAGTAGACAAAGACAAGATCCCCTGAGTAAATTGGGAGCATGGGGACCTTGGGAGAGGGTTGAACAGGAGGGGAGAGGTAGGAAGGAGAGCAGAAAAAAATGTACAGCTCATTAAAAATAATAACAAAAAAATGGTTTAGAACTTCCTCTCAGACATAAAGATTTCCTTATTACTATTTCTGAATAATATAGCAACAGGGCTTGAAAAACTTTAGCAGTTTCACTACTACTCTTTCCTGAATGAGAAGACCACAGATCTTCATTGTATTTTTGTTCCTTCTACATAGACTTTCATGTACTTTTTTATAGCACCATGGTATTTTTTTTCTGCCTAAGAAATGAATATCACAGACATCAGAGTCGATAAAACATCTAAGAAACGCCACATTTAAAAAGTTACTTTTCTGAAGTTTTGTGAAATGCAGGGCTGTTGTTTATATGATGATATTCCTTCATGTCTTTACTGTAGCCCATTCTTCATTTCATTTTGTTGTATCCTTTTTACTGATGCATTTGAAAATACACTGACAAAGGGACATAAAAATGGGTGTCATAGCAAGACAGAAAACACAATAACTGACCAGAAAATAGTCAGGCAAGGAAATCTCAGTGCTACATGTCAAAGTTAACTCCAAATTCAATTCAAACAGCCTGATAGAAGTTCATGTGCCAGGTTTCGATTTTAGAAGTTTGCTTGGTTATAAAGCACAGTTGGAAATTAGTCAGACTTCACTACTAGCAATAACTTTCTGAAACAAACAAATATTCTTTCAAATTCAGAAAATATAGTCTATAGATAAAATGATACAGTGAGGAAACAAAAATAAATTTTGTGTTTGTATGTGAAAATGTGGTTTGCTCTTCTTAAAACGGTCTAGTGACTGCCCTAAAAGAGAGTTACATTGCTTACCAAAATCAAGAGCTTTGTGACCCTTTATTGGTACCAGTTTATAATTATAATCTGAATTAATATTATTATAAACAAATTCAAATAAAATTTGCAATGTCTTGGGTGCTATTGGCATGATGAAAATATGAGGAAGCATGAAAGTAACTGATAGAAAAAATTGAAAATTTTACTTCAAGCTGAATTATGAGTACTGCTCTTTAAATTAGCAATATTCTCAAAGGGTAAAAAATCTGTGATTTCAATAAAATTTTATTTGTGACTTTTTTCCATACCAGAATAGAGAATAGGAAACTGAAGCCTTAAGAATAAAGAAAAAAGCCGGGCGGTGGTGGTGCACGCCTTTAATCCCAGCACTCGGGAGGCAGAGGCAGGTGGATCTCTGTGAGTTCGAGGCCAGCCTGGTCTACAAGAGCTAGTGCCAGGACAGGCTCCAAAGCTACAGAGAATCCCTGTCTCGAAAAATAAATAAATAAATAAATAAATAAATAAATAAATAAATAAGAATAAAGAAAAAAAGAGACCTGATGAGAACATTAGTTATAAACAAAATGATAACTCCATTTTTACCGATTTTCTCCACTAT
The DNA here is from genome assembly GCF_014885135.2 of Alexandromys fortis. Classification (NCBI taxonomy): domain Eukaryota; kingdom Metazoa; phylum Chordata; class Mammalia; order Rodentia; family Cricetidae; genus Alexandromys; species Alexandromys fortis. Next base: position 9,370,854 of record NW_026067976.1, on the reverse strand, counting down.
TAGTTTAATTTTAAATTTTAGGTAAATGGAAACATTTCCAACCTTTTTTTCTTCTCTAGCACTTATAGAGCATTAACCTGAATAGAAGTAGATGTCTAAAATTCATAAAAATTATTCAAACATGAACAATACAAACACATACAAACTATGTTCCCTCTATTGACAAATAAACTCTAGGAAATAAAGAAAAGAAAATCATTAGGACAAACTTTCTCAGTATGTGGACAGACCTATACCAATATCATCTATATGTTTGCTACAAATGTATATCGACAGATCTCCACTAACTTAAGATGCACAAATCCTTTTTTAACAGAGCTTCAAGTAAAATTTATGGTGACGCAATTCAGAGGAATAAAAAACAATGGAATTAATATATTTAAAAATAGAGCTCAAAAATATTTGCTTGAATCATCCAATCTCTGGTTACAACCTCAGTTTTTGACAACAGTGGCTGGTGCAGCAGAGGTTGCATGATGTATGTTCAAGGTCATTTTTTCTCTAGCCTCCTCCTATGGCTATTACACAAACATGCACACATACAGACACACACACACATACATATACACAAATTAAGCATTACTACAACACCAGAAATCTTAGATGAGTCTCAAAATGACCATGTTGACTTCTGTTTTCATTTTTTATACCTTTATTATTATGATGACAATTGTTAGAGACTGTATTTTCTTTGTATTATTATTATTATTATTATTATTATTCTTGTATTATCTTCCAAAATATATTTTATCACATTATTTATACTTTCCCAGTTCTTCCCAGATTCTCCACACCTACCTATCTACTGAAACTCATGTTCTTAGTCATTTGGGACTATTTTTCTAACAGAATCATTTAAAGCAAGTTATTAACTAGCGTTAGATAAAACATGTAAAATTGTTCCATTTTTCTCACATATTATTGATTTATTTATTAAATTCTTCTGAAAATTTCCACAGTTTTAAATAGCCGAAATGAGTTCTTGAATTATATAATTATCCTTTCTATTATAAAATACTGCATAATACAATAGAAACTTAGGCTATTTTCTTTTCTTAAGTCCCAATTTTCTCATTTGTGTTTCTAATCAAGGTACAATAAGAAAATTCAAGTTTAACACAAAAATAATTCAAGCCACTACTTAAAACAATGTGGTCTGGAGATGTTGCATATAGCCAACATTGACTGTGCTTAAAGATACAATAAATAGCCTTCATTTTGACTACTTAAGAATACTGTTTAGAGCTTCTTGGCCAACACTATAGTGTTAGTTGCTGGACCAAAAGGTGAAATGTTCCCATAGTGCTCTAAGCTATAGAGATAAGTTTCTAGACAGTTTAAGAACAAAATTTAAAAGACAAAGCACAGAGATGAATGAGATATACCACAAAACTAAGGGACTGTGTCAAGTTTTCTGTTGAGCATTAAACATTCATAAGAACCCTTATGAGACAGGAAAAAATAAACTTCTTTTTATTTAACTTTGTAAAGATAGCAAAGTGAAACAAACTGGAATCTCAGAACTCACAGAAGTCCTGTAAGAACTCAGACCATATTTATAACAACACTAATAAGAGTTTCCTAATTCTCAGGTAGGTATATTAAATGTTAAAAAGTCTTTAGTCTTAGCATTGTGACAAAATCAGCCTTTGGCAAAATGGTATACTGTTGTCACTAAATCAAACTGAAACAGTTATTGGCTAACTAACCATGTCTTTATATCCAGCAGCCTCCATCACATTTTTCATTTGTTCTCTATGTTAGCAAGTGTTATGTGGAATTGTTCTTCATGATAATCACAGTTCATGTCTGAGGTATTTAATTTCCACTCTCTTGATTTCAAAAAAGAGAGAAAGGTGTTGGATTGTATGAAGAGTCAAAATAATGGAAAGAAAGCTTCAAGCTCTCCCCTATGAAATGGTTTATGTGAAAAAATGGATGTTATCAGAACCTTATGTGTCTTTTATGTTAATAGGTGGCATGTGATAACAGATTTTAGGGATATGGACTAAGGCTAATTTGGTCATAATTTAGTTGTCAGCTCCTTTTCTTTCCCTCTAAGAATGCTGTGACTCACCATTTTCTTGAATTAGTTATCTCATCATGAAAGGAGAAGGGTATCTACATTATCACACTGATATAATAACCATTATTTTATATCTACAAAACAATAGGAATAATATGTCACTTACTTATGGTGGATACTAGGTAGTCATGACAAGTGAGAAGTATCAACCTTAAAATCCTACTTCATGTTCTCAGCCTCATTCCCTTTGTGAGTTTTTCAGTTAATGTACATTTCATCTTCTATTCTTTTCATAATTCCACTTGTTCTTGTAAACATTTTACTATTAAAATTTTACTACTTTAAAAATTAAGAAAACATTCTTTACAGTTGTTAATTCTACATAGATTATATTAGTTTCTTTTGCATTTAACCGAGTAGTATTTGTTACAAAATCCTAATAGTGCTGAGTTTCATAGTCTCTTGCTTAGCAAACCTGCATTGCTAAGTGGTAATTCTTGGGGAAGAAGAGAGAGAATTGTGGGGAGAGTGAGAATGTGTTGTCATTATTCCATTTTAATTATCTTACTATTTTATAATCCATTACTTTCTTTATGTATACTACTCAAGGCCCTTGATTTATTGTCTGGAGATATTCTGTTATACTTTTCTGCTTTTATCCTTATAAACCAATATTTTAAAAGCATTCTTCTCACTCATTCATAAATCATCAATGGCTTTTTTTTTTACTGTCAGATAAACCCTAACCAACTTAGATTGGTATTTATAATGCTTAATAATGTCACCTTACCTAACTGTCCAGTATTTCACTCTGGTATCCATCTTGCTACACGGGACTCTTCTCTGAAGTTGCCTTTCTTCAAATCCAAATTACAACAAAGATCCTTCCAGCAACTTTCAACGGTCACCACCTTTCACCTGCACAACACTGACTGACAGGTTGCATTGTTCAGTTGCTCTATATAAAAAATGTATAGTTCCCCCAGTTAAGAGCTGTGCAGGTGCAGAGCACTGTGTCCAACAAGCCAGAAATAGCTACGAATTAATAACTTCTGTGTATCTCTAGCTGAAAACTCAGACGTTCTCTATAGATATTACTCACAGATCTGGTGCCTTTGTTTCTAATTCAATTACATCATTTTTCCGCCACATTCTCAACCTCCTAACTCTCTCATAGGCCTGCTTTCCTACAAACTCATATCCTCTTTTATCAATTAGCTTTTATTGCATGAATACATGTATTTTAATATATATATATATATATATTCCTAAATATAACCTGTTAGTACATATGCTATCCATATGTACGGTTTTTGACTGACTATTTGGGACTTGACAAGGTGTGTTCTTTTCTAGGGAGTAGTTTTGTTTTAAGATGAAGTTAAATTTTGCTCTTTACCTTTAAGATGTTTTGAAATTTATGCTGCCAGATTATGCTGTCCACTGAATCAAGATTTTCCTTAAAGAAATGTTCAGCTTACTCAGTACTCTTCAGTGTGTTTTAAGCTGTCTCATGATATTGATCCCACTGCTTCAAAATAAATCTCTTGGGAAGAAACAGAAACCAACTGGGGCTTTCTCACAATTCCTTCTTTTAGAGAAGCTCTGTACCCTCTTGGCTTTTATTGAAGGAGTTCAGCCATGTTTCCCATCTCCATTTATACATCTTACATCCATCTTACATCTTAAATCGTTGCAAATATTCTAAACAAATTTCTTTATGCATAGGATATGCTTAGTTCATCACATTTTTAGAAATGAAGAGATAAGCTGCACCTTCTTGGAGCATTCTTGTTCTGTACAGACACTGTTGTCATTAAGACTAGTAACCCAAAGACCCATCATCTAACCTCACCTTTCACAGCTCTATCTGATCTCAGTCCAGTGCTCCAGTGTGGGTCTCTTTCTCTATCTCTATCCATTGCCAGATTTAGGTTCTATGGTGATATGCAAGATATTCATCAGTATGGCTATAGGATAGGGTCATTTCAGGTTCCCTATCCTCAGCTGCCCCAGGAACTAACTGGGGACATCGTCCTGGGCACCTGGGAGCCCCTCTAGGTCCAAGTCTCTTGCCGACCCTAAGATGGCTCCCTTAATTAAGATATGTGCTTCCCTGCTCCCATATCCGACCTTCCTTTATCCCAATCATCCCGTTTCCCCAAGTTCCCCCCATCCTCCCCTTCTCACTTTTCTCTCCCCACCTCACCTTAACCCCCTCCCACTCGACCCCCAAGATCCAAATTTTTTGCCCGGCAATCTTGTCTACAGCCCATAACCAGGAGGATAGCTATATGTTTTTCTTTGGGTTCACCTTCTTATTTAGCTTCTTTAGAATATCAGAGTATAGACTCAATGACCTTTATTTATGGCTAGAAACCAATTATGAGTGAGTACATCCCATGTTCATCTTTTTGGGTCTGGGTTACCTCACTCAGAATAGTGTTTTCTATTTACATCCATTTGCATGCAAAATTCGAGAAGTCATTGTTTTTTACTGCTGAGTAGTACTCTAATGTGTATATATTCCACACTTTCTTCATCCATTCTTCCATTGAGAGGCATCTAGGTTGTTTCCAGGTTCTGGCTATTAAAAATAATGCTGCTATGAACATAGTTGAACAAATGCCCTTGTCATATGATCGGGCATCTCTTGGGTATTCCCAGGAGTGGCATTGCTGGGTCCAGGGGTAGGTTGATTCCGAATTTCCAGAGAAACCGCCACACTGCTTTCCAAAGTGGTTGCACAAGTTTGCATTCCCACCAGCAATGGATAAGGGTACCCCTTCCTCCACAACCTCTCCAGCAAGGGCTATCATTGGTGTTTTTGATTTTAGCCATTCTGACAGGTGTAAGATGATATCTCAAAGTTGTATTGATTTGCATTTCCCTGATCGCTAAGGAGGTTGAGCATGACCTTAAGTGTCTTTTGGCCATTTGAACTTCTTCTGTTGAGAATTCTCTATTCAGATCACTGCCCCATTTTTTAATTGGGTTAATTAGCATTTTAAAGTCTACTTTCATGAGTTATTTATATATTTTGGAGATCAGACCTTTGTCTGTTGCGGGGCTGGTGAAGATCTTCTCCCAGTCAGTGGGTTGCCTTTTTGTCTTAGTGACAGTGTCCTTTGCTTTACAGAAGCTTCTCAGTTTCAGTAGGTCCCATTTATTCAATGTTGCCCTTAATGTCTGTGCTGCTGGGGTTATATCTAGGAAGTGATCGCCTGTGCCCATCTGTTGTAGGGTACTTCCCACTTTCTCTTCTATCAGGTTTAGTGTGTTCAGATTGATTTTGTGGTCTTTGAGCCATTTGGACTTGAGTTTTGTGCATGGCAATAGATATGGATCTATTTTCTTTCTTCTATAGGTTGACATCCAGTTGTGCCAGCACCATTTTTTGAAGATGCTTTCTTTCTTCCATTTTATACTTTTAGCTCCTTTATTGAAAATGAGGGGTTCATAGGTTTGTGGGTTAAAATCCGGGTCTTCTATACGATTCCATTGGTCGACTTCTCTGTTTTTATTCCAATACCAAGCTGTTTTCATTACTATAGCTCTGTAATAGAGGTTGAAGTCAGGGATGGTAATGCCTCCAGAAGTTCCTTTATTGTATAAGATTGTTTTGGCTATCCTGTTTTTTTTCCATATAAAGTTGATTATTGTCCTCTCTTCACAGGATCTGTGAAGAATTTTGATGGGACCTAGATGGGGATTGCATTGAATCTAAAAATTGCCTTTGGTAGAATTGCCATTTTTACTATGTTGATCCTACCAATCCAAGAGCAAGGGAGATCCTTCCATTTTCTGGTATCCACTTCAGTTTCTTTCTTCAATGCCTTAAAGTTCTTGTCAAATAGATCTTTCACTTCCTTGGTTAGAGTTACCCCAAAATATTTTAGGCTATTTGTGGTTATCATGAAAGTTGATGCTTCTCTGATTTCCCTCTCTGCTTCCATATCCTTTGTGTATAGGAGGGCTACTGATTTTTTGGAGTTGATCTGTATCCGGCCACATTACTGAAAGTGTTTATCAGCTATAAAAGTACTTTGGTGGAGTTTTTAGGGTTGCTTACGTACACTATCATATCATCTGCAAATAATGAAAGTTTAACTTCTTCCTTTCCAATACAAATCCCCTTGATCCCTTTATGTTGTCTTATTGCTATTGCTAAAACTTTAAGCACAATATTGAAGAGGTATGGGGAGAGTGGACAGCCTTGTCGTGCTCCTGATTTTATGGGACGGATTTGAGTTTCTCTCCGTTTAGTTTGATGTTAGCTGTCGGTTTGCTGTATATAGCTTTTATTATATTTAGGTGTGACCCTTGTATACCTAATCTCACCAAGACTTTTATCATAAAGGGATGTTGAATTTTGTCAAATACTTTTTCAGCATCTAATGAAATAATAAGATGTTTTTTTTCTTTCAGTTTATTTATATGATGGATTACATTAATAGATTTTTTTTCTATGTTGAACCAGCCCTGCATCTCTGGGATGAAGCCTACTTGATCATAATGGATAATTATTATAATGTGTTCTTGGATACGGTTTGCCAGTATTTTGTTGAGGATTTTTGCGTCGATGTTCATGAGTGAGATTGGCCTGTAATTTTCTTTCTTGGTTGAGTCTTTGTGTGGTTTTGGTATCAGAGTGACTGTAACTTCATAAAAGGAATTTGTCAATGACTCTTCTGTTTCTATATTGTGAAATACATTAAGGAGTATAGGTATTAAGTCTTCTTTGAAGTTCTGGTAGAATTCCGCTTTGAAACCATCTGGTCCTGGCCTTTTTTTGGTAGTGAGGTTTTTGATAACAGCTTCTAATTCTTCACGACTAACAGGTCTTTTTAGATTGTCCACCTGGTCCTGGTTTAACTTTGGTATATGGTATTTATCTTAAAAAATGTCCATTTCTTTTACATTTTCCAGTTTTTTGCCATACAGGCTTTTGTAGTAAGATCTAATGATTCTCTGAATTTTCTCTGTGTCTGTTGTTATGTCCCCCTTTTCATTTCTGATCTTATTAATTTGCATATTCACTCTCTGGCGTTTTATTAGTTTGGATAGAGGTTTATCAATCTTGTTGATTTTCTCCAGGAACCAGCTTTTTGTTTCATTGATTCTTTGGATTGTTTTCTGTGTTTCTATTTTGTTGATTTCAGCCCTCAGTTTGATTATTTCCAGTCTTCTACTCCTCCTAGGTGAGTCTGTTTTTTTTTTTTCTAGAGCTTTCAGATGGGCTGTTAAGTCTCCAATGTGTGCCTTCTCTGTTTTCTTTAAGTGGGCACTTAGTGCTATGAACTTTCCTCTCAGGACTGCTTTCATAGTGTCCCATAAGTTTGAGTAGGTTGTTTCTTTATTTTCATTGAATTCAAGGAAGACTTTAATTTCTTTCTTTATTTCTTCCTTGATCCAGGTGTGGTTCAGTAGTTGACTGTTCAGTTTCCATGAGTTTGTAGGCTTTCTGGGGGTAGGGTTGTTGTTGAATTCTAACTTTAATCCATGGTGATCTGATAAGATACAGGTGGTTACTAATATGTTTTTGTACCTGTGGAAGTTTGCTTTGTTACCGAGTATGTGGTCAATTTTCGAGAAGGTTCCATGAGCTGCAGAGAAGAAGGTATATTCTTTCCGATTTGGGTGGAATATTCTATAGATGTCTGTCAAGTCCAATTGATTCATTACCTCCATTAATTCTCTTAGTTCTCTGTTAGGTTTCTGTCTGATTGACCTGTCCATTGGTGAGAGAGGAGTGTTGAAGTCTCCCACTATTAGTGTGTGCGGTTTGATGGCTGCCTTGAGTTTTAGTAATGTTTCTTTTACGTACGTGGGTGCTTTTATATTAGGGGCATAGATATTCAGGATTGAGACTTCCTCCTGATGAATTGTTCCTGTTATGAGTATAAAATGTCCCTCTCCATCTCTTCTGATTGATTTAAGTTTGAAGTCAACTTTGTTAGAAATTAGTATGGCCACACCTGCTTGTTTCTTAGGTCCATTTGCTTGATAAACCTTTTCCCATCCCTTTACTCTGAGTAGGTGCCTGTTTTGTGATTGAGGTGTGTTTCTTGTAAACAGCAGAATGTTGGATCTTGTTTTCGTGCCTGTGCCTTTTTATAGGTGAGTTGAGCCCATTGACATTAAGTGATATTGATGACCAGTGGTTGTTAACTCTGGTCACTTTTTTAGTAGTAGAGTTTGTGTGTTTCCCTTCTTTGAGTTGTGTTGGTGAAGGGTCTCTAGATGTGTGAGTTATTGTGGGCATTGTTGGACTCCTTGGTTTGTGATTTTCCTTCCGTTACTTTCTGTAAGGCTGGATTTGTGGCTATGTATTGTTTAAATTTGTTTTTATCCTGGAAAATTTTGTTTTCTCCACTTATAGTGAATGAAAGCTTGGCTGGATATAGTAGTCTGGGCTTGCATCCATGTTCTTTTAGTTTCTGAAGTACATCTATCCAGGACCTTCTGGCTTTCATGGTTTCCATAGAGAAGTCAGGTGTAAGTCTGATAGGTTTACCTTTGTAAGTAACTTGACCTTTTTCTTTTGCAGTTCTTAATATTCTTTCTTCATTCTGTATGTTTTGTGTTTTGATTATTATATGGCGAGGGGATGGTTTTTTTTTTTTTTT
>NW_026067976.1:9346345-9357372 GCF_014885135.2 Alexandromys fortis | reverse complement strand
TTTTGTGATGAGAATTTGTTGGTTTTGCTGTTTTCTTTGATCAGTGTGTTTATTTTCTCTATGGTATCTTCAGTGTCTGATATTCTTTCTTCTATCTCTTGTATTCTGTTGGTAGTACTTGTCTCTGTAGTTCCTGTTCGTTTACCCAGATTTTTCATCTCCAACCTTCTCTCGGTTTGTGTTTTCTTCATTACTTCCATTTCATTCTTCAAGTCTTGAACTGCTTCCCTTACCTTTTCGATTGTTTTTTCTTGTTTCTCTTGGTTTTCTTGGGTATCTTTGAGTGATTTATTCATTTTCTCTAACTTTTTGTTTGTAATCTCTAGTTGTTTATGGCAGTTTTTCACCTCCTGCTTAAGGTCTTCTATTATTTTCATATAATTCACTTTTGAATTGATTTCTTCTAAATCTTCTGGAGTAGGGTGTACAATTCTTCTTATTTCAGGATCTCTGGATTCTGGTGATGTCATGTTACCTTTCAGGTTGTTGGAGGAATTCTTGCATTGGCTCCTTCCCATCTCCTCCTTCAAATGGAGCCAGGAGAGGCCTGGTCTCTTGGTCCAGTCTTTGCTGTGACTGACTCTCTGGGTGTATCTCTTCAATGTAGAAGCATGAACCGTCCAGTCCAGATGGAACTCCTCAGTACCAAAACATGGACGCCTGGTAGTCCAATGACCCGCTGACATAAGGGGGAACTTGGGGGGCAGGGCGGAGACGAGTAGAAAACAGGAGACCCTGCTGCAAAAGCTCAAGGTACGTGTGCTCCCTTTTGAGGGTCTTTGAGGCCTGCCGGGTAGGCAGGCACTTACCTCTCTGGGTGGGTAGTCTTAGTGTAGGAGCAGAAAACTGTTCCTGAACGAAGGACCTTGCAGAAAAGGCAGGCTTAGGGTGGGGGGTCTTGTGTAAGAAAGACAGCCCTGCAGAAGGAGCTGGGGGGGGGGGGAGGAGGGTTGTGCTCTCTTCCGGGACAATCCGCCCCTGGATAGCAAACACTCACCCATACAGATGGAACGCCTCAGCACCTAAACAGGGCCGCCTGGTAGCCCAATGATCCGGGGATAAAAGGAAGAACGTGGCAGGCAGGGCAGGGTCCAGGAGAGCATGAGAGACCCTGGAGCACAAGCTGAAGTTGCCCAGGCTCCCTTACAGGGGACCTTGAGGCCTGCCGGGTAGGCAGGCACTCACCACTCTGGGTGGGTAGCCTTAGTGTAGGAGCTTAAAACCGTTCTTGTGCACTGGTCCTAGCATATAGCAGGGCAGGGTTGGGGGTGGGGTGGGGGGCTGGGTCATGAGTAAGAAAGACAGCCCTGCAGAAGGAGCTGGGGGCGGGGGGTTTGTGCTCTCTTCCGGGACTATCGCCCCTGGATAGCACTCACTCACCCATACAGATGGAACTCCTCAGCACCTAAACAGGGCCGCTTGGTAGCCCAATGATCCGGGGACAAAAGGAAGAACATGGCAGGCAGGGCAGGGTCCAGGAGAGCACGAGAGACCCTGGAGCACCAGCTAAAGGTGCCCAGGCTCCCTTACACGGGACCTTGAGGCCTGCCTGGTAGGCAGGCACTCACCACTCTGGGTGGGTAGCCTTAGTGTAGGAGCTTAAAATTGTTCTTGAGCACTGGTCCTAGCATATGGCAGATCAGGGTTGGCAATCATTTGTAATTTCATTTAAAATTTTTGTCTTCATATTCGATCAATTAAAACGTTTGTCTCTGGATTTGTTACTAGTTGTTCTACAGTCATTTATGCCTCATGACCTTTGCTCCACAGGGAACCTCTCTCCCTCTCTGTCTCTCTGTCTCTCTGTCTCTCTGTCTCTCTGTCTCTCTCTCTCTCTCTCTCTCTCTCTCTCTCTTTCTTTCTCTCTCTCTCTCACACACACACACATACACACACACACACCTTTGTAACAGGAGGAGCAGGCTGCTTGTCATTCCAGCTGCCCAGCTAGTTTATACCTGAAATAACCACAGAGAAACTGTATTCTTTAAAACACTGCTTGGCCATTAGCTCTAACTTCTTATTGGGTAACTGTTACATCTTAATTTAACCAACTTCTGTTAATCTGTGTATCACCACGAGACTGTGGCTTACTGGCAAGATTCTAACCAGCATCCATCTCAGGCAGGAGATCCATAAAGTCTGCCACTCTGCCTTTCTTCCCAGCATTCAGTTTTATGTACTCTGTCTACCTAAGTTCTGTCCTATCAACTATGCCAAGGCATTTTTTTTATTCAACCAATGAAAGCAACACATAAACAGAAGGACCTTCTACACCACACCTTCCCTCTATTTTTCCTTCCTTCTTTCCCTCTCTCCACCTTTTCTTATTTCTCTAACATTTTAACATCTAGTTCTCAAGAGTTAACTTGGTATAACATGTTGACCAACATTTTTCATTTTATCTAAATAGAAATATGTTACTTCCCCAAATTAGTAAATATAATATTAATGCAGTTATGTGGGATTTCCCTCTGTATGCTGTGAATACCATCGGTTACTATTAACCAATTTTCTTTATTAACCAATGGCTATTCTTTATTATTATTATTATTATTTATATTACTTTATATTATTATTATTCTTTATTAACCAATGGTATTCACAGTAAAGAACTACTTTGGACCTATAGTAAGGCAAAAATTTAGTTAGGTGGAGAAAACTAAACTGAATTGAAGATGGACACTTAAAAGAAATCTCACACTAGCTCAGAACTGAGAATAATAGAGAGTTATAATTTATTTAGGGATACACTTACAAATCAATATCCTCTGTTGGAACAGAGAACAGTAACCAAATCCCGCAGCTGTAAAAGACGCCAGACATGCACTTTACATCGGCATAAATAGTATAAAAGACCATCTCTAAGTGGGCAGGTAACTTAATGGTTACTGATGGTAAGAATTTCTACAGCACTGAATTCTGGGAGAAAGGAAGCAGAGTCAGAGAGAAGCACTCTATTCTGATTTCCTGGCTGGATTTACCCTGCTAAACCATTGGCCCAAACAGCTTTATTCATCAACAAATATACAGAAGGACATCCACCATCTTTTCTTTTTTCTTCTCCTTTCTTCTTTTCTTTTTCTCCTCCCCCCCTCTTTTCCTCTCCCTTTTTCTCCCTTCTCCTCCTCTCCTCTCCTCTCCTCTCCTCTCCTCTCCTCTCCTCTCCTCTCCTCTCCTCTGCTCTCTTCTCTTCTCTTCTCTACCTTTTCCAAAGGCATGTCAGAAGACCCATTCATAGAACAGCAACAATTTTTATTTAGCTCTTCAAGATAGTAAGTAATAAAAGAGAAAATAAAGAAAATTCAGACTTCTTCCCCTTGCAAACAGTTTGAAGAACCTTTTTCAAAATTGTTAGTCACAGAGACTTTTTAAAGAGCATAATTAGTTCTTGTATAAAAGGCGAGAAAATTAAGAATATTCTCACAAGTAGCAAGGACTATAATTCTTAGTTAACAATGACACCTGAGAGTGACTTCCTTGAATTGTGCTTAGCATGTGTAGATGATTAACAACAAACATCATTAAAGAATAGGCATCTGCACTTAGTTTCCATTAAGTCATATTTGAGTTATAGAAACGGCTCTTCACTTTTCTGCTCTTAATGATAATTATCTTTAAAACAAAAGATGGTGATCACTATATCACAGTAGATAAAATGAGGCTTCTATGCGTAGTTTATGTAAAAACAATATACAAAAACAAATAGAAATATTTATTTTTAATTTTCTCATATCAGGTCGTATTGTGTAACACATAAAAGAACATATTGTTAAAAGTGACCAAGGTCTTTCTTGTGCTTCCATGATTGGACAATTTTAAGTAGGTAATTTTTTCTACTCTAGCCCTCTGATGTCCTTTTTAAAAAAAAAAAAAATTCTACAGAATTGGCGTCTTTGAGATATAAATCTTTTGAAACAGCATATCAGTTTTGCCACCCAGAAATGTCATTTTTAATGACTTGGGAACATCCTTACTTAATACAATCATCAAGCCATATACATCCTTCCCTTCAGGCTGTCTGGGAAGGTTCAGAGGACAGTTTGAAAAAGTGACAAATTTTCATGAAGATAGAAAAAATTTATTTTTCCTTTGGATAATAGAATGAGCAAGACAATGATTTTTTTTTCGAACAGCACCCCATATTTATTTCAGCCAGCTTGAGTTCATACTAAATTCTGGCTCTTTTATTTATTGTTATATACTTATTTGAAAAGACTTTGACTATTTAATGTTTTCCTAATACAATTTTTGCTTTGACGTTGTTAAACGTTGTTAACTAAAATTTTAATGTCAAAGGATTTTCACTCTGAAATCATTTAATATGTGTAAGTAAGGAGAGAGGGGAAGAAACAAATAAATCAGTAAGACCATAAAAAAACTCATAGAAGATATTGGAAAATACCTTCGCTAAATGCTAGATATTACCCATTAAGTTAAAGAGGTAGAAAGTTGAGCATATCCTGAGAAATTATGATACCTTGGGACACCACAAGTTCTAGCTAAGCAGTTTATATAGAAAGGAGACTTCCTCAAAAATACTATGGCCATATTTTTCATAGACATACATAGAAAAATAAATAACAGAGAGGAAGTAATCCTCTCCAATATTGTACACATATCAAAATATATAGCCACCCTCTTGAGAATGTTGTGTTTTTCTATCTAACACTAGAAGAATCATCATACCTTCTGACAAAACACACTGGAAATTATGTGAGAAGTATTGGAGGGACTATTTCCTATTTCCAGAGTTGAATAAGCCCAACAGTGTCCCCACACTTAGCTATCTGTTTTCAGCAAAGCCAAGTTGATGGATTATCGAAAAGATTCTAAGAATTAATAACCTCTGGAAAGGTGAGGTCACTTTTTGGTACTGCTGCAAAGTCACAGTAGTTTGCAAAAAACTAACCACAAAGAATATTTTCCTACTAATATTCATGGAAAGATTTGTTTCTGTGTTTCTTAAGATGCCATTTATCATTTGGGGGATATTTACTAGGATTTTTATTTTAGTTACTTTTGCTATAAAGTAATAATGCCATATGTTAATTGAAAATCAATTCGGCAATCAAGAAGAGAAAAATCATCTAAAATCACAGCTGGCCTGGGTCTGAAAAAAGCCCGGGAAAAAACTGGTCAAGCTGAACATAGCGGACAATGAGGACTACTGAGAACTCAAGAACAATGGCAATGGGTTTTTGATCCTACTGCATGGATTGGCTTTGTGGGAGCCTAGGCAGTTTGGAGGCTCACCTTACTAGTCCTGGATGGAGGTGGGTGGTCCTTGGACTTCCCACAGGGCAGGGAACCCTGATTGCTCTTTTGGCTGAGGAAGGAGGGGCACTTGATTGGGGGAGGGGGAGGGAAATGGGAGGCGGCGGTGGGGAAGAGGCAGAAATCTTTAATAAATAAATAAATAAATTTAAAAAAGAATATAAAAAATAAAATAAAATAGAATCAACTACAACCCACAATTTAGTTTTAGAGACTATAAGAATCAAGGTTTGTATAAACTAATTTTGTTTATACTTTATAATATAAAGCAGGTCACGTATGATATCTGTACCCAATCGTTTATTTTGAGAAATTTAGTTTACATATGTGTTTTTCACTGTTAACTATTGTTTCATTGCAACATTATCATAGTTAACCTCCTGTCAGTTTTTCCACAAATCACTGGGAATAAATTCTTTGAAATGGTGCCCAGTAAGTGATCACATTAATTTAAAATGTATCACTGTCTTTTATCAGAATGGTTTTTTTTATGATTTGGACCAATTTTGTTCCTATTTTTACTATGAAAAAGTTTTTTTTTAATTTCTGATATCTAACAATATTTTGGTTTTAATTCTTCCTTGCATCTCTACTAAACTTGAAAATATAGACCAATAAAACATATAAAAATATAATGTTTATTTATTATACACTACATGGAAAACACCAATTTATGACTGTTTAATTTTATTTCAAGAAAAACTTAAAGTCATTACAGTTTAATTTCTTTTTTGTCAATTCAGAACATAGTAAGTAAGTCACTCTTCTAGCTACTTTTAATAACATGAATGTAAATATAATCATTTCTGCTTTTAACTAGTTTGCCTTTTAGTAAGAAGATAAACATCCAAACTATTTGCGTGGTTTATGTACAAGATTGAATGGAGTCTTTACTATTTATAATGCATGCAGAGTATTACTATGTTACACAGAGGTGAATAAAACATGCCATTAAATCCCATTGAAATGGTCCATAACATTTCATGTACTAACCATTAGTGTTGAGAGCTAAATGAGAAAGAAAGGGCAACTGAAAGAAAAATTGGAAAACATTCTGGAGTCACAGAACATAATAAAGCCAACCTTGAAGACATAAAAATATAAGATGTTTTCAAAAAGTAATACAGTGAAATTGTGGGAAGATTTATTTTTAGTACAGACTGGGGTCATTTAATGAGAGGTGCCTTTAATGTTCCAGGAATAAAATTAAATGCTCTAGTCTATGTAATCCAGTAATTCTGTCAGCCTTCCTATCAGTACTGCCTGCAAAGTTATCAATCCATTTGCTAAATTTCACACACACACACACACACACACACACACACACACACACAAATACACTAGCAACTACAATACACACCTACTTAGTGAATATCACTATTTTGGGTATACTTATAAGCGAGATCTGGTTAGTCAGTCCATGAAGGGACTTACATTTAGAGGAGGGTTAAAGTGTTAGTAAACAAAGAGACAGAACCAGATGCAAAATTGGTAAGAAGAATTAGCCAAGTAAAGAAGAGAAGACTGTAAGCAAACACACTGAAGAGGATCTGAGGTAGGGAGGCAGTCATAAGAAGAAGCCTAAGTAACTGAGCTAAGCAACTGTAGTGCTGAAGACTGACACCCTCGGTCTATTTTCAAACTCAGAACCATCACTTCTTTATTTCACAAGATCATGTAAAGCATATTCTTTCACTTTTTGTTTGCTTTTAAATTATGTAAAAAAAATAAAACCCACCACATCATTTTGAAATTCATATTTGCTGAGGAGCTGGTATAATTCTTGCTTAGTCACAAAGCATTCCCCTACTCATCTACAGATTCCCATTAAACAGCAATTCTGTCTTTCTTGGTTATGCCTTTCCCGTCCAGTATTACATGCCAACTTGCGATGATTCACTAAAGTTATATGAGAGTGCAAGAGCTCATAAATTATTACATTTCAAGAAAATTTATTCAGCACTAGAATATGATTGTCTCACAGGATGTTTTTATGCCCTTGAAAAATTATCATGAAGGAAACTTCCTGAAAATTGCTCTATTCATGCCAGTTTTAAAAAGTGGTCTTTCTTTCTCCTCAAGACTCAGTTTCAGTTGGAATGTCATTGACACTTCAGTAGTATAGTAGTAAATTTTGCTTTACTGGGGCAAAATGCACAACTAGAAAGTTAACAGAATAAAAGATTTTAGAGGTTACAGTGCACAGTCACTTGGACATGTTGCTTTGGGCTTGTGTGGCACAGTATATAAGGGCAGGAACAAGCTGCTTTTCACATAGCTGCCAGGGATCAGGGGATGATTCAGTGGGATTCCCAAATCTTCCTTCCAACAGCTACTTATGTCCTCTTTCATCTCCCACCTCTCCCAGGCTGCAGCACCCCCAGCTAATCCTGGATAGTGACAAACCTTGGGTGCATAGCCAATTGCTAATGAAGAGTCTAACTCTGGCAAGTTACTTACTACAGTCACTTTCTTTTCTTGTTTTTTTCTTCTTTCAATGTGATGTTTCTGAGTCTGTGCTTACATTGTATGTTCATTTGTATATGCAAATAAATACATATATGTATTGTACTTTGTAGAATATTATTTGCTATTATTTAAATTTTAAATGTATAAATAAATGAAAACAAGCTAAAGATAAACTACACTATTATCCTTTGCCTTGTTTCAAAATCTTTACATATGTAAAATCCAATTGTATGTGTGTGTGATTGCATTCTAAAAGTTTAAAAGTACAATGCTGTCTGAAAAAGATAATAATAGCCTTGAGTAACAATGAAGTTATGACAACATCTGTGTTGTCATAACTACTAAATATTTTGGCAAAACCTTGTTCCTTTTTTTCTGCTAAAACAAGACAAAAATTAATGCAGCCATTCATCAGCACGTATGATTGTGGAATTATTTTGGTAATAAGAATTTTAGGATCTGTGGCAGAGGCTAAGATTGATTTATGTGAAGATCTCTTTTAAAGAAAATGAGAAAATTGAACTAATGACTCCCAAATTACTAATTATACACTGGCCATTTGTGAGTGTTTCCTAAGTTTTAAAAATCTCCCTGCCAAAGCTGCGCCATGAGCACTAAATGCCTGGTTTTACCTGTCCTCAAAAGGAATAAGGAAGTCCAATGGAAATTTGCCTTGTCACTTGATATATTGCTTTAATCATTCTGTTATTTTAATCAATGTGCACATGTGCTCAGAGAGATTTGATGAACATAATATAATGAATGCCAAAAATACCAAGCAGGAAAACCTCTGGGTCTTCTTCAATTCCAAAATATAATGTAATCTCTGAACTAAATGAAAGTGTCACTGGTTCAATTTATGTGAAAGAACGTGATCAATTTGTCTCCTTGCAAAGAGAAATAGAGGAAAGGAAAATATAAAAGGAAGTTGGAGTCTCAAATATATGCAGAGATGCCCTGGACATGTCAAATAAATGTCATTCTTACCTGAGGAAAATAAGAACTAAATGTTTCAGAGATGTAGAGTGGTGTTCTTGCGGTTAGCATTCCTAGTGAAAATAGAACACATTAAAGAATGCTTAAGTGAACCCACTGTAGTGCAATCTTCTTGAAAGTTTTTAATCAAATTCCCGTGTGATTTTTGTGCTGTTTATGGTATGGCACTCTGCCTTGCTGGTTTACTAATGCCAGACTCTATACCAGGGCCATTAGAGCATTAGCCCATTTTAATCACCATAATATCTCAGAGGAGAGAGAGTTCTTATTGTCCTCAATTTTAAAAGTATATCGACTTAAGCCTGGTGATTTTAAGCTACGGAATTGGGTTAAAATACACACATATATTAAAAGCAAACTCTTATCCACTGCCATCCTCAGAAATTCTTTCATATTTAAGATGTTTTTGTGTGTGAAGTTAAATTTAAGTAGAACAACATTGTTACCTTCATGTCTCAGGTATTTTTTGCCTCACATGCCATCCCTGCATACCAAAGGCAGGCCAGGGATTCAGGATGTCTTCCCCTTTAATTATTTACTTGTTTTATCAACATGGTTCATTCTCTAGTGTAACAGTTTCCTTCCTGATTCATCATGAGATTTGTGCTTTGAGAAGACACTGCCAGCACCATCACCCTGGCTTTCTTGGATAGGCACACACTGGGATCCTGGGTAGTGCTTTCCTTCATTTCCTGCTGTGCTGGTTAGTCTTTATAACTTGACACAAACTTACCCATATCTGGAAAGAGGAAACCTGTGTTAAGGAAATGCCTTCATTCACTGGCCTGTAAGCAAGTTTGTGGTTCATTGTCTTGACTGAAGTTTCATATGAAGGGCTCATTTCCTATCGGGGCTGCCATCATTGGACAAATAGTTCTGGGTTGCATTAAAAGCAAGAACAAGCAAGTAAGCAGTGTTACTCTGTGGTCTGTGCTTTAGTTCCCTTTTCCAGGTACCTGCCTTGGGTTTCTGCCCTGACTTCTTTCAAAGATGGACTATGATGTGGACGTATAAGATATATAAACCCTTTCCTCCCTAACATGTTCTTGGTCGTGGTGTTATTAAAGCCATAGAAACCTAACTAATATATTTACACATTATCTACTTAACATAAAATGAGTAAGTAGCAATTGAGAGTTTCTTTTCTGATGTCTTACTATCTCTCTTTTAAAAATGTAGTAATTTCATTAAGTATTTGAGACTTTCATGCACTGTACTTTGTTCATATCCACCCTTCACTGCTCACTATAATTCTCCCCAGATCAAACACCCCACCTCACCACTACCTTTCAACTTCTCATCCATTTTTAAAAATAAATCATAATTCCATTTTCCCAGTCCATTGTTGAAATAGGGAGCGGCGGGGCTGGGTCCCCAGCACCCCAGCCGCCTGCTAGCTTATGCCTGAAATAACAATACACAAACTGTATTCATTTAAGCACTGCTTGGCCCATTTCTATCTAGCTTCTTCTAGGCTAATTCTCGCACCTGGACTAGCCCATTTCTAATAATGTGTATAAACACCCCAACGTGTGCTTACCAGGAAGATTCTAGCCTAAGTCCATCCTGGGTCGGAGCTGCCTGGGAGAGCAGAATCTGGCATCTCTGCTCCAGAGAGCAGAGCTATCGAGTCTGAGCTCACTTCCTCTTCCTCCCAGCATCCTATTCTGTTTACTCCTCCCACCTATGTTTTAACCTATCAGGGCCAAGGAGTTTCTTTATTGCTTAACCAATGAAATCAACAGATTGATATATGACACTCCCACATCACTTCCCCTTTTTCTATTTAAACAAAAATGGCTTTAACCTTAACGGAGCAAAATTACATATAGCAAAACAGTTATCAAGTAAAAATTACAATAATCTATATCATAACTAAGGAAAACTATAACTATAGCTAACTATTCTTAACTCCATCAAAGAGTCCAGAAAGATACAATATTACCTAAGCAAACAAGAAATAAGCAACTTTCAAACTCTAAAAATGACAGAGACATCTCGCTGCCTGGACAGTCACCCAAAGTTCCTCTGTACCGTTGGGGCATCCATCTTTGGCTTACAGGCCCATAGTTTCCAGCAGACATTTCCACAAAGCAGGAAATTTCAAAGGCAGTCACTATCTGCTTGTCCTGAAGAATGTCTTGCAGACTCTTTCATGAATCAGGAACCCCGAAAGATCATCTCACCTTTAGGCAAGTTCAGCAGTCCTCTCTCTGAGGGTTCTCTGTGTTCAGTTTATGCAACAGTCCAGGCAAGAGCAGTTTCTTGCCCAAATGACTATCCAA
>NW_026067976.1:9340133-9345493 GCF_014885135.2 Alexandromys fortis | reverse complement strand
TTTTATATTCTCTGTATCTCTTTGACCTGGAATAACTCTGTAGACCAGGCTCTCCTTGAACTCTCAGAGATCCGCCTGTCTCTGCCTCACAGGCATTGGGATTAAACGTGTATGCTACTACACCTTGAACTCACAGAGATCTGTTTGTCTCTGCCTTCTAGGCACTGGGATTAAAGGCCTGTGATACCACACCTTGAAGTCACAGAGGTCAATCTCCCTCTGCCTCCCAATCGTTGGGATTAAAGGTGTGTACTACCAAACACAACTTTCCTTTTTCTTACTTTTAAGAACTTTTAACTTTTAGCTTGCATATATTTTTAACACACTGTAAATCATTTAAACATTTTCTTTATCTTTGAATCTCTCTTTACTGTATATCTCTCTTTTTCTGACCACATGAGTCTTTAATTTACTGAGCAATATGGGTAAGATTAAAGCCCTGGCCTTGCCAGCTAGATTCAGTCCATTCCTAAGCTTTCCAGCCTCATGGCTGAGGTACTGGCTGTAGCCATGTTTACTGCCACAACTCTATGGCATTTCAAGGTCCCTGCCAGCAAGTGAGCTTCAGCAGGCTGTGCTTGCAAAAGGCACGAACCGCCTGCGTAAAAGAGTCAGAGTTTGCCATGGCAGGACAGCCCAGAAAGCCAGCATTTTTAAACGGCACAGCTTTTTTCCTGCTACAGCTGAAAACCGAAAAGCATGCGTTCAGCTTTTTGTCAACACAGTTTAAGTGTTTCGTGGCAGGACCTTTTAATGAGCTGCAGGGTTTTGCAGCTAAAGCTGAGTCAGGAAGCCTCTCTTAGATGAGAGCGCTTGCTTGCCTCTAGCAAGCAGAGTAGACCGAAAAATTGTTGCTACCAAGAAAACATGCTTCACTCCATTCTTTCCCAAGCTTTCTCAGGTTTTTTGGGCATTCAGTTATCCTCACGTTGGGCATCCATCTGTTGAAATAGGAGCGGCGGGACTTCATCCCCAGCACCCCGGGTGCCTGCTAGCTTATGCCCAAAATAAAAACACACAAACTGTATTCATTTAAGCACTGCTTGGCCCATTTCTATCTAGCTTCTTCTAAGCTAATTCTTGCCCCTGGACTAGCCCATTTCTAATAATGTTTGTAAGCACCCCAACGTGTGCTTACCGGGAAGATTCTAGCCTACGTCCATCCTGGGTCGGAGCTGCCTGGGAGAGCAGAATCTGGCGTCTCTGCTCCAGAGAGCAGAGCTATCTAGTCTGAGCTCACTTCCTCTTCCTCCCAGCATCCTATTCTATTTACTCCTCCCACCTATGTTTTAACCTATCAGGGCCAAGGAGTTTCTTTATTGCTTAACCAATGAAATCAACAGATTGATATATGATACTCCCACATCAGTCCATAGTCTCACAGGCATGGGGATATACACTGGATTATGTTCAATTTACCAGGTTCCATACCCTTAAATAAAATTGGTTCTCCCCATGTTTCCAATAAACCATCAATTGTCCATAGTTATCCAATTGTGAATAGGAGTCCATAATCATCCTTTGACTCTGGACTAGAATGTTGGCAAAATTGATCGTCTCAGATGTTGTGCAAGAAACCACAGCTACTGTGAGTTAGTGAGGTTAGACATTATGCCATATACCGAAAATACTGTTTGTCTCCTCGCATGCCTGGCCTCTGGCTCTTACAGTCTTCTGCCTCCTCTATTGTCGTGGTACCTGATCTTGGGTAGGAGGTATTATATTATATAAATATCTCATCTGTGACTGAGTAGTTTACAGTTACCTTTTCTATGCAGTTTGAGCAGTTATGAGTTTCTGTTAATGGCCACTGACTACAGAGAGAAATTTCTTTAATGAGCTTTGAGAGCTGCACTAATCTATGTGTAGAGAGATATGAATTTAGAGTGACTGCATCTCTTAACAGAAAATCTATTAACACACAATGGGGATAAAAAAAGGAAGCATATTGAGTCCATTTACCACTTTAAAGGGAAGTTTAAATGATTCAGGAAAATAATAAAACATGAGGTATTTATTACTAGAAGAAAGTTAACAAATTTATTTTAAAAATGTGCAAAAGCCTGAAAGAGACACCTCACAAAAATATATTCAGCAAGCATATGGAAAGATACTGATTGTGTTTATCAGGGAATTTCTTACTGAAACAGCAATGCATAATTGCTACCCATCTGATAGAAGGGCCAAAAGTCAAAAGACATGTTGACACTCTTCTCTCCCAAGGACTTAGAGCAACAACAATGTTCCTTATTGATGGAAAGTGTGAAAAAGTTCTCAACATTGATAGCATCATTTTGTGGCTTTTTAAAAAACCACACATAATCCTATCTTAGAACTCACCAGGAGTACTTTGTGACAACTACCTCAAAGAACTAAAAAATACATTCATATAAAACCTCATGCACAGGACACTAAGACTGCTTTATTTATATGTGCCCCACTCAGAAGCAGTATCCTTCAGTAAGCATCTGAATAAAAGAACTGTGGTACATACAACAGAATAGGACTTAGCACAAAGAAAGAAGTGCACAGTCATACAATGAGAACTGATCTGTCTTAGTTACTTTTCTCTTGTACATACACCTTGACCAAAGCAACTAACATAAGGAAAAATGTATTGAGGTCTACAATTTTCAAGGGTTAGTTGGAGTGCAGGAACAGCCTGGTGGGGAGCATGGCAGCAGCCAAGTAGGCATGGCACAGGTGCAGGAGCTGAGAGCTTGGAACAGACACCTTTCCACCCCTTGGGTTGCCTTCAAGTTGCACAGAGTGCCCTACGTTTCTGTTTTTTTGTGAGCAGTCAAACATGTTGTGTGGACTCTTGGAAATGTAGCTCTCTAAAGAATTTCTACTCTTCTAAGTAAGTCCTTACCCATGGCTTTATAAACAACCCCAGTAAATCTTAGTCATTCACAGAGTTGAACTTCACGAGTATCCTTACTTCAGTCTGTGATTTGTTCTGTATTAGTACTGAATAGATGTCTATTCATTTTTTCTCAGAAAGAGTGTCACATGACAGTGCCAACATTAGACAAGATACATGTACATTTTAGTGCTGATTTCTGAGTATCTGCTTGACCTATAAACAATGGTTTATTAGACAACATGATAATATTTATTAAGAGGAAAATTCAGAAGTTCTAAGAAATTCCATATAGTAAATTGTATATATATATAATCTTTTCATTATGAAATAGCTATACCGTAAACTGCCTTCAAGTATTTCTAAAGATGATGTCCTGCAGTCTCACGATCTATGAGACAAAGCCATCACTGGAGTAGGAAATGCAGTGTGACAGCAGACTTTTGCAGGATCTTCACACTTTTTGTTACCGCATACATTTTCATCTTATTCAATGTTACGATTTTTATGAAATGCATTTTTGACAATTTTATGTATGTGTGTGTCACATTCTTCTTACTCTCCCTTCACTATCTCTTACCCTCTCTCAACACCCCCACCCTTTACCAAGTCTCGCTCCCACATTCAGGCCTTGCTGTTTTGTCTTATGGCTCATTGAGTTTATTCTAGGCAAGATATGTCTCATATCTGCAACTGACATGGTGTTTAGTTACCCATGGCTTTTACAAACATCACTTCCTACCACGCAAGAGCTTTCTCCTAACTCTTTAAGATTTATTTTTTAACTGGTTTGTATTGCATAGGCTTTCCAAATGGCTTCTCAGGGCATCCTTTCATTTGGTTAACCCTCACTCCGTCGCCCTTTCACCTTCTATCCCTATACTTTTTAAATCTTTTCACTATTGCTCCACAGATGTGAGTCTGTTTAATTTTGACTAAAGATTAGGGTTTGAGTTTATTCTTGCTCTCTCAAAGTTTTGACAACAGGCGTAGCTACAAACGAGTGATCTTAACCAAGGGTGTGGTTAATTAGTATGTTGAGTCTTAGAAGTGGATCCTCTTAATCTTGATCAAAAGGCAGAGAATTCAAGTCTATTTCTGTTCCTCCAAAGGAGATTGGCAGGAGATTCAAGGGAGTGGTTGCCTACAGGATACTTGGTCTAAGATTGTGGTCATTATATGTCCTGCCCAAACAACAGAGTGTTTGTCTGAGGATGCTCTGTTTATTCCTTATATCATGTTAATGAAGGCTGTTGGCAACCCCTCCCCTTTTGGAGTAGGGTATATAAACATGGAAAATAAATATAGGTGACTTCAGTATTCACTGAATTTTCCTCCTGTTGCTGTTTTGTGTTTTTGTCTTTTATTTCTCATATCTCTGTTCTTTTTTCTTAATAATTCTAATTGTCATGCTCCTTCCCTAGAACTTACAAACCCAATCGAGGCTGGATCCTGACACACTATCTCTTTGATTTCTTGCTATCTTCCACCACTACCCTAAAGACATTCTCAACCTCACTGATCTCTTATCATCCTGAGTTCTACTAAAGCACAAAGATTTAAAGTTTGATGCTAGGATTCACAAATGAGAGAAAACACAGGATTTGTTTTCTAGCACCTGGAATGCAATAAACAATATAATTTTTCTAGTTACATCTATTTGCCTTCATATTTCATATTTTATTGTTCCTTATTATAAATATAATCCACATATATATTTTCCACTCATTTGTTGATAGGCAACTAAATTGAATCTATTTCCTTGCTACTGTGAATTGAATTTACCAATGTGAACATGAATGTTCTAGAATCTCTATCACAGAAAAAAATAGTACTTTGGGCACATACTCAGGGGTGGTGTAGCTAGGAGTAAAGGTCATTCTGTAGCTTTTCTGAAGCACCTCTAAATTGATTTCTGTGGCAGCTTCTTTAGTTTACATACCACCAAGGGGAAAAGGACTCTTCTTTCCCACATCCTCCCCTTAAGAATTTAATCATTGAATTTTATGAGAATAGCCACTCTAATAGTGTTGCGGGAGGTCCTTCCGCCCCTCCAACCAATAGCTGCTGTGATACCAGCCCATTGGGGCGTGGTCTCTCTCCCTTTAAAAAAGCGGCTATTTCCTCTGCTTGCTATCTTCACTTCCTGCTCCACCGGAGACTAGACTCCCTTCCTGGTTGTGCAGATGGCTGTTGTCTGGGATGGTGATCTGTAAGTTTTCCCCTTTAAATAAATAACACCCTATTAATCATAACTCCAAACTGGTGTGGCCTTGTTCGTGACTTACGCCTTCATCTGGTGCCCGAACGTTTGGCTTTTAGGACCTCTCCTTCCCTCGCTCGAGTTCGGCTTGGTGCGAGCCCTCCCTTCCTTAGCTGTGGCCTGTGCCTTGCGGTGGCCGTGTGGCCTGTGCCTTGTGGCAGCCTTGTAGCCTGTGCCTTGTGCATGGAGCCAGCAGTTTAATATAAATTATCACACACTGGCTTTTCTTGCTGC
>NW_026067976.1:9318869-9332987 GCF_014885135.2 Alexandromys fortis | reverse complement strand
AAAGGTCTCTTTGTTGTATAGAATATTTTAAATTTTACAATTTTCACTGTCATCTTTGACTTTTCGATGTTCAGTTTGGAAAATACTTGCCTGTGTTTCATATCTGAGAATTTTCTCCACCTTTCCTTTTAGCAATTTCAGAGTTTCAAGTTTTATAAAAGATATTTGATCCATTTGGGGTAGGCTTTGTGCACAGTGAGAGATAAGGTTTTTTTTTTCATTTTCTACATGTAGATATCCAGTTTTTATAACACCATACTGTGTTTCTTCAATGTGTGTTTTTGGCATCTTTTTCAAAAATTGGTAAATGGTATTTGTACCCTTGTATCTGATCCGTCTGTTCTATTTTATTGGTCTATGTGTCTCTTTATGCCAGTATCATAGTACTTCATCACTATGGTTTTAAAATATAGTATGTAATCAGATATATTAATACCTGAGCACTCCCCTTGGTGCTTTGGCTATCTGTTTTCTTTCATGTGAATTTTAAAATACTTTTCTGTGGAAAAGAAATATTGGTGCTGTGACTTGTATTTAATTGAATTCCTAGATTGCTTGATGAGAAGCCCATTTGCATAATATTAATTCTCCTGGCCCATGAATTAAAAAGGCTTTTTTCATCTTCTAGTATTTCTCTCATTCTCTTTCTTCATTGTTTTAAGTTTTTTATTTCAGAGGTCATCTATTTATTGTTAAAGTTTATTCCAAGGGGTTTATATTTGTTTCCTTGTTTGTTTACTTGCTGGTTTGCTTTCAGACTATGACGAATGGCATTGTAACCCATTTCCTTTTCTCTGTATCATTGTCATTGTTACATAGGAGTTGACTAGCTATAAAAGTTTTATGGTTGTCAGTAGAGCCTCACACATGGATTCATATCTGCAAATAGACCTCACTTAACTACTTCCTCCCTTATTTGTATCCATTTTATTCCTTGTTATGTCTGGCTAGGACACAAAATACTGGATTGAAAACAATGAAAGAATAGACAACCTTATTTTTTTCCTGATATTGATGGAATGACTTCAAGATTTTTCCATTAACTATGACATTAGCTATGGGTTTGTCATACACAGCTTGATTATGTTGTTGTGTTGTTTTCTGTGAAGAAATGTTCCATTTTCTCAAAGGCCTTTGCTGTATCTATGGATGTTATCATTTTTATGTACTTTCATCAAAGAAAACCAGTCCACAAATCACAATCCCAAAGAAATTAGACAACAAAGAGGACACTAAGAGAGACATACATAGACCTAATCTACATGGCAAGTAAAAAAAAGGAAGATCTCTCGAGTAAATTGGAAACATGGGAACCCTTGGGGAGGTTTGAAGGGGAGGAGAGAGGCAGGGAGGGGAGCAGAGAAAAATGTAGAGCTCAATGAAAATCAATAAAGAAAGAAAATAACATTACAAAATTTATAAGTATGGAATTAGAAAATGTCATCCTGAGTGAAGTAACCTAAGACCCAGAGAAACAAATATGGTATATATTCACACATATATGAATATTAGCTGTTAAATAAATAACAATCTGTAGACACAGAGAATACAGGGACAGAGAAAAGAAATAGAGGAGATGCACATATCTCCCTGGGAGGGTTATTCATAGATTTTATATGTGAAATGGAGCAGGGTCAGAAAGATGACAAAAAAAAGGGATGATCAAATATGAAAGGGGAGGGAAAATGACACTGAGGAAAGGAATGAAGAAAAAAGAGACAGCTAGAATGGAAAGGCATTTAGGGGGTAGTATGAAAACCTAGTGCATAGTTAACTACCTATAGTATGTGAAGACAATCCTAATGAAGTCTCCAAATAGTGAGGTAATGATTCTTCAACTAGCCATCTCTTGTCACCAAATGATTCTTGAAGTACCAGGCCAAGGTTTCAACCAATTAAGTTGTTGGACAAAACGTTAAAATGAAAATCTCCAAACAACTCAGGTTACTGCCCTGACCATAAGTTGTTCTCTGCAAACTGACTGCAAAGGCCCCATTGCCAAAGACAACATACACATAATTCATTGAACATGGAGAGGTCAAGCAGGTGCCTACATTAAACCCTCTCCTCCATGTTGCAGTGTCTTTGGCACAGAAAGGTCCTCTGCAGGTTACTCAAAGAGAAAAGTAAACACCAAACCAACCACAAAAGCTTTGATCTGCAATATGTCATCCTATCTGCAAAATATGCTAGGACAATGGTGACACGAACTTTATGGGAGTAAGCGACCAATGTCTGATTTGACTTAAGACCCATTCCATGATCTGGAACCCATACCTGACACTACTTCGGTCACAAGAACCAGAGGCTACATAGCCCAGAGACTTATAATCAAAATCTACTCATATATTTTTAAGTAACAATATAATGACTTCTAATAATATTATGCTATACTTGTAGATGGGTACCTTGTTTAGTTATCACTAGGGAGGCTTTTACCTAAAGCAGACATCCAGGCACTACTCAGACAGAGACCTTAGAACACACAGCTCTACATGAGATGTCTCCATCAAATGCTTGTCCTCACAGCTCAGAGAACCCAGGATAAAGGGAGACAGAGGAGTTGGGAAAACAGAAAGGACAGAGCACAATGAGAATAAACCCATCTAAAACAATTTAGTGGAACTCAAACATACTCACTGAGACTGAAGCAGCAATCACAGGGCCTACATTGGCCTGTACCAGGTCCTCTGCATACATACTATAGCTTTCAGGTTGGTAATTTTATGGGACTCCTGAATATGTCAACAATATCTCTGATGCTTGTTCCTTCTTTTTGGGTTTCTTTGATTTTTCTCTTGTCTTGTCCAAATTTGATATGATGATTTTTCTTTTTTTCTTATTGTATTTTATTTTGTTATATTTAAAAACTGTATATGTGAGTTTGATACCAGCCTGGACTACAAGAGCTAGTTCCAGGATGGGCTCTAAAACCACAGAGAAACCCTGTCTCGAAAAACCAAAGAAAATAAAAAAAATAAAAATAAAAAGTGTATAGATGATTCATCCAGGTTGAGATCTCATGTTATGGGGAGAACTAATTGGACTCACAGGAAGAATTATCAATAGCAAAAATATGATAACATGGAGATGAAAGAGAGATCGAGTGGAGAGAGTAAGCAAAACAGGTGGTAAGTAATAATGAATAGATATTACCCAAATGTCCTCAAGAATACTACATTCCTCAAATTGGGAAATTATCAATTCTTCTAAAACAGTCTCTTTTTTTTTTCTTTTTTTTTTTTTTTTTTGTTAGGCCTGTATCTATGAGTAATAATTGGTAACATCAAGACTAAGAAAGGAAGGGAAGGAGGGAGGGAGATATGAAGGGAAGGAGGGAGGAAGACAGGGTTTCTCTGTAGCTTTGGAGCCTGTCCTGGAACTAGCTCTTGTAGGCCAGGCTGGCCTCGAACTCACAGAGATCCGCCTGCCTCTGCCTCCCGAGTGCTGGGATTAAAGGCGTGTGCCACCACCGCCCGGCTAAAACAGTCATTTTAATAGATTTTTTAGTCTAAAAGGAAACTATATTACAGAACAGCATTTTAAAAAGTATTTGAAAAAAAATAAAAATGAAAGTGAAAAGAATGATTTACCAATAGCTCACTGCTTTGCAGCAGGCAGAAGCAAGTTCTAATTACTTGAACACAGAAGTGAACATGCATCCTCAGACATATCAGAACTACTGCAACAAATTAACACCCATAATCTTTTCTAGATCCAGAAGGCCTTGAATTGAGAGAAATGAAGCAGAAAAGTTTAAATAAACTTCCTAGATGCTGCCCTAAAAAATTCTGGGTATAAAATACGTGGAAAATCTCTGAACATAAATTTTTATCTACCAATGAACAATAGGTCTCTTCTAAACGAAACTAAAATCTTTAATCCTACATGAAGCTTCTCTGACTCTGGTTTATTTCCATTTACTAAATGATTTTATAGTAAGACAGAGTCAAGAAGATAAGCATTAAAATCATTTAGACAGGGTATATATAAGTGATTTCAAGTTATCATTGCAGGGAACAAAAGACACAATGTCCAGTTCAGATGGTATCTTTCTAGCATTGCTGGAGTCTGAGCAGCCCCTGCTGTAGGACTCTGTGGAAGAGCCTGATAAGGTGATTTAATAAAGAATGCTATTTATTTCTGACACTCAGCTTCATTTACTACTGTAAAAAGCAGGACCTGGATTGTGAGCTCAGATTTTTCTGCATGAGGGGATCAATCTGTCCAAACTATTAGTCTATTTTCAATCAGATTCCAATGTATTCCATTAAATAAATATTATTAACCTACTATATAATATATTCCTGTGGATTATATTTTATGTATATATGTTTGTAGTTTGGATTTTGCCTATTTATACTATTAGTTGCACACACACTGTCTTGATATTTCCTCTCTCTGTAAATTGATTACAACAGAAATGAAAAAGCTGGATGTTTTCATTTTATCAATATAGAGCATGTGTTTCATTCCAAAATTGACTGGGAAAATATTATTTATTTCCCACAACATGAAAATGACAAAACACAAGAAAGGCTTACATGACTGCAGGTCCCTGAAGAAGAGCAAGCATACAGGGAACATCCTGGAGTGCGTTTACTCACCTACAACCACACAGGGACCAATTACACAGATCGAGGATAGCTTGACAGAATCCAGAATGAGCTCAGGAGTCCTGAGAGAGGAGTGAACATTAGATCAATACAATTCTGGCAGAAATGAAAGCAGAGGTAATTAATACCGGAGGCCAACTAATAAATTAGGCAATTGTGTTAAGGAAATGAAGTAGGGCTTTTGCTGCCCTCAGTTTCCTCTGTAATCACACGGAAAAGCTGAGGCCAGGTTGCAATCTATTCCAAAACATTTAACGTTTAAGAACTCTACTAGGTAGAAATATGTGATAAAGACTAAATTTAACTTCTTAAATATATTAACAAGTATGAATTACATAACAGTGTAGAAAGACACAACATTGTTCCAGAACACAAATGAATGTTTATTAATGAAACTTTCTGTTGAAATTATATTACTAGGTATTTGTACATCATATAGGTAGCTTTGTTATGCAGCTAGCTGAGACAAGAGACTTTGTCAAATTATCAAAGCCAACCTCGGCTACATTTGAGGTACCTAGGAGCACTAGGCCATAGTGTGCTAGATGTGGGACTCTCTCTCTCAAAAATGTACATAACAACTAAATAAAAATAATTACAATAAAATAATAATTATAAAATGAATTAGTAAGGTTTCAGGAACACTAAATTTTCAAACTTGGTATAAAATTATCATACCATACACATTGGGATATTTTAAATTGTTATTAATTATAATTTTTTCATGTATTCATCAATAAGTATAAATGTGAAGGTCAATGGAAAATCTTGTACCTTAATCTTGCACTTCACCTGGACATGTAACATATCACAAACACTCAAGTAAGGAATGTACATCTTGAGGGCTGGAGAGTTGGCTCAGAGGCTAAGAGATCTGGCTGCTTTTCCAGAGATCCTGAGTTTAATTCCTCCCAACCACATGGGGGCTCACAACCATCTATAATGAGATCTGATGCCCTCTTCTGGCCTGGAGGCAAACATGGAGGCATAAATCTTTATTAATAAATCTTTTTTTTTAAAAAAGAAATGCACATCTCTTTAATACTTGTAGATTAAATGTTCATGGGTGACTATTAGGTGACAAGTTTTATTCTCCTTTCCCCATTGGTTACTAATTTCTAATATCAAATTTCATATCAACAAAATTTTACAGCTAATACAGTTCAAACAAGTAAACTGTCTATTAAAATGTACAATACGTTTGCAAATCATAACAAATTTTGAAGCTAAAATGTGAACTTCACCGATGTTTGCAAGTACATATTTGCTAGTACTTTATGTTAGGAAAATGATGCATACATCTTTTGCTTTTTTAAAATTGATGTGTGACACATTATGTAATGTTATTGTTTAAAACAACACCAATTTGCTGCTGCATAGTGTTTGTTGGTGGCTGGGTTCTCAGCTCAGAGCTGAAATCTAAATGTTGATAAGAATTCATTCTAAAGTAGAAGACTGAGTGGGCAAGCATCAACATCTGTACATTCTCAATGGTTGACAGGATTTATTTCCTGACATACCACTTTGCTTCTTCAAAGTTAGTAACAAACATAATCTCTGTTTCAAGTCGATATACTCTTTTACAGGTATCCCTTAATTATAAGCGTCCAAGATAATCTCGCTTTCAATAGACAGATTCAAGACACGTTAAGGATATTTAGAAAATCTCTATAATAAACTTTCCCTAACCATTTTGATTTCTGCCTCTATTCACTTGTTACCACATAGGGGACATTGTTGTCGCTTGGCCATTGGTAGACTGTTTCTACTTGTTCACATCACAGTTCTAGGACTTCACAGCTGGTTCCATTGTGAATTCTTCCAGACTGCTGCTTTTTTGAACATGTTCCCCTAAAATTCATTTCCATTGGCATTGCTATTTTCTCTTTTGTTCCTGTTCACTGACTGAAGCTGCTTGCTAATAAGTCCATCCATTTTTAACAGTTTTCAATGTGTCAGTTTTAGTTTGCTTTCTGTAGCTGTGATTAAAACCATACCCAAAAGCAATTTTGGAGAAAGTGTTTATTTCATCTTGCACTCTCAGATAATACTTTATCACTTAGGGAAATCAGGGCAGGAACCTGGAGACAGAAATGAAGCAGAAAACATGGAGGAATTGTGATCACTCGCTTGCTTCCCCCGCTTGCCCTGTGACCACCTGCCCAGGGTAGTACTGCCTGCAGTTGGCTGACTCTCCCACATTCATTGGCAATAAAAACATACCCCATGAATATAACCACAAGCTAATCTTTTGGAAGCAGAAGTACACATCTCTTTAATACGTGTAGATGAAATGTTCATGGGTGACTATTAAGTGACAAGTTTTATTCTCCTTTCCCCAATCATTACTAATTTCTAATATCAATTTTTATATCAACAAAGTTCTGCAGTTCAAATAAGTAAACTATCTATTAAAATGTACAATACATTTGCAAATCATAACAAATTTGAAAATAAATTTTCCAGCTAATACAGTTCAAATAAGTAAACTGTCTATTAAAATGTACAATACATTTGCAAATCATAACAAATTTGAAACTAAAATTTGAACTTCACCAATGTTCGCAAGTACATATTTGCAAGTACTTTAGGTTAGGAAAATGATGCATAAATCTTTTGCCTTTTTTAAATTGAGGTGTGACACATTATATAATATTTTTAGTTTCAATTCCTGCTTCCCAGACAAGTGTAGATTTGTGTTAAGTGAACTAACACTATAACAATATTCTTTGGTTTTACTATTCTTATTGCTTTGTATTTTCAAGTGGTATTTCTGCTTTTTATTATATTCATTATTATACAATATTTATTCTGGATTTAATTTATTCATTATTTTATATTTATCTAAGCTAAAACTTAAATAATCAACTTAAAATAGTTTTTCTCTTCTAATATAAATATTAAAATTATGATTATATCTATAGATGGTATTGTAACATTACCCATAAATATTTTCCAAGTGGTCTCAATAGGTTTTTAAATATACTGCTTTATCACCAAATAAATAGAGATTTCCAAGTATTCACTTCTATAATGACTACTAATTAAGTATTTGTGGCTGAAGAATATTTGAATAATTTACTCTTTTTTATTTATTTTTTTTGTTGAAAAAATTTCTGCCTCCTCCCCGCCTCCCCTTTCCCTCCCCCTCCCCCCCTCCTCTCCCCCTCTCCCCACTCCATTCCCCCTCCCTCTAGAGTCTGAAGAGCAGTCTGGATTCCCTGCCCTGTGGGAAGTCCAAGGTTCTCCCCCCTCCATTCAGGTCCAGGAAGGTGAGCATCCAAGCACAGAGACCCACATTGGAGCACCGGACTGAGCTCCCAAGGTACAAATGAGGAGCAGGAGGGAGAACATGAGCAATAATTTACTCTTTTAAATATTTGTCTTTATATGATGCAACAAACATGTGTTTGGTATGTCTCATGAACATAAAAAGAATGTGTGTCCAGTTACTTACAATATACTAAAATTGCTGATTATGTCCACTAGAAGATAACATTTCAACCCTTTTATTCACTGTCAGTTACACAATAAAGAACATTTATTGTCTAGACTATAATTAAGAATCAAATTTCCCCATCTTCTCTATCATGTTTGTTGCAATGTAAATTTCGTTGTGGTCAGTGTGTGGTTGTGTTTTTTTCTTTTCTTTTCTTTTCTTTTCTTTTCTTTTCTTTTCTTTTCTTTTCTTTCCTTTTCTTCTGAGACAGGGTTTCTTGTGGAGCTCTGACTGTCTTGTAATTCACTATGTAATCCAGTCTGGCTATAATGCAAAGGTGTGCCTACCCATGCATCCAGAGTGTGGTGATATGATTTTAATCTGTATTTCATGCACTTTTGTAATTATTATGTCTTCCCCATAAACTATCAGGAAAGTCATTGTTGTAGTTCATGGTATTCAAAGCTGGGTAAGAAGATTTTCATAGCAATTTTCAGCCCTATAGAATGTAGCCAGTAGGGAAGAAAATTGCCTATCAATTAGAGCTTGATTCCTCTATATCCTGTGATGAGAGTGTGCGATCTACTGACCACTGAGTATTAGCATTAGTTATGGTAGATAATGAAGAGCAATGGCTATAGCCTGTATTCTTTTTGAAGGATTCTGTTTGTCTTTAGCGAACATAACATGAGACTGTGGGACTTTTGTGACCCACGGCTACAAAAAGAAGTATGATTCAATTTTTTGAAAGTACCATCATTCCAAACTCCTTTTAATAGTATTTTCATTCATCAAAAATTATGCATGTGGGTATTATGCCAGCATGAATGTATATGTACCACATACATGCAGTCAGCACAAGAGAGGGTGTCAGATACTGGGGAACTGAACTATATCATATTCTGGCATTGCAATTGTTAAGTGTTTGAAGATCTAATTTTCTTTTATTTTCTGTCTTTTTTTTTTTTTTCGAGATAGGGTTTCTCTGTAGCTTTGGTGCTTATCCTGGAACTAGCTCTTGTAGACCAGGCTGGCCTCAAACTCACAGAGATCACCTGCCTCTGCCTCCCAAGTGTTGGGATTAGAGGCGTGTGCCACCACCAACCAGCAAGCTCTAATTTTTCTTATGGTTTAGAATTCTTACAACTTGCTAATTATTTATTTTCATTATACTTGCTTTAAACCTTTTCTAGGTTTGTCTTCAATAGAGATTTATCTAGAATTAAATTCTAGTAAATTAAACTCTCTGTATGTGGTAACACATTTCTTTGATATCTTCTGATTATCCTGGGGTAGGACGTGAAGTTTTTTCCCACTGTGTTGTAAGGAGCTGCCGGCTGAGTCCCTGCCGCCCCAGCTCCTGGCCGCCAGCTAACTCTAGCTTATGCCCCGAAATAATTACAAGGAAACTGTATTCTTTTAAACACTGCCTGGCCTGACTAGTCCCAGCCTCTTATTGGCTAGCTCTTACATATCATCTAACCCATTTCTAATATCCTTGTAACACCACGAGGTGTCTTACCAGGGAAGATCTTAACCTGCATCTGTGTCCAGTAGGAGAATCATGGTTACTCCTTGACTCAGCTTCTTTCTCCCAGCATTCTGTTCTGTTTACTCCACCTACCTAAGGATTGGCCTATCAAGGGGCCTAGCCAGTTTCTTTATTAATGAGAAATCACTCCCACATCACCACTGGAAGGTCAAAACGCAAATGTTCTTTATCTTTATATGATCACTGGGACTTTTTCAACTTAAAATTTTAAGATATTATCATGTTCCCTTCTGTTAGCTTCTCTGAGCTTATAGAATTTTTCTCATGTTTAAAGTTCAGTATTTCCAAGAATGAAAGCTATACAGATCTCTAGTTTTTTTTTTTCTCTTCTTTTCTTCTTTGATCTCATTCCCTCAATGTCTGAGGCAGTGGCAACTACAGGTTTGGAATCTGAGTCCTTTCTTATCTTTGTGAGCTATGATATGGTCTTACCTGTCAGAGGTCCAGAAAGTATCTGAACCTACAGTCTCTGAGCTCACCTCACTTGCTGCTCATCACTTGAGTTGTATTTTATGTGCTATTTACTTTGCATGAAATCAGAATGTTCATTAACTTGAAAAGATTTCAAAGTAAATTTTTAGGGGCTTAGGGTTACATGTTCATCATGATTCTAAGGTGACATATGAATTATGTATCCAAGATGTTTTTTTTTAAATAGCTAGCTGCCAAAATTTCAACCTCCATATGTATCTTCAAAGTGGGTATGACCTTAAATACAGATTAGTAGTATTTATATAAAAACACGTAGCCAAAATGAATATGTTATTCTAAGATTATTCAGAGTATCTGGATTTGCTGGTCTAAGATATATGAGAGATAATTTCACCATGTGTATGAGAAAACCAATATAGAGCTTTCGATTCCAACATTATGTCACTAGCAATAGTTTACAGGGATGCTACCCATGGTGTTTGGGAATATTTGTGACAACTAAATGTGGCTGCTACAGTACAGGAAGAGGTTCCCATTACAGAATCTGAGGACAACTATGTCATAGCAATGACTTTAACTATGGTGTATTCTGAAACTGTTAAATATTCATGATTTTTACTATTATTATTGCTGTTGTTGAGTATAAAGTTTTTGTGATATTTATTCAGGTTTTCTTTTGACTATTGCCATAGATTTTTTTCAGCCTGAGGAAAATACCTACGTCTCTAAGAGTTATACCTACAAACTCACATTGGTGAACCTAAGCATTTCCTTTGTACTACCATTTCAGTGGTTATTCACAGTTCATACCCATTTAAAGACTTTCTCATATTTATTCTATTTATTTGTGAAAGAGTATTTTCCATTGCCAAGAATTATTTAAAGTAGACTGGTTATTTGAAAAAATCATGTGGCATTCATCCATATTTAATATGTTTATTTATAATAACTTTCATTTAAATATTTTTTCCCAACAAAACTTGTTGATTTTAAGATAGTCTAAAACAATGACAAGGAAAGATCTTCATGTGGTTTTTTTTTGTACTGAACTGTTATTACTTCTTTTATATGTAAATTTATTTTAAATTTATTTCAATTTTTATTTCCTTATTAGAATAATTTGTGTCTACTTAAAATTCAATCAGAAGGACTTTCAAACAAATGAAAACACATTGTGACTATACAATCTTACATCATAAAATTTCAATAAGAAAACTTTAGAACAGATAAGGATTAAATAAAAACAATTTTTCAATAAAATAAAACATAAAAAAGAAAGTGAAATCAAATGATACCAAAGATAAGTAAGTACACTATTGGTTATGGCATTAATCGTATAAGTGGACTGTGAACTTCATGATGAGATGAATTTACTTTGCAAATAAGTCTGAACATTTCTGAATAAAGGCATAATATTTTGCTTTTGTAAAGAGCGTAGAAACAATGCATTATTTTGTATATTCTATAGAACAGGAAGAAATGTCAGAGGAAAGACATTGAATAAACCCTTTGTTAAAAGCTAAAGCATTGTTAAGTACCTTCATTAAGACATAATAATCTAAGTTTTCTTTTGAAATCAGAAAAAGAGTGATAAATTGCTAATGCATTTTAGAGTGTTCAGGGAGTGACCAAAGCACATAAAAGATTTTTTAAAAAAAAAAACAGGTATAAAGAAGAATAAAGATTTTTGCACATGTTTTGAAAGAAGGAAAATGTACAAGCAAATCCATTAGGTAGAACAAAAGGTACAACTGTCTTTGATTGGCATCACCTGGTGCAAAGGAACATTTTCGGGAGCTATTTACAGTGGTAATACGTAACTTATTATGTTGTATGTTAATACCCTACAATTTTATACTACCAAATGTAGAAAAATTGTAAGTATGATATGAGGACTAAACAAGGTAAAATAAGCATCTGCCATTCCACCTTACCATAGAAACAGAAGTTACCTGCTTAATTGTAAAGTCTAAAGGGAATTCATTTGCACGATTCCTTCCTCACAGTTTGAAGACACATGAAAATAGATAGGAACATAGACCTGGAAAAATATATCGGAAGCTTGAAAAAAAAAACATAAAAGAAGTAAAGAATAATCTCCACTGAAACAAACCTATCTTGTAATTTAAAAGAGATACCAGGAAGTTGAAAACAGGTCATGCATTTTAGATGTTCTTTGGTGTGGATCAAAGTATGCAAAAGAATTATTCAACTTTGAAGTTGAGTTTTCTACTGAAATACACATACCTAGACTATGCTCATTTTCTCAATGTAATGAATTTCCTATTTATGCACTAAGTAGTAGATCCAACCCTGTTGACCCACATATAGATGAGAACATGTAACATTGTCTTTCTGGGCTTGAAATAGCTCACTCAGAATAATATTTTCTTTTTCCATGCATGTACCTGCACATTCTATTATTTCTTTTTCCTTACAACTGAAAATATTCAATGTTGTATAGGTACTGAATTTTTGTTATTCTTTCATCAGTTCATGGACATCTAGATTATTTCAGAGTCCTAGTTATTGGGGGTCCAGTGGAAATGAACATAGATGAACATGTGACTCTGTAGTCAGATGCAATGTCTTTTGAATATATGCCCAGGGGTGATATACTGTGTCATATGTTAGGTGTATTTCTAAACTTTCAAAAATTCTCCATATTGATTTTCATAATGTCAGCTTCAGTTCATTACTGATACCAACAATGATTGACAGTTCTCCTTTATTCTCACCTTTGCTAATATTCACTAACTTTTGTTTTTTTAATCTTAGTCATTCTAACTGAGGTAAGATACTATCTCAAAAAACTTCTAATTTGTATTTCCTAGATTTCTAAAGAACACTTTAAAAAATAATTTAATCATTGTCTTAGCTACTTTTCTGTTGATGTAATAAACACCATGTCTAAGACAGTCTAAATGAGAATGCATTTACTTAGGGCTTGCTGTTCCATAGGATTAGCATTCTCAATAATTTTACAGTCATATTCTTCCCAGGTTCATCACCATCCACATAAAATATTTGAATAGGCCATGAATCATGAAATAATCATATGTCCGACAATTTTCCATTTTAAGCAAAACGCACTCATTGCACTTCCAAAAGTGCTGCTTACTGTGAAGACTTTCCTTCACTGTTCCTTTCAGAGTTGTTCCAGGAAAAGGTTATGGTGTTGTGGCTGTCCACTTCTAGGTGGTGATTGCATAACATACAGAACCTCAGTAAGCTAGGCCCTAGATGTGTTTTTCCATCACGGCCCATGAAACCATAGGTAAATGCTTAGAAGACACTAAAACAGGAGTAGAAACCATAGGCATTAAGGCAACTTTTCATTAAATTCGACAGTGTCCTCCGAAGCTTTCAGACTTCAGCACATGTATACCACTTTCATTTAATAATGAACTGCTACTATACATATTTTACTTTGTGGCTTAATGGGCTAGGTAATACACAGCTTATGATAGGCAGCTTAGGTCACATAGTAACTTGGTGGCCCATTGTCATACATTCAGTTTCAATTAATAAACCAAGAGCTATCTCCAAATGAGGAATAGTTATCTACAGGTGGCAGTAGAGTTTTGCTCAAAAATCTCAAGGGTGTTATCTATGATTTACATACAGGGTCCTCCCTAACGTTACAAACACTATCACTATCCAGAATTGACACCTAAAGTACCATCAGGTCTTGGATAAGATGCTCCAAGTGGTAGAACTGTCTGGACATGTTGAGAAGTTTTCTTCTGGACCAGGCCCCAATCAAAGCTAGGAGATATGAATTTTTATGAGAACTAGAGTAGTGCACCTGTATGAAGATTGTGCTAGTCCAGATTCCAAAGAGTCCTAGTAAGCATTATGCTTCTTTCTTCATGATAGGGATGACCAGGCACAACAATTTATCCTTCACCTTAGAAGAAATATCTCTTCATGCTCCACACCACTGGAATTTTAGCAATTTCACTGTGTTCATAAAAGGTCCTTGATAATTAATTAGATTGATTTCGACCATTTGAGATATGTATCAAGTTGTATATATATATATATATATATATATATGTATATATAGATACATATAT
>NW_026067976.1:9284724-9314338 GCF_014885135.2 Alexandromys fortis | reverse complement strand
TCACCTTTCACGATAGCCACAAACAGCATAAAATATCTTGGAGTAACTCTAACCAAGGAAGTGAAAGATCTATTTGACAAGAACTTTAAGGCATTGAAGAAAGAAATTGAAGAGGATACCAGAAAATGGAAGGATCTTCCTTGCTCTTGGATTGGGAGGATCAACATAGTAAAAATGGCAATTCTACCAAAGGCAATTTATAGATTCAATGCAATCCCCATCAAGGTCCCATCAAAATTCTTCACAGATCTTGAGAGGACACTAATTATATTACAATACAAAGCTAGAATGTCAACATATCCTAGAAATAAAGCTAAAATGTTATATTACAGACTTTGACAACTGATATAAAATTGCTTTTGGTGGCTGTGGTGGACAGATACAGAAAAAATAAATTCTAAACAATAGCTACATAACTTGTATAAGAAGATGTGTTAATCTGCTTAAAAAGGACACTACATCTGGGACTTCAGCTGCCATCGGAATCACAAATTGATTAAGTTTGTGTGGACAACTCTCATTTTCCGATCCATCTTATGCACAGGATAAATCATAGGGTTTAAGGGACATGTATTGAGGACTACCACCCTTACAGTTTTAAAGTCCCTTATGCTGGCATTGATTCTAAAATCCTTTTGAGAATATGATCATTCACTGTTTTTCCTGCTAGAGACACCACAAGTGGTTTTCATTTAACCATTCCAACCATGATAGCCCTTATTATATAAGTGAATGAAATGGCATTGGAATTCTGTCACCTCCTAATTATATCCACCCAAATTATACATTCTAAAACCTGATAAATAACCACAGGGTGTTTGGGGATCCATTGTGAATTAAACCTCAGCAGAAACTTCATCAAATGTCTTCCATAAACTCCTACTTTAAGTGGAATACCATAATAATTCTTACGGTCTCCCAGAATCAGTGCCAGTACAGAACCAGAATCCTGTAAACTCGGGAAAATATGATTGCTTGTTTTCCCTCTATGTCCAGTTACCCTAGCAAGAGTCTAGAGATCTGGAGGGAGAAGTGCCACTTCTTCAGAGAATAATGCCAGAGCATTAATGGCTCTCCTTGTGACAATACCCTGAAAACCCTGACCCACTTGGCAAGAACCTGTGGAAAGTTCACTGCGAAATTCTGGGCACAATCCCAGGAGTTTGCGCGTTGCATGTTCTCCTTGCTTTCACTATGTGAGCTGATGGCCTAAACACATCACAGTAGGCCGTGATGTTTTATATTACATATTTGCATAACTGTTCTTTGAGAATGATTTTACCCATATTTAAAGAAATGCCATTAAGTAAATGGTATCGAATTAATGGGACCACTCAAGGAATAGGCAATGAAGCAGAATCATAGAAACCCCTCATTTATCATAACTGAGCCAATAATCCCAAGAAGTTAAGAGAGACTGACATAAGTACAATGAACAAACAATGCCAACAATTAAGAGTAAGTCTCCAGGTTATGTTGCCTATGGGATAAATGGAAAAACATGGCATGCCCCCAGAGGGTAGAATGGATTGATTCTGCTCTGGCTGGTGAGTTGATCATGAGTTCCCAGACACTACTAGATGCAAATATTAACCACAGTAGACTAAACTGTCTCTCACACTGCGTGACGCTATAACTGCAAGTGCTGCAAGCTGGATGCACTATTCTGCCTATAGGTTTGCCATCTTATAAATGTTCCTTTGTAGCTTGTAAAACTATTTATGCTTCTGACAATAAAGATAAAGATCAAAAAGGTAATGGCTACCTGTAGTGTAGGAGAGTTGGAGGCAGAAAGGGAAGAAGCAGGGAAAAAAAGCTGGTGATGATTGTAAACCTTTTTAGAAACTTTAGGAAGTAAAACATGTTTGTAAAACTGTTCGTGCAAACCACTCAAACTGTCCAGGGCTACCTGCCTAAATGACAACAGGTGGCCACACTTTTGTCCTGTCACTGACTGCACACATCCATTCCAGATCCTTCAGCTTGTCTGTAACAAGGCTACCACCAGAGATTCTTCTAAAGAGGAATGGGGAAAAAAGCTAAAAGTAAAACTCTAAGGTATTTAATAAAGCCCTTCCCTAGGAAGACCTGAATTCCCTTTCATTCAAGGGATTCAAGATCTGGAAACTGGATCAAGTTTGGAAATCGGTTGATAGGCAGAGATACTCTTTTGCTACCACCCAATGCAAGTCTTTCATTCACTTGTTTCAGTTTTTTTTTTCCTTTTGGCTTTTACACACTGAACAAAATGTAATAAGCTTCTTGCATATTTCATTTCTAGAAACACCATTATCCAGTACCCAATGTCCATATGTGTCACACCATTATAAAATCACTCTGCCTGTGTTCCCCATTACAGGCCTGGCCATTATGGAAATCGCTCTGCCTTTTTCTGCTCATTATGATAACCATGCTCTCCTTGACTTTAGTGATTAAGTACAGCCACCTGGTGCTTGCTAATCCAGAGCCCAATCAAACCCATTATATTTAATTGATCTAATTGAACATTATCTCCACTGCTAAGATCTGACACTAGGAGAGGAACAATGATAAAGCTCTTCAAATCTACTGGTGTCCCTCTCCTCATTTTCAGTCTTATAGCGTTAGTAAAGGGCACGTTTTCTGAGTTCTCCCATTGTGATGAGTTAAGTTTTACACAGTATTCCCAATCTGACATTCCCATTTCCCTAAGCCTTATAATCCCTCCCTAGCAGGCATTTCTAGCTCTTTTTCAGTAATTTATCTTTTGCCAGTTGCTTCATATTACTCATCATACTAACTTTTCACACCTTTTAAACTGTGCAAACACACACATAATGCGGTCTGATTCAGTTTTCTATTCATTTCGTCATCATCCTATACCCTTAAAATCCATTCCCACACGTATCTCTCAGACTTCTGCTTGAGGGAATTAGCAAACTTGTTAAAAATTACTAGTGGTGTAGTCCTTTGCCTCATATATTATCCTTCCTATCTCCCTTCTAGGAGTCTGTTTACCTGTTTAGCCTGGAGTCTGCTGATAACTACTTATGGGAACTAAGGAATGTCAGAATACTGACATTATCTTGCATGGCAACTCCTTCAGGGAAGTGGTGTGGGAGAATTGTCTGTATTCTGTCAATCATGTTTTAAATAAATGCTGATTGGCCAGGCAGGAAGTATAGGTGGGTCAACCAGACAGGAAGTAGAGGCAGGGCAATGAGAACAGGAGTATTCTTGGAAGCAGGAAGATCCCTTTGCACTCCTGCCCAGACTCCAAAGAAGCAACATGTGATCTGGCCCACTGTGAAAGGTACTGAGCCACATGGCTAACATAGATAAGAATTATGGGTTAATATAAGCTACAAGAGCTAATAAGTAGCCTGAGTTAATGGGCCAATCAGTTTATAATCTTATGGAGTCCTCTGTGTGATTTTCTTTGGGGCTTGCCACCTATGGGGTACTGAGCGGGACATTCACCCCAACAAACTGGCCCCTCATGTTACAGGGAAGGTCATTGCCAGTTTGGCAGACAATGGAAGATTAATTGAATCAGGCAAAGATAGAGAAGGCAATATTGCAGACTACAGTATAGTTAGGGATGCATCTTCTGCTATGAGTGAAGTAACTAATTAAACCCTGCGTAACCTGAGGATCAGAAATCCCAAGCTTCAATAGGCTTCTTCTACAGACCTCCATCCCAAGTTATAGGATACTACTTTTTACCAGTAAGTGCTCTTTCTTTAACTGCCTTCACACTCCAAGATTGGGACTTCAAATTTTATTGTACTTAAATGGAACCTATAATGATTTCTTGGGTTTAATTTTCAGCAACTTGAGTTCTATAATAGCTGTAAAAAATATTCTCTTCCAGCTTATAATTATAACTGTGTCATACATGATAAAAGCTCATTTGAATTCATGGAGACAGAGGAAACATGCACACGGCCTGCACAGGTCTGCACCAGGTCTTCTGCATATATGTTATTCCTTCTACTTTAGTGTTTCTATGGGATTCCTGAGTGTGTAAACGAGTAAGTCTCTAATTCTTGGGCCTTCTCCTGAGCTCTTTTCCTTCTGTTTCTTCACCTTATCCAACTCCAGTCTTATTGGTTTTTATTTTATCATATTTTATTATATTAGAGTTCAAAGGAAACCCTTCCAAGGGTTTACCTAATATATATACATAAACATTTTTTTTAAATCTAGAGCAAGTCATTTTTTTTTCATTGAGCTCAATGTCAGTTTATCCAGGGATTCTAGAAGCAACTATTCAGCATCCTTTTCCTTATTTTTCCACAAAATTTGGGAAGTTTTATGTACAGAATTCCTAGATTTCTTGTTCCTCAAAATAATTCAGTCAAATATTTCAAATCATTGTCTTCCAGAGAAATCTTCTGTAATAATAACTGCCAGTGAACTGTAAAGCCTGCTCCACATACTTTAAAAGTTTATCTTATAATTATATGTCTCTAGAACCACTCCTGGTACCACAATCTGTATTAGTCTGGCCGTTGTATAGTGAAATAACCAAAAGAATATATATGGGATTTATTTGACTGACTTATAGATCATTATCTTTGTAGGTCAATATGGTTGTATCCTTACAGAGAAACCAAAAAACATGTAAATTTTTAGTCTGTGAGGTTAGATGGCTCAGTCTCATACTGAAGTCCTGAAAAAATCCTAGACAGCTGCTAATATCCAGTCTATGTCAGGAACCTGAAGATCTTGAGTCAGAAATCCCCCCTTTTTTTATTTTTCCATTCAATTGTTTACACTTCCTTCCCTCCTCCCAATCTCCTCCCACACCCCTACACCCCCTTCTCCCTCTCCCACCCTGCTTGAGAAAGGGCAGGGAACCCAGTCCTGTGGGAAGTCCAAGGCCATCCCCTTGAGTCAGAAGTTTGCACAGAAATGCCTCACCAACAGAGCAGAGGAACTTGCCAATGAATGAGGAAAAGCAGACAAAAAGCAGAAGTTCCTTCTTCCATGATCTTGCAGGTGGGCTATCACCAGAGGGTGTGGCCCAGATTTGGGTAGATAATCCAGCCTCAACTCATTAGTGAAAATTTCTTATGGTAGTGCCCAACAACTTGAGTTTGAGCTGATTCCAGATGTAGTCAAGTTTACAACAAAGATTAGCTAAAACAAGAAGTTCTTATTCTGGTTCCATCAGTTCAGACTTCTGTGTTCCTCTCTCTCTCCTGCATGCACTTCCCTTTCTCTAGATTTATAAATTTTTCTTCTGTAGTTTTATCAAAAGCATGCTCTAAACTTTTTGCTTAAAATTCTCCTTTTGCCACAATTAGTAGATTTTTTTAAATGACACCCCAAAGTTCTCACATTTGGTTTTAAGTTTCATACTGACCTTTATTAAATAACTGAATTATTCTATTTTATATTGAAAACTGAAACTTTTTCATACTTTTTCTGCTTTAATGATAAATCTTTCCACTGAACATTTTTCCTTGACCTGTGTGTTTTTAATTTTCACTACCATTTTGGTTTGGCTTTTTTAAAGTATGTATCAT
Organism: Alexandromys fortis; assembly: GCF_014885135.2. Taxonomy (NCBI): domain Eukaryota; kingdom Metazoa; phylum Chordata; class Mammalia; order Rodentia; family Cricetidae; genus Alexandromys; species Alexandromys fortis. The sequence goes on along the minus strand of NW_026067976.1, from coordinate 9,308,825 downwards.
TTTCTATTTAATGAATTCTATATTGTATTGTTAATTAATATCCTTAGTTCATTCAGCTATCGGTGCTCTCTTGGAAAATGCTGAAGTCCTCTTTGACTTCTTTTACTACGTTTACCACCATGAATTTTGAATCCTACATTTTATTTATACCATTCTAAAAGTTAGAAAAAAATATACCTGCTTTTATTTCTTATAAGACTTTTCCCATATAAGTGTCATATGCATGTCTGGTATTGTAGGAGGCCAGAAGAGAGTGGTAGTTCATCTGAGCCTCTGAAACTAGAGTTACAGATGCTTGTCAAGATGGTCCTGGGAACAAAACCCAGAATCTCTGAAAGTGCAACAAGTGCTCTTAACTCTGTACCTGATCTAAGTCATTTTCATAAGGCATCAGTACTATGGGGTTACTATGGGATTGGTAATTTATGGAATCGCTGAGTCGTTTGGATTTTTCACATTACTGACACCTTTTTGTTTTTAAGCTGGAATCTTTCCATATTGGTTTAGGTGTGTGTTGCGGGTTAGGAGGGAAATAACATTGTTAGCGGTCACAATAGCAAGTCTATTCCAAGGGTAGAGAAAGTTCTCGGGTCTGATGGTAGAAGAACTTTGTTGCAACAATAAAGTAGTCAAATTTGGAACTGCAGGAAGTAGGTGACAGAGTAATAAAACATTCCTGTCCTGTCTCTATCCCCTGTCTTTCCAAAACTGTAATCAACTCAATATGTATGCTTCCTTGCTTTGCCATTACCACACTGAAATACTGTTCTTTAAAGACCTCATATAAATTTTAAAATATATGCTAACATAGATGGATGGCTACAGCACAAATAAGAATAAAATAAATGATATTCCAAAGCAGTTAGGTCTGCAGAAATATAATTAACATCGAAAAGAAGCCATAGGAATTTATTGCTCCAATATGTCTTTTAGTTTTGCAACTTACCTGAGGTCTGTTGTAGAATATTATTTTAAAATGTGTTACATTTGTTTATGCTGTGGTAGTGTTATTTAATGATATAAAGATGTATTACATTCTTTTATGCTGCATTTGTTTAATTTTGTGATGGTATGCTCTTTTTCTTGTCTAAAGCACATGATTGGTCTAATAAAGAACTGAATGGCTAATAGCAAGGCAGTAGAAAAGAATGGTGGGGCTGGCAGGCAGAGAGAATAAAACGAAGGAGAAAGAAAGTGAAAAGAGGAACAGAAAACAAGAAAAGAAGAAGAAGGATGCTGAGGACTGGACACTCAGCCACACAGTAAGAAATGGAATAAGAAGTAAAGAAAATATGTACAGAAATAGAGGAATGTAAAAGCCCAAAGGCAAAAAGTAGATAGGAATAATTTAAGTTAAGAAAAGCTGGCTAGAAACAAGCCAAACTAAGGCTGAACACATATAAGAAAGAATAAGTCTCCATATATATTGATTTGAGAGCTCAGTGGCAGGCACCCCAAAGAGCCAAACAGTTAAAAACAACAACAGAGGTCTTCATGTCAAATTTTAAATTTGTTATAGTTGTCGCCAGTAGGTGAGATGAACCTTGCACAAAAACTGAAAGATAATTAATATGCTTGCTTCCTTCATTGTCAATAAGTAAAATAAACTTTCATGGCTACTAGCTGTATTCTTATAAGAAGTATGATATTTTTAGTTTATATTGTTTTCAACTGTAGCAAGAACAATGTTGATATGTTAAGGGTGTCTATCCTGGTTTCACCATATGGAAAAAGTTAAGCATGAGTTGACAGAAAACATGAAGAAAGACAAAGGGGTTTACATATGATTTTGGACAGACTCTAGCTACTTAGTTCTACTCAAATTTATGGTTCTCCTGTCACATCCTTACTGGTATTGCAAATGTGCATGACCACACTTGGCTTTCAAAAGGTGGAGAGGGTGTTTTTTTTTTTCTGTTTGTTTGATTGTTTAGCTTTAAAGAATGTGTAAAATGTAAGTATTACAAGGCCCATCTAATAGCCAATGCTCTTATAACAAACCAATTGAAAGTATTACTGGAATCTGCTTGTCTGGAAATATAGATTTTTATTTTCCTTGATTCATGCTATTATCAAGTGAAAGGACTCATATAAAATTTAAAATATATGCTAAAGTAAATAAATGACTCTAGTACAAGTTAGGATCAAATAAATGATATCCCCAAACAGTTAGTTAGGAAGACACACAATCACCAAAAGAGCACAAAAAGACATACAAATCTGCTTTAAATGTTCAAATCACACTTTTAAGGTAAGAATTAGATTAACGAGAACCTTAACATACTTTCCTTTCCTTCCAATATAAGATAATTTTTTATTTATATTTTATTAAGCACCTGTATTATTATCAAATGAACAAAAGTAACAGCAGCCACATTGTAAAGTGAAATGCAAAATGTGAATGCTACTTTAAAGTAAATAACAAAATTTCAAAGAATTGTCAAGCTCCTGACAATTTACTCTAACCAATGATTCTAAGCTCCTAACAGGTATATGCCCAGCTTAAATTTCAATGGCTGTTCCTTCTGATAAAATGTCGAACCTCAACTAGATAACTCTAAGATCATATACTTAAATTATTCAGACAATGGATGTTAAAAATGAAGATAATCTTTAAACAAGATAATTGGTTTCAGAAACAAAATTTAGAGTAATGCATGTTTAATGGTGAAGCGAGATGAGGCTAAAATGAAGAATATTAGTTTAGGAATGTTCTTGACATGGGTGCTACATGCAGTTCCTGTTGCCTATTTGTCCTTCATCTTCAGATGCTTCTTTCTCTGTTGACCTCTATTAACCCCAACCTACATTGTTCTCATTATTTCCCAGTAGTTCCAAAAACACGCTCAGTACTAAATGTAATCTTTTCGGCTTATCAATTACTATCTATGGCCCCTGAACATATCTCTGTGACCAGAAGGAGAATAATTTGATTTAATGAGATCTGGGTCATGCCTTGGCTAGGAGTGGCAGCATATATTTATTTCTTTGTAGGAAAGTTGAGTGTTTCTCCCAGAATTCTTATGCTGGCCCTGCTCTGGCTCACAGCTGGTGATAGAGAAGTGATTCATGGAAGTAAAGTCCTTCTGCATCCAGGTTTGTCAGTATTGTTTCTTTGTTTGTTGTTTTGTCATTTGTTAAGAGAATCAATCTCACGCTGTAGCCCAAGCTTGACAGAACTTAATCCAATACAAACTGTCATATAACACAGGACAACCCTCTTGACTCAGTGTTCTGAAGGCTAGAATTATAGGCGAGCCATGAGGCCTTATAAGACCTTTCATGTCTATCATAATTGAGTTTTATTTATATTTTGAATAGTTTATTGGCAACCTCTACTTCAGAACTAGGTATGTTTTTCTCAAAGCTTCCTCTAAGACTTCTGCCAAAGGCTAGGTTGCCTCCCCCAGTCCTGTAAAGGGGAGAGGGAAGCACAGCAGACAGCCATGGGTATTAAATACCCTGTGTCCTTGAGAATAGCTGGAATATAAACTCTTTCCACTTCAGGTTACTGTTGTTTGTTTGGGGGTATAAAAATGTCTGTGGTGGGAATGAGAAACGAGAAGCTTATCCACAGAGAAAATTCAGTCAGGAACTCTCAATGACTGTCTCAGTTTCTGCAGTCTATTTCTTCTGGATGTTTGTAAACCCTGGGATGATGATGTTACTTTTATATAACCTCTCAGGCTACTCCAGTCATCTCAACTGAGTTTTATAAACTGAGTTGATGATCTGTTTCTATCTGTTTCCTCATTTTTTTAATTGCTAATTTCCTTTTATTTTTCCCTGATTTATATTTAATAAGCACCCTCATTCAAAACCAAAAATGTGGGTTTATAGACCATTCCACCAACTGTACAAAGCCATCCTCAACATTCTCTTACACTGCACAAATAAAGCCCGGGGTGAAGTTATCCTGTGGAACTTCCTGTGAATCTTTTTATTTGTGCTAGCACATATAGTCCATGAGACTATAAAGTATCTGAAATATGACTCACTTGTGAGAGCAAGGAACTAAATTTTTAATCCTACTTACTTTTCTGTAATTTAAACTTAAAAACCCCATGAGCCTATGGATACAGATTAAACATTCTAGCATCAGACAACTAGCTACATGAAGATAGGTTATAGTGCACTGGTATATTCCTGAGAGGCAACTTTGGAAGCATAGCAGATTAGCAATTATACTGTATTGAATTTATGTTATAAAAGTACCTGACAGAAGCAGCTTCAGAAAAGAGAAGTCCAGTCAGGCACCCAGTCCATCGGGTCTTGGAAGGCATGGCTGGAATTCCTGGGTGTGAGTCAGTGGGGCTCATGGCTTGAACATGTCATGGTTTAAGAGTAAACAGAGATTGAAACAGAAAGATTCAGACTGTAACCTTCAAAGCCATCCCCAAAAGGCCTTCGTATGCCAGCTTGGTCCTCTATCTTAAGGATTACATAAACTCCTACCAACTAGTGAGGGACATGTTATATCCAAACCATAGCAAACACCAATAGTTAACACTTCTGCATCTCTTAGCCCAAGACCATAGTAAATTCCCAGAAATACTATGCAATTAACCTAGAAACAAATTGTTAATTGCTTAGAATAGTATGGTAGACAATTAAAGTTACCACTGTGTTATAATGTAGAAAAGAGGATCCTCTGCTGGCAGAGACCATTTGTTTGTTTCCCGGCCGCCTATACCTAAAATAACCACTCAGAAATGATATTAATTACAACACTGCCTGGCCTATTAGCTAACATTACTTATTGACTACCTCTTATATTTTAAATTAACCCATTTCTATTATTTTATATGTTACCACAAGTGTCATGGCCTACTGGCAAGGTTCTGCTGGTGGCTCACATCTTTCTCCTCTGGCAGCTACATGGTTTCTCATTAACTCTGCCTACTCTCCTCCTCTATCTGCTTGGAACTCCCACCTTGCCCTATTCTGCCAAGCCACTGGCCAAAAGCTTCATTAACCAATAAAAGCAAAACATAGACAAAAGGACTTCCCACACCAATCCTCAATTCAACAAAATATTCTCCTGTAGGATATATGAGCACATATCCCATATATGTAAGATATATATTTTTACTACTTTCAATAGGATTGAATTCTGACCATATAAATGTGAAATGAAGAAATGATGGAGGAGGGTCATGTGTCTATGTGTTACTTTCATTGGTTAATAAAGAAACTGCCTTGCCATTTGATAGGACAGAAAATTAGGTAGGCAGAGTGAACAGAACAGGATGCTGGGAGGAAGAAGGCAATGAGGCAGATGCTATAGCTCTCCTCTCTAAGATGTATGAAGGTTAAGATCTTCCCGGTAAGCCACCACCTCGAGGTGCTACACACATTAATAGAATTGGGTTAATCAAGATATGAGAGTTAGCCAAGAAGAGGATAGATATAATGGGTCAGGCAGTGTTTAAAAGAATCCAATTTGTGTGTTGTTATTTTGGGTGAAAAGGTAGCCATGCAGGAGCAGGGCGGGAACACAGCCCGCCACTCCCTCAGCAAAGAAAGAATATTCAGAGATGTAATGCCTAGATTTGATATTTCCATATTTCTGATCAACTCATTCTGACTTACAATTAGCACATACTTTAAATGAATATGATGCTGAAATGATAAGCATGCTCCATTTTTTTTTTCAATTTAATTTCCATTTCATCATATACATGCATGTATCAATCAGACCCATTTTGATTTCTTTCCTCTGTTATACTAGTCCTGAACTGAGGGTAAAACTGTTTGAATGTGCATTCTGAGAAATTTGACATTTCAGGAATCAACATGAAACAAATTAAATAAAAGAAAAGGAATATGTGCTATGAAGATGTACTTATGATTCGATACCCTGTCTTAAGACTAGGAAAAAAAAACTGCACTGGTTAGTGAGTTTCAAAACTGCTTCTTCATAAGTATGAGAGCTTTCACAATGTCTAAACTTATACATACATGCCTTTGGACCTGTGAGCTGAAGACACTGTCCTCCATAATCCATTCCAAAGACAAAATTAGCACATACATTAAGTAGGAACAGCACCAAACAGGAGGTGTCTAATAAAAATAGACATTGTAATACTTGTTACTGTTATAAACATGATTAAAATACATCCTGCACCCAGATGTTTCTCAGCCTGGTTTCTATTGTTTCTCCAGAAACCATCTGTTCCCCCCATCCCTTAGGTACAACTATGACTGTGTTCTTCAAACTCCAGAGGATGGGTAAGAAACCCATGGACTAAACTAACTTGTGTTCATAGGGGCTCCCAGTGACTGAACCACCATGCAAAAGAGATCTTGCATGGCACTGACATAGGGCCTCTGAACATATGTTGCAGTGTGTAGTTTGGTCTTTTTGTGGCACTCCTAACAGAGGGAGCAGGACTGTCTTTGACTCTGTTGCCTAATTTTGGGACCCTTCTCTCCTACTGGGTTGGCTTGTTCATCCTTAGTAGGAGAGGGGGTACCTAGTCTCACTGTAACTTGATATACCACAGCTGACTGATATACATGGGAGGCCTGCCCATTCCTGAAGAGGAAAGAGGAGTGGGTAGAGGTGGGGCAGCAGAGGTTGGGGAACAGGTGTCTTGGAGGGGAGGAGAGAAGGCAAGAAAACTCTAATTGGGCTAGAAACCCAAATTAATATATTTCATAAAGTAAAAAAAAGTAATTGTCTCTGTTTTCTTCCTAAATTCTATAATCCCTCTCTTATTATCCTTAAGACTACCACTGTATGTTATCTAGCTTTCTGACAATATAACAGTAATCTATGGTCATCAGTTTATCAAAAGAAAAACTTCTATTTTGGCTTAAATATTTGGAGGTGATTGTTTGGTGCTGTTGTAAGGCAGAACATCCTGGTATAAATAGAAGATCAATCATTAATGACCAGGTGTGAAAGAATGAAAGGATCAGAGTCTAGAGATATTCTTCAATTGGTGGTACCCTTACCTAAGACTTTCTGTTGGAGCCTACCTGTTAATTTTTCCTTCACCTCTTAAAGAAACACAGATGGAAGACCAAGACTTTGGCACATCATTCTTTGTCGGACATCCAGAAACACAAGATAGTACACTGGTAGTAACAACCTTTTAAAAGTACTGATTCCTCTTTCTTAAGGTGCCTCTTAATTCTGTGACTCCCATTATATAATTCTAGAATTTTCAAATACTCTAGAGGTATAGTTTTAAGTGGGTTGCACAGTATACAAAGCAGCTGTCTCATCACTGCTCATCTGGTCTGAGCGTCACAACCTGTGTGATAAGTACAAGCATATATACTTCATAGATCAAGCTGAATAAGCCTAGAGTTTGTCTCATCATTATAAAACAAGAGGCTCCATTCTTAGGACAGGTCTCCTAAGTACATATCCAGAGACACACCTAACAGAATTTTGTAGTATTTATAATTTTTTAGGCTTTCTGGTGATGATATTGGTGAAATGGTCAGAACTAATTTATGTAAAACAAGAAATGAGAAGTTAATGGTTTGTAATGAGGCTACAAGGCCATTCACAAAGTAATAAATATTTCATTTATATTATATGCATTGGCTTGCTGAGCCTCAAGTCTGATAAACTCCATAAAATTTTTAGGGATATAGATATTAAGGATCTCACTGTGGCTTAACATACAGTTTTTGTTTTTAATTTTTATGTTTAACTTCTTCATGCTAAGTATGTTCATCATAGTCCTTCCCCAGCCTGACCTCCTTCCAGATACCCACACCACACCACTTTATATTATTTCTCCCTCTTAATAAAATCCTTTTGTAAAAAGCACAACAGAACACAGAGTCCCATTGGATACACACAGTCCTCCTGCATCAAAGGCCTGGCCTGGAGTGTGGTTCATATGCTCAGAGTCACTTCTTTGAAAAAAAAAATATTTTCCTTCTCCCAATAGCTATAAATTGCAATACATTCTTGGCTGTGTGTGAGACTCAGTGTTCACCTACTTTTGTCCTCACTGGGATTTTGTCTGGAGTGAATTGTGCAGGCCTTGTTCATACTATCACAGTGTCTGGTGGTTCATAAGCACACGAGACTGCTGTGTCTGAAACATGCTCTTTTTTTGAAGTCATCTCCAACCTCTGGCTCTTATACACAGTTTGAACATTGGTCAACTTGAAAAGAAAAATGATATTTAAAAGTCACAAATTACATTTTAAATATGATTTTATTGTTTCATTTCTTTTATATATTTCTCCAAATATATGTTAAAATGCCAAAATTTATGTCTAACAAATATGTCTGTTTCAACTGTTATTTTCTCCATAAAAATAATAAATTTATAGCTGTAGATTCTCCAATTTCAAATTCTCTAATTAGGAATGTTATTTAAAAGTGAACAATAAAAGGCACAAAGATATTTGAAATTAAACCAACAAACCTAGCTGAAAAATATTCAAGTGACTTCCTTATTCACTAACTTAAGACTTCAAAGGTAAAATAATATTTTCAAATTCTTTTCTTGTTTTTAAACAGATATACTGACAATAAAAATGTTGAGAAGTTATGTACTGGGGTTTTCATTATCTAGCGCTAATGACTACTGGACTCCTCATTTATTTACATCTATTTATTTATTGTTGGTTTTACTTGTACAGATGAATATCATTCCTAATAGATTGACATCCTAATTCATCTTAGTGCATCACTAAAGTCTGGTGCATAAACACTCTCACCATATCAAAGGTATGATTTTGTGATATCATTTCTGACCCACAGAATAAAACCTGGCTTTTAATGCATAAAAATAGCTGGTTACCATAAGCATAATTACCATAATTTTATCCCTATTAATTTTGTTTGTAGAATTAATTTCCATATTTTATGACCTGAAACAAAAACATCAGCCCTATTGAACAGTGTCTGAAAGCAGAATTATTATAAACCCTAGAAATGCCAACTATTATTTTTTCTGTTTTTATTCTCTCTGAGTCCTCCAAAGTGGTTCCCTCTTATTAAAATTCAAACAGCTGTGAAATGGCCGGGTGATTTGAAGATGAAAGTAAATGTGAAGTGACCTTCATCCATGCTGAACAAATAGAATATTATAAACACACTTTCCAGCTGAAGTTACACAAAGCAAATTAAGAAATACCTAAGGCTATAATTTACTACAAAAATGTTTCTTAAATTTCTGACAGTTTCATTTAACTGACTAATTAAATTTGCTTGTAGGCATCTTAGAGATGGAGTCTAATAACCATACTGTCATCTGGGAAGAAAATGAAAATTACTTTCTGTGTGTGAGAAATATGTTAGTAATGGGACAGGTCTCCTGCTAAACATTTGACAAATATATGTAAGTGGTTATGCCTGGTTGTATTCCATGATAATGCCAATTCTATTAAAAGGTGATTAAAGGAAAATCTCACAAGTAATAGCTTGGAACTGTAAAAGTGCAATTTTTAAAGAATCTTCCCAGGGAGGAATTTAAGCAATATTTCTTCAGCAAGAACAATATGCATTTATTATATGTTTTGTTTACTCGTTTCAAGGAAGTCACTGTTGGAGAATGAACCAGTTTAAATCCACCACATTGATTTGGTATAATTTCGTCTCTGAAAAGACCCATAGCAAACCTCACCCCAGGAGTCTGTACTTCCTTAATCCTAGTCTTGTGGCGGGGGTACCTACAAGCTCACTTATTGATTGAGGCAAAAAAAAAAAAAAAACTGCTTTCATTTTCAAAGCATTGCAATCAAAACCACCAACTCTTTTCTGAGATGCATTATCGGGATGCAAGGAAAAACACTGGAAAGAACTTTTGCAAATAGTGTCTTACATTAAATTTTATAATAAAATATCCTATTATCTCCTATGGTTCTACCACAGAATTGTGAATAATGGTCAAAACACTGCCCCTACCCAGTCTTTTCTCTTTAAAACCAAGCCTATATCTTGCACACCTGAGAACATTTAATAATTACCTCCTTTCATTATGTGTAATTGTGTTATTCATTTCATAACATGACATTTAAGAGAAATTGTGAAAGCTACAATTATGTAATTATTTTTGCTAAGTTACTGATTCTTGCATGGTTTGTAAAATTCAGACTTCCTCGGGGTTTTCTGCTGAACCTGTGCAAAATTATCCATATTCATTTTAGTTCCTCTCTTGTCTCCTGTTAACCTGTGATGACATTAAAACTGTGACATGATGCTTGTTCACTGTGGAACTCCATCACTTCAGCCCTTAAGCCAGTTCCTGACACATGACAACCATTCAACATTTCCATCTGTGCTGTGTGCAGTCATTAAATAAAACTGAAGTACAGCATTCAAGAAAGTGGTACATTCAAAAACATCGAAAGATTCCATGTGATCTCCATTATTCTCATAGTAATGACAATAATATAATCTTATTTCCTTGACATATAAATGAAAAGCTCAAATTATAACAAAAATGCAAAAAAGCCTTGCTAAGGCAAAAATTTACATTATTATTATTAATGTTAAAAGAGCAAGAAAACTTGAAGCATTCACATTCTAGCCTCTCAAAAGCAGTCCTATTAGCTCAACTTCTTCTGAATTCGGTTTTTAGTTTTGAGGTATAGTAATCCATGCTGGTCTGAAATTTACTAGGTAGCCCAAAATGACATTGAATATAAGATCTTCCTACCTCAGTTGTGAGAATGCTGGGACAGCAGACATTTTCCATCATACCTACCTATAACACAACTTAACTTTTAGTAAGCCACAGTGAATTCAGTCACGGAACTGCAAAGTTCACTCCAACCCCCTATTATGTGAAAATTATATATGGCTCATTTTGCCATGTTTACAATGTGAACATTGACAAAAGATCATTATAAGCATACTTGTACAGGGATGGAGTTATTCATCTTACTGCAGTAAGAGCAGAGTCTGGGAGAATAGAGGGACGGTGAAAGGATGGTTCATAAAATATAGCCTCAGGAATGCTTAGGTAATTGAGTGTTAGTGATGAATTGGGTGGTATCGGGAAGTAAAGGCATATGGAGCCTTGAACAGCATCATAATTTTTACTCATATGATCTGAAATTCAAATAGATCTATAGCTGCCATTAGTGAAGAAACAATAATCAAGGGTGGTTCGCAGCAGCAGTAATCAGTTGGTCCTCTTATTCTACCTCAAAGGGACATCATATACAGGTCTCTGGTTTGCAGTCCCATGGTTCTAGAGTGTCCATCTGTAAATGCTCCTCATGCTCTGCAGATGTGTTTATGCATATTTGGAAGACAACAGCCAGACAAAGGCTCCAGGCTATTAGTTACCAAAGCTGTGGTTTGTGTTATTCATTTATTTACTATTTATAACTACTATTTTTATTTTTAAATTACAGATTCCTGTTGATAAAGATTTATCTTATTTTTACTGCTACATTTAATGTTCACCCAGTTACAAAGGCAAACAGTTCTTTCTGTGCCCTCGGTCCACTTGATCTTAATCTTGTGGCTGGAGAAACTATCTGGTTTCTGTCTTTCTTAGTCTTCAGAAAGAGGAAACAGCTTGTAGCTGGTCTGAAAGGTACGTTATCTAATAAGCATCTCAGATGGAATTCAACAAAAACTTATAAGACAAGGGGTCATCCTAGCCTCATTGATACGCATTTAACACTGTACTGTACACTTATTAATATCATGTAAACTTTATATTTGAAGATTAAAAGGGGGAGAGAGAACATACTGAATATTTTAACAAGTTTACTGGATATTGACTTTAACAACAAGAGATCAGGCACAAATGATTGTCAAACACAGATGCTTTAGGTTTTCCTGTAATTCTGTTTTTCTTTGCACTAGATTTCACTTCAGGAAGATTTGTTGTAGAGATTCCGACAGTGGAGACAGAGGCAGCCTCTGCACAGTCATTCATTTTAATCCAGTTATCTTGTAGACGTTCCCAATGTCCTGCCCACCATCCATCCTCTTGTACTAATTGCTTTCACACATGTCAGTGGTTTCCTCTTCTATCACCTGATACTTTCTCTTTGAATTTAAATGAGAAAAGGCTGTAAATGTGGAGGGTTAATTATCCCATGGACCATTCTTCAATTTAGAGGTAGGTTTTATAACATTATCCAAAGTTCCCAAGAGAATGAACCCCATGTTCCCAGAGCACAGGCTGTCTCATTGAACAGGTTCTTGACTGACTCCCTTTCTTAGATGGATCATGGCTCTATCCCCAAACATGCTCCTTTGTTGTTCCTTGTAAAGTGTTTTCCCTGGAGTCCTCTCATGGGAACGTAATTTAACCCAGCTTCCCTGAAAGAGAGTCTGTGTCTTCCAGTAGATTCTAGAGCATATTTAGAATACTCTGACCATTTGTTCCTTTTCACATGTCTTCATTTTTGCTAAGAGAACGAGTACATATATTTTTCTCATTTCTGAAATTTATACTATGTAATAATACGCACATAAATCAGAAAATGCCACATTTCTACAAGCATTGGATATGTTTTAAGTTATTTCAACAGTTCAATTAAAAAATCAGGTTAAAAATTGAATTTTAATGTTTATAAGAAAATAAGTTTCTATTAATTCTAAGACTAAAACTACATGACCTTGATAAAAACCAGAAACAATGGATAAAGTGCTAATGAGCTGTACATTTAAATTATTGTGAAGTTTGGAGTAAACTACACTAAACATTTCTATTTCTATATATAATAGCTTGATGGAAAGAACTGTGAAGACATCAGTAGAAGATGCTAAATAAGTTAAAGTTCACCTTTGCAAGACTTCAACAGTACCATATTAGAAACTTGTAAACATATATAGAGAGGCACTTCACATTCAGTAGTAGAATAAAGAACTGGTGCTACTTATTATATAAGTGGAGAAGTTGTTCCAGCTAACCACATATGAAGATGTTCTGATCAAAAGATATGTATATATACTTTACATCTACTAGGTCACAGATTCTCAAGTTCTAATCATTGACCAAGGTCTAAGGATAGCAAAGTTAAGGGGATTTCATCACCTCTTTGGCAAGAGGATACATTCAAGTAGCCCTCAGTGTGAGTAGGTACACTCACATTCTAATTGATTAGTGCAAAGATATATCACCCCTCTGGCTGAATAGTGTTGAAATAAAAAAAAAAAAAAACAAATAAAAGGCATGACAAGTGGGCAAAATGTAGCATGTTGAAGCTACTTGATTTACTTAGCTGTTTCCCAAGCCACAGGAAGCGTTTTCACAGCCTTTCATCTGCAGCACTCTTAATAGGTCATGCTTTCTTCTTATTAGGGAGAGATCCTGAGGGTGATATCTGTGTGGTTTGGGTCAGTACAGATAGCAGTGTTGTGAGTCCTTGATGAAGGATTACCAGCATTTTCTTAATGAATTAAAACAAACAAACAATTGAAAACAGTTTAAAAGTTGAAACACAAATGGTTCTTTGCCACAAATCTCCACTTCATGACTACTGGGATGTAAAGACAGATATGATCAAAAGCAGATTTGAAAAGTTTAGGATTTGCTGTTGACTTCCCAGATATTCACATGATCATTGCTGGAGTAAATATTAAACATGAGAGGAATCAGTCAAAGCATGGAAGTGGAAGAGAAAGATGGAGGAAGGAGAAGAGGGTGTGAGAAAGGAGGGAGGAAGGGAGGGAGAACCTGGATAGACAGGAACTGATTTCAGTTTCCTGAAATGACTGAGCTGAGCACTGTCATGAGATTCCATGGGCAGGAAGGAAGTGCCCCTGTTAAACTATTATTATCATTTGACACAGAGAGGAACACTTAATCACAAGAAAAATACATCAAGATGAAGTCCCAATTCTGAAATCTATGCCCCAAATACAAGAGTACCCATATATGTAAAATATATATTACTAAAGCTTAAATCTCACCTTATACCCAACACTCTAATATTAGAAAACTTCAACACCCCACTCTCACCAATGGACAGGTCTGTCATGCAGAAACTTAACATAGAAATATTAGTATTAACAGATGCCATGATTCAAATGGACTTAACAGACATATATACATTTTACCCAAACACAATAGAATATAACTACTTTTTATCACTTCATGCAACCCTCTCTAAAATTAACATAATTAGTAACAAAGCAAACCTCAATTAATGCAAAAGAATTGGAGTAAACCCAAGTCCAAACGGATTAAAGACCTCAATGTTAATCTGACCACACTGAAACTGATAGAATAGAAAGTTGGAAGTAATCTACAACACATGGCACAGGAGACCACTTCCTATGTAGAACCCCTGTAGCACAGGCAATAAGAGCAACAATGAATGAATAGGACCTCCTGGAACGGAGAAGCTTCTGTAGGGCAAAGGACATTGTCATTAAGACAAAAAGGCATCCTACTGATTGGGAGAAGATCTTCACTAACACCACATCAGACAAAGGTCTGATCTCCATAATATATAAAGAATTCAAGAAACTAGACATTAAAACTCTAATTAACCCACTTAAAAAATGGGGTACTGAACTGAACAGAGAATTCTCAACAGAAGTTCAAATAGCCAAAAGATACTTAATGTCATGCTCAACCTGCTTAGCAATCAGAGAAATGCAAATCAAAACAACTCTGAGATACCATCTTATACTTCTCAGAATAGCTACAATAAAAAAAAATCACCAATGATAGCCTATGTTGGAGAAGATGTGGAGTAAGGGAAACACTCATCCATTGTTGGTGGGAATGCAAACTTGTGCAACCACTTTGGAAATCAGTGTGGCAGTTTCTCAGGAAACTGGGAGTCAAGCTACCTCAGGACCCAGCAATTCCACTCTTGGGAATATACCCAAGAGATGCCCAAACATACTATAAAAGCATTTGTTTAACTATGTTCATAGCAGCACTGTTTGTAATAGTCAGAACCTGGAAACAACCTAGGTGCCCCTCAAAAGAAGAATGGATAAAGAAGGTGTGGCATAGTGCTTGAAGGTCTAGCTAGAACAATAAGACAAAAAAAGGAAATCAAGTGGATAGAAATTGGAAAGGAAGAAGTCAACCTTTCGGTATTTGCAAATTATTTGATTTNAACACACACACATACACATATATATATTAATATGTGATCCCCAAAATTCTACCAGGAAACTCTTATAGCTCATAAACACTTTCAGTAATGTGGTAAAATACAAGATCAAATAAAAAACATCAGTAGCCCTCCTATATACAAATGACAAAAAGACTGAGAAAGAAATCAGAGAAACATCACCATTCACAATAATCACAAATAACAAAATATCTTGGGGTAACAAAAAGCAAAGAAGTGAAAGGCCTGTATGACAAAAAATTTAAGTTTTTGAAGAACAAAATTGAAGATGATATCAGAAAATGGAAAGATCTCTCATACTCTTGGAAAGGTAGAATCAACATAATTAAAATGACAATCTTACCAAAAGCAGCCTACAAATTCAATGCAGTTTCCATCAAAATCCCAATACAATTCTTTATAGACTTCAAAAAACAATATGGAATTTCATATGAAAAAAGCGCTATAATGATGAAAAGAGCTTACTATTGGCATAAAAACAGAAAGACGAACCAAGTGAATTAAAGACCCTGATATTAAGCAACACACATATGACCACCTGATTTTTGACAAAGAAGCTAAAATTATACAATGGAAAACAGAAAGAATCATCAATAATTGGTGCTGGCACTATTGAATGGCAACAGTTAAAAGAATGCAAATAGATCCATATCTATTCCCATGCACAAAACTCAAGCCTAAATGTATCAAAGACATCAACATAAACTCAGTCACACTGAAAGTTATAGAAGAGAAAATGGGAAGTATCCTTGAATGCATAGTCAGAGGGGACCACTTCCTAAATATAACACCAGAAGCACAGAAACTGACAGTAACAATACATAAATGGAACCTCCTGAAACTGAAAAGCTTCTGTAAGGCAAAGGACACAGGAGGACAAAATGGCAGCCTACAGAACAAAAAAAAAAAAAAAAAGATTTTAAACAACCCTACCCCAGACAGAGGACTGATCTTGAAAATATATAAAGAACTCAAGAAACTATACATCAAAATATCAAATAATCCGATTAAAACTGTGATTCAGATCTAAGCAGAGAATTCTCCACAAAATAATCTTAAATGGCCAAAAGATACTTAAGGAATTGCTCAACATCTGTAGATGTCAGGGAAATTCAAATCAAAATGAGCCTGAGATACCATCTTACATAAGTTAGAATGGCTAAGACCAAAATTACTGAGGAAAGCTTATGCTGGAGATGTGGAGAAAGAAGAATATTCCTCCATCATTGGTGGGAGTGTAAATTTGTCACTTTGGAAATCAGTATGGTATTTTCTCAGAAAACTGGGAATCATTCTAACTCAAGACCCAGCAATACCACCCGTGGGCATATACTCAAAGAATGCAGACCCATATCACAAGGACATTTGCTCAGCAATATTATTCATAATAGCCAGAACCTGGGAAAAAAAAAAAAAAACTAGATGCCTCTTAACTGAAGAATGGATAAAGAAAATGTGGTAAATTCATGGAGTGCTTCTCAGTGGAAAAAAAAATGACATCTTGAAACGTGCATGCAAATGGATGGCACTAGAAAAAAAAAACATTCTGAGTGAGGTAACCCATACCCAGAAAGACAAACACAGCATGTACTCACTCATAACTGGATATTAAATGTAAAGCAAAGGATAACCATTCCATGACCCTAGAGTTGCTGGAGAATAAGGAAAACCCTGAGAAAGACATTCCTCCCAGAGAAGCGGAAATAGACAAGATCTCCTGAGAAAATTTGGTGTTAACAAGCAGGGGTCGAGGAGAAGCAAGGGCAGTAGGGGACAGGAGGAGGAGAACATGAGGGGATGGGATGACTGAGATTGGGAAAGGACAGAGAGGGAGAGAAAGGAATAAGATATCTTGATTGTGGGAGAATTTGGGGGCTAGTGTGTAACCTGGCACCAGGGAAATTCCCAGGAATCCACAAGGATGGCCCCAGGTAAAACCTTAAGCAATAGTAGAGAAGGTGCCTGAACTGGCCTTTCCCTGTAATCAGATTGATGATTACCTTAATTGTCCTCATAGAGCCTACATCCAGGAACTGATGGAAGCAGATGCAGAGATCTAAAGCTAAACAGTGGACCGAGCTTCAGGATATCAGTCGAAGAGAGGAAGGAACAATAATATGAACAAAGGGGTCAACACCATGATGGGGATACCCATAGAACCAGTTGACCTGAGATAGTGAGAGCTCACTGACTCTGTACTGACAGAAGAGGAACTTGCATAGGACCAAACTAGGCCCTCTGAAAGTGGGTGAGTTGTGTGGTTGTGGCAGTCTGTGGAGTCCCTGGCGGTGGAACCAGGATTTATCCTTAGTGCTTGAACTGGCTTTTTCGAGTCCATTCCTTGTGAAGGAATACTTTGTTCAGCCTAAATATAGAGGAGAGGACCTTGGTCTTGCCTCAAAGTGATGTGTCAGAGTTTGGTGACCCTCCATGGGAAGCCTCACTCTCTCTGAGGAATGGATGGTGGGGTAGGAGGAAAGTGAGAGGAGAGGGAGAAGGGGAAGGAGTGGGACAGGGGTAGGTATGTGAAATGAGAAAAAAAAAGATCATTTTTCAAAAATAAATTAATTTTAAAAATTCACTGTCATCATCAAAACAAAACAAAGTATTCATATCAGAGGCTGTTATGAGATCATGGGCTTAGTCCTTCGTGCTTTTTGAGGAAATGAGCAATACTACACACCTTTACATTAGGGAGATGTAAAAAATATTGTAAATGCAACCAATCATGGCGTTTCTCTTCTACATGAAATCTTAAAAACAGAATCCAACTATGGTGATCTTCAGAACAAGCAAGAAGACAGTCGTGTTTATCTAAAATCAGAAATGTTAAGGAACCCAGGACTTTGTACCAGGATAGTGTTGAACCTTCAGCACATATACAAAATACAGCTTAACTTGTGAATTTCTGTATAGCAACAATTTTGTACAAGGAAATCTGGTATTTATTTTATTCCTTCTTCTCTTTTTGCAAGTGTGCTATGGATGTTAGAAAGGGGGTCTTTAAAGGGCCCTCACAAGTACCAGAGAAGAGCACAAAACCACTCAGCAGGAAATTCATGTACACCACATTCTTGCATAAGCAAAAATTCCTAGCCATAACAACAAAAGTATGCTTACCTTAGAAAAGCACTTCATGTTTTGTTTGGGAAGGCAAGACTGCTTGTTAGACATTTCTGAAAGTACATTTTCAGAAGTTTTCTTGTTATATTTATCAGAAGTTGTTCAATGTAGTGTTTTACTTATTTTGTTTCTATCTTTCAATCCTCATTGCAATTAAATCTTGTTAAACAACACCAGCCATTACTTGTATCTTCAAGTTTCAGACAAAATCATTGAAAGGATAAAAGAAAAATAATAATTAGCATAAAACTGTTTATCCTGCTCAAGTATCAGCTCTGAGCAGATGGTCAGTTAGGAAACATAACTACAAAGGTTATTTCTTTGTAATTAAGCTATAAAACCAAAAATTTTGTTTTAAAGGATTTTTATAAAAGATTCTTAGAATACATTTTATTTTCCATCCAGAACATTTGGATGAAGCTTAACCTTTTTGACTTGTTCACAGTCACTTGGCAATTACAACAATAGCAGCCCTTCAGATGCCAGGTATTGTTTTAAAAAAGATTTCTATTTGCCAGGAATTTACATTAACTCATTTAATCTTTGCACAATTCTCAAGTCAAATGTGATTGTCATCTCATTTTAAATTGTAGAACATTAGGTAACATAAAGGTTGACAGTTTCTTCTAGTTTCATAGCTGAAGGAAATCACAACAGGGATTTGAATGTGTTTATGCTGGAGCAGAGTCCACAGATGTACAAATGGTCTCTTTCCAAGAGGTGGTGCTGACTTTGTATACCTCCGTTCCTTTCCAAAAATGGTAGTTGCATCACTCTTCCATCTACTGCTTTTACCCTGAGGTCCTGATGAGGAGCTAGAACAGAGGACTTCAGTAATAGCCTGCAAACACCATTTCAATTCTGGTATTTGTGCATCTTCTTAATATTACAATTCAATTTTTAAATTTTATTTTGTAAATTAAAATATAAAATCATATAGATGGCTGTGGTATGGTGTAATATGATAATTCATGTATAATGTTTACATGCTAGTTAAATGTCTCTATCTTCACAAAATTTCATTGTTTATAATGGAAACTTTCAAAATTCTTTCTCCCAACTTTTTGAAATATGCAGTACACTTTGTTCCTCTATAGTCACTCCAATGAACAACTGAACCCCAGAAATTCTACCTCCTGACTGTAATTTAGTATCCATTGATGAACCATCACATAAAACTGTTATTGATTCCTCCGCTCACCAGTCTCTGGAAGTCACCATTCTACTCTGTCTGTTATTGACTTGATTATATGGTGCATATAAATGAGGCAGTGTGACACTTGTTTGCCTATAACTTTTTCCTTCAAAGTGAACCTCTGCCCCTTCCTCTAAGAGATGTAGCAGCCTCTAAAGATGGAGAAAACTCACAGAAATTACAAGGCTCAGGGAACTCATGAAGAAGTTCAAATCTAGGAACTATAGAAATTGATAAGTTCCCACCACAGGATTATATTAAGAAATTCCTAGGGTTGAAGACACTTGACAATGAAACTGCCTGAGAGTTGTGGTACAACACTCCAAGGATACAGCTTTAATGAGTTGTTAATGGAGTGTAGGTTGGGGTTCATGGTGATACAGCTGTTTTTGCGTTATCCATGATCCCTCAAATACATACTGGTTCACTGAACTATACAGAGATGGAAATTTTTCTTTAGCCTGCTATCAGTACCGTATCCTACATGAATAACCATTTGTTCATGTGTCTCCTGATAAGTTACACAATACACTTTAATGCCCCAACTGGGTTAAACAAAACTATATGTTAGAGAACAGCAATTGAAAAGTTCCTGCAACTAAGGGTGATCCATCTCTGTATGAATTGTCTGCAGGGGCTATGAGGATATGGTTGTGTTTCTCACATGTTGGGAATGATACACCTCCTTACTGTAGTGGCAATTACATGCTTCCTGTGATCAGTAATAAGACATGCAATGAAAGCCATCATCTTCAGGATAATCTCGGCATGTCTGCCTTTTTTTCTGGGGTATGAGGGCATGCCTCCTTGGTGAATGGTATCTTTCCCTTAAGTCTAGGAACATGCCCCAAACAACTGATTGATTATAGAATATTGTATTGTAAGGACTGTAAGCAGCTTGTACTGATAATTGTCTGGCCAATGTTATAGACAATAAAGTAGTAAATTGAAACTTGGAAATATACCCTAAAAGAGCTTTCCCATATAAGGGAGCAATTACAATGAAAACCTGATGTCTATATTCTATTCTTCAAGTGGAAAGGATAAGGATAAAATGGAAATGGTGTTTTGTCATTTTAAATATGTAATCAGATGCAAAGAAAAATGTACAAATTAAATCAATACTAAAGAATGCATACTAGTTTTCAAAACTGGGGATCCCTTGAAAATGATAAGAAAATTGAAAGGAGAAGAATGAAATACAAGTGAGAGATGATACATCCCAGGTTCCTTTAACATGGAAAAAGAAAATGTCAATGATTCAGCATGCAAACAAGGCCTTTAATGGCTCAACACAGAAAACTATTACAATCAGGAAACACTGCATCTAAACCACTTGAATGAAGAAATACTTTTAAATAAGGAACAAAAGAATCTCTTACAACCCAATAACAGGTGATCTGGAGACTTCCAGCATTCATCTGAGTGCTGCGGAGAAAGGAGAACCTGAATAAAATCATAACCCTTTCCTCTTTGAGACAGGGTCTCCATTTTTGAATCAGCACAGTGGAAATCAGCCCATGAAGAGCTGACTCATCTAAGGCATTAGGGATATATAGCTATCATTCCCTGGGATCCCTATGACTATAGAAGCTAAAAGACAATAGGAGAAAGACCACATTAGTGAGAGAATTTGGGCTTTTAAGAGATGGTACTTGAAAAGTTCATCGGGACAGATAAGACGATGCTCACAGCAGAGTTTTCTTTTCTTTTCTTTTCTTTTTTTTTTTTTTTAGTAATTCTCTAGGAACATTGTAACTGATTTGGGAACTTAGTGACTTCACTCTGTCTCATGGTAAGATGTGATCTCTATAAAAAAGGAGAAACTCTGGTGCATCTTTATAATTCCAACCAATGAATGGAAATTAGTTCATAAAGTGCTAAAGCAATCCAGAGGCTATTACAAAAAGATAAAATGGAAAATAGTGGCTGCCCATACCACTTTTTAAAAATTTAACAAGATTTTTGTCAAACTATAATTCCTAAGGGAAAAATTCACAAAGACAATGCTACACTAGTTTGATTCTGGAATGTTTTTTAAGCCTGGAGGACAGTTCACAGAAGATATAAATGATAAAATGATACAAGCAGAAATTTCAGCTAATCTCAGATTTAAGCAGGTTTTCAACTAGGGTACATTTATTTCTGAAAAAAATAGTACATTGGGGGTACAGGTTGGTTCCAAGATTGAAGTACTTTCCACAATCATGTTTAGACAATAAAAAGATAGGTACCATGCTGCTAGTCTTGAACCTTTCAGAAATAGATACCTGTCTCCAACAATATGCTCAGAACACTAGAAAATGGTCCTGGATCTTTATAGACCTCAATATAGTTGAATATCACAATTCATCTCTGATTAGACTGACAAGGGAAGTACCTAGTGTTACCCAACCAGCAGCAGCACCATCCTAGGATGAGGTGGTGAGGTGGCTCATGGACACCAACTGTAGATTGTGGAGAGATAGAAGCAATATGGTCTTCTATCCATGCTGCTCTACCCAAGGTTCATCTTTTGTTAAAACAAGTGATTAAGGTTTTTTTTTTTGTTTTAAATTGACCTTGATGCTGTTTCTTCCTAGTGTCCCTTGACTGCCCACGCCTTTAATCCCAGCACTCAGGAGGCAGAGGCAGGTGGATCTCTGTGAGTTCAAGATCAGCCTGGTCTACAGAGCTAGTTCCAGGACAGGCTCCAAAGCCACAGAGAAACCCTGTCTCGAAAAACCAAAAATAAATAAATAAATAAATAAATAAATAAATCCTGCCTAAATTTACATATGGTGTGTCTCTTGACCTCAAGAGATCTTGCCACCCTCTTGAAAGGTTTGTTATATCAGTCATAACCTTTGTATGCTTTATTGTCTTGGAAACAAGTTATTATTATCCTCTCTCTCTCTCTCTCTCTCTCTCTCTCTCTCTCTCTCTCTCTCTCTCTCTCTGTGTGTATGTGTTTCTGTGTGTATGCCATGTGCATACTGGCAACCATGTTGACCAGATTAGCATGTCAGGTTTCTCCCATGAAAATGGAGTTACTGGTTTCTATGAGCTGGAGAACAGAACTCAGGTAACTTGGATATTTTTAACCATGGAGCCATCTCTCCAGCTCCATATTATTGCTTTTGAGAATCATTGAGAAGAGCAATAAAAATAGCAGATAATTAGTTAAAAAGAGGCAACCTAGATGAGTTGGGAAGGCACCCCAAAGAGCTATAAAGTTATTCAATGAAAATCCCAATGCCAGAAGTGGGTGATCTCCTTACACGTTGTTGGTCACACAGGTCATAAAGGATCCCAAGTGATAGATGCTGCTGTGTCTGCTGTTAATGACATGCTACATGCAGATGATAAGTCCCTACTGATAAAGACCCCACATGCTTCCTCTACAAGATACGTAGAAATAATTCCTTAGTGACTTATTTTCACAGTGTTATGAGGCCCTGTGGAATGCTAGGGTAGAATTGTCACATACTCATCTACTCCATTGTGTTCTCTCACGGTTACATTACTAACATGTCAGGCAAGATGTTACCACTGAACAAATAATGGCACAAATGTTATAGGTGAAACAAGCTGTTTCCCCATTGAATTTAAAGATGAAATTCATATGTTATACTGTAGGACAGTCCAAAAACCTGTAATTGTTGGGGAGGAAGACATGGGTCCAGCATGTCTTCTACTATTGTTTGGATAATTAGATATGACATCACTTGAGAATTTCCTTCTAAATGTTTGTGTTTGTGCCATAGATGACTACTGTTTTCAGTCTCTATCAGTCATGGAAGAAAAAGTTAACAGTGCACAGTCGTTAATACAGGGATTAATAACCAATCAAATTACTACAAATAAATGGCCATGTCTGCTTACTCAAAAATTGAAAAAAAAATGAATTAGATATCTATTTCAAACCTCAAGGTTTTAGAGGACACTACAGTGGTGGTGAAGAAAGAATAAAATATCTAGAATAGAGTGTTGGGTGGTTGTCTCATCTAAATGAGGATAGTCCCCCCTGAAAGGAAAGGGAAAGGCTATGTGGGACATACAGAGCTTACATGACTGAATGTGGCAGACTGGTTACCATGTTAGAGTATCATATTTTCTGTAATATTATAGCAAATTACAAAATGTAAGCAAGGTTTATGTTAGATATAAGAAAAAGTATGTCTTCTGCTGTAATTGGACTCTGTTTGAAAGAGAATCTAGCTCTCTGAGGTTTTGTCATGGCATCCCTTGATGACCATCAGAGCTATGGGAACTTCTTCCTGGGATTCAGAGCACTATCACAAGTCTATATTAAGTAGAGCTACATCATCTTATACACTAGACAGAAAAGAAGACAATGGGGTTTCCAGGCAAGTGTAACATGCTATAATTTTGTTTAGACAAATTGTATAACCATTCAGGTTTTTATAGTGACATTAACAAACTTATTAAGTGAATTCTTAGATCGATCAACTAAAACACCTCAAAACCCTGCCATAAGATTTATAAACCAGGAACAACCCAGTGAAATGCTTAACACTATGCTCACATTGTCAATAGGAAATAATGTCTCAAATTATTTTACTATCATACAATGGCATTTAAGACTACAGACTACAGTAGTGTCATAATGTTGAGGAAAGTATTTTTTTATTTAAAAGTTTTACATGTAATAGGAATTAATGAGTCTCATGTAAGTCCTTGATGATTGGAAAGCATTTTGAGAAACTATATATATATATATATGTATATATATATATATATA
>NW_026067976.1:9283255-9284634 GCF_014885135.2 Alexandromys fortis | reverse complement strand
TATATATATTTAAATAGGACGTCTCATTCACAAATAGATAATTTGGTAAATTATCTTAAGAACCAAGTATTTATTATGAAAGTATTTCACTTACCAATCAGATACATTGTGATAATTTGTCACCATATTGGCATTTATACAATGGCATACATCTATTATATTGTTACTAGGATGGAAATACATTCTGTTGCTAGGAAAAACTCTCAGAGTTGTTAAAAATTGTTGTATTTTACTTGATGATAACTTTATTTCTGCTTTGGTCTAGTCCATACGATACAACAGTAAATAATGTTAGAAACAAAAAGATCTGGAATTTAATTTCTATTCATCTACCTGCCATCTGCATCACATTAATCAAGCTACTATGATGGAACTCATATGAATGGTCAACCAACAATTTCCTAGATTTTCTTCATCATTACATACTAAGAAATGCCTTTGAGCTTTATTACCCTGCCAAGTTTCATTTCTTTGCTTGATGTATTACCAATCTCTGGCTCCAGACTTGAGTTATGACTATGTCCAGCTGGACCGGTGCCAATAAGCCACAAGTGAAATGCTGGAGGGTTACAGATGTTGCATTCTAGTCATCAATATGAGTGCCTTGATCTCATTCTGTCAATATGCTCTGCCAAACTTGGGAATCATGCTTGTAAGTCACCATTCTGACTCCCCTATTGCCTCTTCCTCTCAGTTAACATGGAGAACAGGTAATCTTCATTGGGTCTCTTGGACGTTAGTCTTGGCAAAACCTACAATAAACTGTTTCATCACAATCAGGCAATGGTTCAAACGGTACATTACTGAAATGTTGTCTTTGGTAGAGCATTCTTCCAGAAACTCTCAAAAAGTTTCAAATGTAATTCAACTAAGATAGAAATTCTTACCTCTCAGGTTAACATGTTGTGGATGTCATTGTTACAACACAAGTGCATCTTCTTTCAGATGCACCCTGTTAATGACTCACTCCCAAATGTTCCTGTATCTATATTAAATTTTCTTCTGTAATTATTTTGTATTTATCAGTATTTCTATGTATAATTATTTTTCTTGGATGTATGTAAGAGTACCAGGTGTGTGCAGAGCCACTTGAAGTCAGAAGTGGGCATCAGATCCACTGAAACTGGAGGTGCACATAGCTGTGCTCCACCATGTGTATGCTAGAAACTAAACATGAGTTCTCTGGAAGAGCAGCAAGTGTTCTTAACCTCTGAATCATCTCACTAGTTTCTGTCTTTTAAATAGTGACTTTACTAAGATATGATTTCTAAAAGGCAAAATATACCCTTCTGAAGTAAAAATTCAATTGTTTTATTCACAATGTTATGCATTTTTACCTTATTTCATTACTGAACATTTCCTCACCTTAATATATATTA